>NW_026571115.1:15782543-16142543 GCF_026225935.1 Boleophthalmus pectinirostris | reverse complement strand
AAATGGTAAATAAACATGTTACATCAAACATTACATGTAGCCATTGTATTGATATTTTGGTGCTGATGTCATAAACAGTCCTTGGGGGTATGATGATAACTGTAAGCACTGCTCTGTCTGAAGCTGTTTGACTTTAATCTGGGGTTTATTTGAACATAATCTGTCCAGAAAGAACTGATTTAGTTTGAACTACAACAGGTGAACTGGTTGGTGCTGTTAAACAATGACCTGAATGAATGATTTATTTTATGATTTGCCTTGCATACAAATAAGCCCAGCCCTTTCAATGGCTTCAAGATATCACAAAACAAAATACAATAGGCCAGTTGTCAGACATGTGTTACAAACACAAATGGATTCATTTAAACAAACATGTCTGTCGCTTCTTCCCGGCTTTGCAAAGAAATTATGCCAATTGATAAATATTAGAATTAAACAACCATTTCATCTTGTTGTCATCATTACACCAGAACATATCAAGACAATGGGTGAATGCTTCATCAAATAAAGGATTTCTCATCATAAAAAAGGACAATACAACAAAAATGAGCTTCACTTTCCACTCACACAAACCACAGATTCTTCTCTCTGAGAAAACCTCCTGTTTCTAAAGAAAGGGAAATAATTCCTGTACATAACTGGGCAATCAGCAATCTTTAATTGCTGGTCAAATTTACTCTGTCTTAAAATTCAGTCTTAAATGTATCTTTTAATTTAATACATGTCCACAACTTGGGTTTAAACAAGTCCCTCTCAAACAACATTACAGTCCCAAGCTACCTAGCATTTGACTAACAGACATACAGTATATTCCTCATCTATTGATTATTCTCCTCCTTCTTTTTGATACACAACTGCATTGTTTAAAATTCTCAGTGACGCAAACAGCAGTGACTGGCACAGTGAAGCTGCTTCCACACTCACATGTAAAACTGAGGCATGTTCCTCTCACCTAAAATCACCTAAATGTTATGTAAAGGTGAGTGTTTTTATGGGCACCATACCGTGACATCACATTGGTTTTGGAGCCAACTACGTACCGATTTTTATGAGTGTAATATGGGAGCCTGAACACGTCACCACTCACACTATAAAACAGGAGACTTTGGGGAGTAGAGACATTTCAACAAAAGGTCAGTGTTTATAAATAAGCAATGTTTTGGAAGGGAGACTAAACCATTGCATCTATCTAATGGCCCATGAGTCATCCAGCCATAAAATTCTTACTCAATTAAATTTGATCTACAAACAATTTTTGAACATCAATCCACAATCAGATACAATTCTCACTGGATTACATAAAAGATAGCTAAAGTGTTCCCATTGTAGTAACAGTTTATATTTTTTGTTAAAAATAGCAAATGACATTATGTGGAAATCACTTGGTTTTACTGGATCTGGTTAGATGACAAAAAGTTCATTTCAAGTGTTTTAAGTGTCGGTTTATTACCCCTTGGCAGTTTAACCCTTTAGGACACTATTGCAGATGCAGTCAAATCAATGGTATAAACAGAATAAATAAGTGTGTGTATCCATCCTGATCTTTTTGGCAATATTTTCTATTGGGAGTGTCAAAATAAATAGTTGTCCTTTTAATTATTAAGGATGAGGTGGAAGATTGGTGTGTATACAATAGTGTTGCAATAAAAAAATGTCAAACTTGATTTCATTACTAAAAAATAGGTTTGATACTCAATACAAAATCTGATACCACAATAATAATAATAATAATAATAATAAAAAAACATCAATCAGACAATAGAATTTTATTGTCAACATTAAACAATAGCACTTTCTTTACTACTTCCTTTTCTATGGCCATGTGGTCTTACATCTGTATAATCCCTCAGTCATCCAGGTATGTGGTGTTACTAATTCTTGTTGATACAGCTCAAGATAATTCTAAAGCTATTCAGGAAAGATTAATTTTTGTCTTGATGATGTGGCTTTTAGAGTATCTATTTTGATACTAGTTTTAGTATAGCACATTTAGTATTAGTATCTGGTTTTTGATACTTTTGACAACCCAAGTACATAAAATACAAAATCCTGGCACAATGTATTTATTAAGATAAGATTAGGCAGATATACTGGCTTGGTTTTCTTCTGCATTAATGCACTAATGCACACTGCCCTATACTTTTACAATGACCACATAAGTGAAGGCAGGGTTTGCAGTAAGAGCTACAGAAGCACAGTTCGTACACTAGACTTTATGTAATACAATAACAGGCTTGTTGCTGCTGACTCAAAGGGAAAGCCTAATGCTTAATGTCATCTGTAGCCTTTACATTGCATTAAATGTATAGTATGTGTGAGCTCTTTCTTCTAATGGCATTTACAGAAAAAATATTAAGCCTTGTGATGAGTGACGCAGTGAAGAAGTCAGACAAATAAGGATTTGTGGAGTTCCTGAGAAGTAAAAAAAAAAAAAAATAATGTAGAATGACAGTGAACGCACCACACTAAGGCTGAGGCCCAGAGTCAGTGATTGGCACCACACGACTTTTCCATGCCTGAGTGGAAAGAGAAAACCACCACTGCTTTTCACTTTAGACAATTTGTCCAACTGGGAATGTCTGGAGAACACCACACTGCGTCATGAAATTTTTTTGAATTTATGAAACTCTTGTATTGCTCACTATTGGTAGCCGTACTATGTGTATAACTGCTTAATTTGATCTCATTGCATACTGTTGTTGTGGTGGTCAGAAGTGAAAAGCCTACCCCAGAACAGCTGTGGCATCAATGTAAAGCACTTTATGTGTCTTATAAGGTATTATATAAATAATGCAGCAGTTTTTCCCGTAGATTTTGTTCTACATTGATAATTCTCTCACATACTATTTGTTAACGTATTGCTTGTAGTTTATATTTTAGCAGTTTTTTGGACAGTGTAGTTACAATTTATGTTATGTTATGCAACAAAGTGAGATTTTGTATTCTGTTAATGGGAAACACTGATGTAATGTAATATGTTATCATCAATGTCAAACTAACTTGTGAAATCAACAGAAGTTTTCATTTATACTAAAACAATATTATTATCACACAAGCTCATTATGTGCAATAGTAGTTAATATAATTAGTTTAATATACCATATTTGTTCTTGTAATAGCACGTAACAACAACAGTGTAACTAAGGCATATATCTAACAAGCTGCGATAACACAATCCAAGCCTCAGGGGACACCACAATAATGATTAACATATAAAGCAATCTATGCGGTTTTATATGTATAGGCTTCTGTAGCTAGTCTCTTCCACAAAACAGAAGTCAAAGTCTATGCGTAATGCTTTTCTTAGGAACTCTCCCTTGGTACCAGCCTCCCATGCTCCCCCCATATTCACACTGTCCTCTCCTCACAGCGGCCCGACTTCCTGACTCTGCTCTGGGAAACTGAAGTTACCCTGATTACGGACATTTCCTTCCTCCTCCAGTGCAGGAGCAGTAGCAGTAATGGCCTCAGTATTTACTCGCAGCCTGCAGCGGTAAACTGCAGATCCCACACCCACATGGCAACTGCATCATGGGCCAAAGGGGTCAGGGGTGCCTGGGAGAGGGCCTGCATTAGCCCAGACACATAACGGGGGGGAGGGCTGTTATTTACATCACATGATCACATGGACTGTTTAAAATGTTGAAGCTATTAGCACAGCATGGTCTGGAGACTGGATAATGACTGATGTACACACCTTTAACTGAAAGTGTCTCTAATTTCAACAGTGAAAATGTAGCATGAGCCTCAGAGCTCAACAGACTAAATTTCTATAAAACTATGTTTTGCTTTTTCATCTTTACAATTTTCTAATTGCTTAGTGCATATTTTTATTGTAGCCTACATACTTATCATTATCTTGTGTCAATATATTACAAACTTTTTATGAATCTGGTACATCTTTATGGGCTGCTATAACCTTATAATAACAGCTAGTGTTAATTGAAAATAAGCACCACTAGAGGGCAATAGAATTGCATGTTCTTTGGATTTGTTATGATAGGCAATGTACAATTAATGTTCTAGTTTTCTATTGTTTGTGAGGATAAGGCCACAGCACAATAAGTTCTTTCTTGTGATAAAAAGCCAAAGAGACAGAGCAAAGGGACATTCCCAGTAAGTTTATAAAGTTATGAAAGTGAGTCACTTGAGTGTGTATTTCAGGGTTTGAGTTTGACACAATCCCCCATCCCCCATAAAGCTTCATGTCCTCTTTCACAATACTAAAAATTAGAAATAATCATATTAGTCGATCTCTGGGGCTTATTCCCTATTCCTCCCCTTTCCATATTATCCCAGTCTGACCTTGCATGAGCTTTTCTATCATTCTATATTCTTTCTACTCTTCACTCTCAAAAAGAACTCCCACATGTCCAGCTTTGCTAACTATCCTATCCGAAAAAGAACAAAGAAAAATGTTGCTTATGAATTTAAATTTTCAAGATTTTAAATGAAAATATATACTAATGTGCATGTGGGTTGGCAGTAGAGGTTCAGATCCTACACTAACCGCCAATAGCACTGCTTCCAATACGTGACACAAAATACCTCAAAGTTGTGTTATTGGTCCAAAGTGACTCCCCTGTATTTGGATTACACTGCCATCTAGTGTCAAAATGACTTTCAAGTGTGCATTACAATAATAGGCATAACATCCCAGCATGCATTTTTCAACTTTTCCAACAGGAAGAGGCTGGAGAAGACAGCCATCATCCTGCTTGGACCGCTCACAGAGGCACATAATGAGAGAAGCCATCGTAGTGAAAACTCCAACTCCAACATCCCACGGCCTATTAGTGAAAAAACTGCACCAGGCAAACACTGCTCTGAGTGGCCATGAAAGTTCTGGGTAAATTTAAATTGGGCTGATTGAGTCCAGTAGATGACCCATTTGGCTCCATAAAAATCCCCATTGTATCCAGTGCAGCATCTGGTGTCTAAAAATATGATGTGTCAAATTCTTAATGTAGAATATTTTTCTGCATAAAACTTGCAACTAATCCAGAGCCACAAGGAATAGTCAAAGTTGTCCTTCCAAAAAATGTTATAACCTTGTTAATATTTACGATACTGATAGAGGAGGAATTGCAACATAAGTGTTGGTGGAGTTATGAGTACAAGCAATGAATTATAGTAAAGTGTAACAAATATATCTGTCTGTTGTCTGGAAAGATGCCACTCTTAACCCAACAGAGCTTCATATGAAAAAATTATTATGCTTGTGAGTCAGTACAATTACTTCAACCACTACTAATAGTAGTACCACAAAGCCAAATAACAAGAAAAAGTACTGCTTTTCAAAGAAGATGTGAAATAGTTCCCAAAAAAGAAGGTGATTGAATATGTTTTGTGATTGCTAAGAGGAAAAGATAAAATGTCTGAATCAGAGGATTAGAATTGAATATTTAGTAACATTTAGTTTAGGGATTGCATTTTAATTCTTAACTAGGGGATGTTTTGTATGCAAGTTAGTGGTTATATAGCTCTTAGTTAGTACTTATAAATGCTTATTAAGAATATAGTTTATGCACAATAAACATTGCTGGTTATGCTAATTAACAGATAAAAATATTAATAAGGAACAACTAGTTAATGTTGTGAAAAATAGTGTTGTTGACCATGGCCATACAGAAAAAAGCTTTAATGAGTACATTATAACTCCTACCAAAAATCTAATTATCCACTTACCATGCTATTTATTCCTAGTAAGCATTTAATATGTGGTCTGTAAATTAAAGTGTTATCGTGTTTTCAATATTTATAACTTCTTTCTATAAATACACTATAACTGTTTTCATAGGAGATCTATATTTTTCTATATTGAGCTGGGAAGACCTGAGACTTTCCCTCGAAGGTCAAATATAGCCCCATCTGGGTGTATCTGTGCCAGACTCTCCCTATGTGTTTGAGAGATCAGCTTTAGCTCCAGTAAAATGTGCAGGGCCTAAAATAGATCTGATCGAAGAATAGTGTTTCACGTTTCATGGCACCAGAGACCGTCCCAGGCAGTTAAAACTCTCACTGATGTCCTCTGCTCTTCACTCCTCCACAGCATCAAGACACAAGGCCCAAGGGCACATGGGGCCAGACAGCGCAGATAAGCACAGGGGGTAGAGGAGCCAAAAAGTGTACTCAATTAAGAATGTCCAAATATTATTACTAGGAAATTAATTACTCAATAAAAAAGTACTTGGGGAAGCTACAACTCCAGTATGAGTAAATGTAAGTAAGGATACACTGATATGATACTGGTATCTAATATCATCACCAGTAGTAAATATTTTGGTGGATATTGGTTTCCAAGATACTGGTTCAGTCGACACATCTCATTCTGGACTATACACTGGTGCAATGAAACAATTTATAAGGCACTGTTGGCCCAAACCTTCTCATACTATTAAACTTGTATTTTTACTAAGCTGTTCAGTAGTTACAAAACACACTTTGATCATTTTTACCTTATATTAAAAGAAATAATTTACATTTTCAGTCTCTGCCCTGATATTGGTTGATATTGTGTATTGGAAGATACTTAAAGCCAAAGTATCGATATTGGTATCAGTATATTGATGGAAGAACAAAACAATAATTACACAGTCTGTTTTCTCTGGTGTAGCACTTGGACTGACTTAAGTGTAGTGGTTTTAGGAGTGGCAGTAGTAGCAGCAACTAACTGTAGTAGTGGAAGAGGAAGCAACTGAAGTAATCACATAGGAGGTTGTCAAAACAGTAGTTGCCCAGATACTAATCAATACTAACTATTATTTAAAATAGAATTTAAAAAAAATAAATTATTAAAGAGATTACATAAATGGACAAATCTTTCTGGAATATCGTCTTGAACAAAACCAAGACCACATAAAAATAATTAAATAACACTTATTTTGTGCTAAAAATTATATTTCATGGTTTAAGTTTTTTTTTTTTTTTTTATCATGTTGCACTGAAAATGATTCTGAGCTTTTCCTTTCTGTAAAAATCAATTTAATTGTAGTAGTTGTCAAATTGTTGTAAATTTATCCGCCTTTGTTTCCAATCTCAAGTTTTTTGTCTGCTAGAAAATAAGGTGTAAAAAGAACCATTGTTCAGTTGTTTTTCATGCCTCTCCAAAATGTATCATGCAAATACCAGCTTTAGCTCCTTCAATTTACAACTGCTGCTACCGTGAACTCCCTAGGCCCATATTTACAAGTACTTTGCCTCTTTTATGTCTAAAAATAGCCTACAAAATCTGTGCAAAATTGAACATAATGGCCGTTTAGTGGGCTGCCTCACCTGGGAACACGCTGGACTCACTCAGACACTGCTGCTTCACTCCAGTCAGAAATCCCTGGGAACAGTGCCAGCGTAGCCAGCCCATTTTTGTCTATCTGTGCAATGGCAGGTCTACAGTCTTTGGCCCTTCAAGCAGCTAATGTTCTCAGCACCGAGAGCACTATGGCCCCCCTTCTTCACTGGCTCATATCTGGGTCTCACATAATGTGTCGCCTGCAGGAAAGAAAGACAAGGTGAATAGTCAATGACATCTGAAAATAACCACCTGCAGATCTAATTCTTCAAGTGAAAGTCAATTTGTGAACTGTTCAAATGATACAGGTGTTAAAAGGTGCAGCTTAAGTGAGCGCTGCAGCGATTAACTCCACTTGTCATTCATATGTCAACTGTAAAAGCTAAATAATATTAGCATTAGTGAGCAATGAAACTGCTGTAGCGTCATTGTATTTTCTGAGTGTTTCCTCTAAGACTGGGTTGCTATGGATTACACTGTATTTATTTCAATATATGGTGTGAAATTGTATTATTAAAGGTACACTATGTAACTTTTCTGTTGGGTCACCTGCTTGTCTTCATGTGGATGTTATGGCTTTGCATTTAATGTTCCACAGTATGGCATAAAATGTATCTATCTCCATGGATACAAGCAGGTGACACCACATTACAAGTCAGATTTATGGAGATTTATTCCCTGTTGGAATGAATGCATTCAAGGCTGCTTTGGGCAATTAAAACACATGTACTTAAGTAAGATTAAAAAATGTAATGCCATACTGTGGAACATTAAGAAACTCCAGGAAGATAATTAAAAACATAAGATTTAGCTCTGTATTCCTGACAGTTTAACAATGACAACAAAATGCAACCTGTATTTTTATTACTGCTGTATTTCCAGTATCATACACTCTCATATTATGAAAACTCCTTAGTTATTTTTGTCATCGAGACACAGGCACCAGGTGGGCACTGTTGGCACTACATGACAGGTGACCTCAAGTTCAACTGTTTCTGGTGATACTTCTCCACTTTCAAAAAGACAAAACAGTTTAGAGCCAAAGTAAGAAAAACAGGATATTCACTTCTGTGCTTGTAAAGGCTAGAGGTCAGACAGTAATTTTCCAAAGACACAGGCTTTTTAAGGTTCTTTCCTTTTCTAAAGAATGTTAAAGTTGTCATTACGCAAAATAAGACATGACAAAAGACTTCCTGGCTTGCAAATTTTTCTTTGAGTAGACACTTCAAAACTTTCTTTCAACTACAAGAGTCTGAAAATTGCTTTCGACGTTACAAAACCATGATTTAAACTTCCTCAACTTCATTTCCAAATCGTATTCTGCTAAAACAACTTGTATGGACACTCTGACAAGCTGATATTTAAAAACTAAATTAACTAATTACAAGTCCAATACAGTTGTGACCCTAAAGCCGCCCATTTCATCTGTCAAAACCTCACAGTTAATGAGCCTGTCAGGTTTTCAAGCGCTTTATCAGCTACGCCCCGCTCTCCACCACACTGGCTATTTTCCCTGTTACCATGACGACGTCTCTGCCTCTCGATTGTGGACGAAAATGTCACGGTGAGTAGCAGCGCTGATTGAAAACCTATGGACAGTGAGCAGAAGGGTGTCCTACTTGTGTCTACAAATGACTCTTTTAGAGAGGCAAAAAGCTGGTCTCTCTCATCTATGTATAGTCATGAGAAAGTGTGTCGGCCTCGTCTCATTGGGCAATATTGTGCAGTCATTCTATATTAGTGAAAGGAGTTGATGGTGGAGCTACAAAGCATGACAGCTGCAAGAATGGTGTACTGTCAGGAGCGTTTTGCATCCTTCACAGATTAAATGGGAATAAATAGCATCAATTGCAAGAGTAGATCTGAGGCATAGATGAACTATTCAACTGAATTGTTATTGTTTCAATTTTTGACACTGTTTTGATCACTATTATGAACAAAATTGGGAAAAGATCTTAAAGTGTGAAAAAAAAAAAAACTTAAAGGTGCACTATGTAATTTTTGGTTGTTGGGGTTGTTGCATCTCCACAGATCTGACCTGTAACTTTGTGTGTTTTAACCTCCATGAAGATAGAAAGGTTTAATACCATACTGTGAAACATTCTAGACAAAGGAATCATCGAAAAGCTTTTGACGGACCCTCCACCAGAAAAGTTACACAATGCCCCTTTAAAATGAAGGAATAACTGTGCCCTCTGTTATTTGACTTGGAAGATGATCAACCAAATGAAATACCCCCCAAATTAGCCAGATTAGCCCCTCCGATACAGTGTTTTTTAATGGGCAAGGGTGAAGGGCAAAGAAATTCTCCCTCTTATAAAGCCACTAGACAAATAATTGTTCATTCATTTTCTTTTTTCGAAATTTCACAATTTTAAGTGTCTTTTTTCCCCAGATAAAAGACAATTACTTATGCAACTAAACCATACTTCATTATAGCATGTCTCTTAACAGCATGATGCCCAATTAACAGGTCTTTCCAAAATGGACTCCATGAGTGCACTGTAACCACCCTGGCTCTGGTAGCCTGACAAAACTCTTTCCTTTGTGTGAACAGTTAATTAGGCTCTCTCTGTGTAGCAGCAGAATTACAGAACTCCTTTTGGCCACCTGCTCCCCCTTCTCAAACGTACCACCATATTGTGATTTGTGCCAATACACACGGCCAAGATGCACCTGTAAAGGCCACACAGATAGCATGCTGGACTGTTTTATCGAATGCCAAAAATTAACAGCTTCGGAGTTTCAAATTCTATTAATATAAAGGTGATTTAGCACCAAACAAAGAAACACAGATTCCGATGACTATTGTTAAGACAGTATTTATAAAGTCAAGGGATTATTGTTTATGTTCATGTTATTTGTTCCTCTCATGAAAATGCTCAGTAGTACAATAAATACCACAAGGATACAATACAAACAACAGAAGACATTTCCATAATTGGAAAGAAACAGATACAAAGAAAATTACATTTTGAGGTGAGAGACTAGACTTTGATTTTTCTTGGGGAAATGTGTAACTAGTCATTAAATTGCCTCTTCATAATCATCAATAATAAGGTTAAAAAACAAAAAAACTGTCTATATCTCCACAAAAGTCTTTCCTTTCACCAGTAGTACAGATTAAAAATGATCTTCCTCAGGGTCAATGTCTCAACATTCAAATAAATAAATGAGCCACACAAAAAAGTGGCAAATAGTAAATCCTATGATGATTCATGATGTTGAAAAATGTTTGGCCTAAAAATAGTCCAAAAGCCTTTTGTTGTTGTCAGATGGTGAGCTGAGCAGAGTGCTGATGCTGGACTTTATAACATGTGAATAAGAAAATAATGTAAGAACAAACTACAAAAAGACAAAAACATAATTTGTGGACACTGATATTTTCTTCATTTTATATTTGAATTATAATCACCATACACCATTTTGTAGCACTGTACTGAAACATATTCTTGCAAATCTAAATAAAGTTATTTTGAGTTGGTTGATTAAATGCAAAGCGTCAACTTTAAGATTAGATGTATTTAGTTTATGTATAAAACAACCAAAGCTGACAATCAAAGCTATAAGTTAATATTCAGAACGGTTTACAATGGGCCTATAATTTGTTAAGTTGAGTTATATATAAGTTGTTTAACTTGAGGATGCTCTTGCGCATGTGTCTGTTATCACAGTAACACAGAGCTCAAAGTCTGTAATTAGGGCTGCGTTTCTGTAGCTGCGCTCCCTCCTCTCTCTCTGTTCACTCATTTAGCGCTGTTGTCTGATTTGCGCGCCTAGTGCCACAGCCAGGGGCACAGCCTCACGCACTGCCCCCATAGGAGCGCATCTCTCTCTGTGCACGCGGCTGAAGTGGAGACATTCTCCCAGGAAAAGCGCGCGAGTACTTAACGCATGGAAGCGGAGCAGCGGCGGATGTGGTCCATTTACGCACGGCTCCGGTGTTCCACAGCTGGATAAACAGAGAGGCAGGATGCGCGGGGCTGAGCTCCTGCTCGTGTACTTTTTGGTCAAAGTCATGGTGTGTGATGCGGAGGGCGAGCCGGGTCACACAGAAGACGACTTTTTGATCGGGTATAACGACTCCGTAGAGATCGATACGTCGGAGAGTCCACACACTGAGGATAAATGTCGCGGGTACTACGACGTGATGGGCCAATGGGACCCACCGTTCGTGTGCAGGACGGGAAACTACTTGTACTGCTGTGGCACCTGTGGATTCCGCTTCTGCTGTGCGTTCAAAAGCTCACGGCTGGATCAAACCACCTGCAAGAACTATGACACCCCACCGTGGATGATGACAGGACGACCACCGCCAAAGGTAGACGTGGCTCTGGACGCTTCCAAGGATAAAACTAACCTGATCGTGTATGTGATCTGCGGAGTGGTGGCCATCATGGCATTAATAGGGATTTTCACCAAACTCGGTTTGGAGAAGACGCACCGGCCAAACCGAGAAAACATGTCCAGGTACGACGCACGCGTAAAGTTGACCAAAACACAGAACTTGTGGTGCGTAAACACGCGCAAGTCATAAACTATTTGATAATAGCAATATTACAGAAGGTACACTGTAGAGAGTTGAGCTTTTACATCGTACAGGAATCACTGTACATGTGCATCGGTAAAAATCCAGGGTACAAATCGGTTACAAAATGATGGAGTCTACTTGTGTCTTGCGTCACTGGTAATTAAGTGTAAATAGAAACGTGTGGTTTGTTGGTGACTTTTCCAGGGCTCTTGCAAATGTGATTCACCACTCTGAAAATGATGGTGCAGTTGGGCAACACTATGAGAATCTACAAAGCAGAATGAACAGCCTGCGTAAGTATGAATGTTCAATTATTTGTGTTTTATTATTCCTCACTCTACCACAACTGAGCCATTGTTTGGAGCTCTACACCACCACTTAGTCTAAACTAATGCAGGATGTGCCTTTTCCCTATTAAAATAATATATAGGCTATATAAAAGTTTTTTTTAGCACACTTTTGATTCAGAGTACACTTAATGGTGCATATTCAGCTGTTTAGATGGCAGATGGAGTATTAATGAAAAAGTACTCCTTACACTGCCAGTGACCACCACTGCGATGGTTGGATTGCTAACACATCATAATGCTCACACTACACTACAGCTTCTAATAAACCTAGTCATGGTCTAAATCATGGCTCAAGATATTTTCATTGAAGACTTCCCTGCAGCTTCTGACTGACTTTGGACACTAGTGATGATAAAATACAATATGTCTCAGATAAGATATGTATTTGTATTATATCAGACCATAAAGGTTCTTGATGAATAGAGTGGACTAAGGAAATCGTGTATAATTTAAACTGCCAACAGGTCTAAATTCTCTAAAATGTGTGAAGCAATCAAAATCACTGGCTGTTTTTTATCCATGTGAAGGCGTTGATTACACTGATTGCCTGTGTCTTTATGCTCACTGCTCTTGAATCTAAAATTAAATCAAAACTGGGACCGGATTTAAAAATTCACCTGTAGCGTGCATGAGCTTAGTTTTCAGTACAAAACTACGAGAACTATAAATTCCAGTTGAAATTGAGATGTTGACTGTTCTCATGGTAACACAGGTGTAATGATGCATTCACAGGCTCATCAGGCGGTCTGAGTTTCTAAGTTCGAAAGCTGTTTTTTCTTGACTTCTGTAATAATGTGTCTGACTCTTGCATAACTAACAAGGAGGAACTAAACCTGTCAAAACCAAGACTTAACTAACTAAAAAAAGGGAAAACAGGAAAACATGAATGGATAAGATATCAACTTGAACTAGACAACCAAAGTGTTAACAACTTCAGACACAATAAAATGTCCTCCTTCTAAAAAAAACTTGACCCATAAGAACAACTTAATGACCTCAGAAATCAAAATGCCCCTGTTTTATCCAATTTCCTTATAGAGCCTGAAGCACTCAAGCCACCTGAGACGACAATGCTAGAAAAGAACTGATTTTTTACCTGTTTTAATAATTGAAAAAACAATATTGACTTCTCTAGCTGCTGTCACAAGAAAAGCTTTTATGTCATTATAATATTTTTGTATTTGACAAACGCAGGGCTTATTAAAACTCACGCTAAAGGTAAAACAAATACCACATACAGAAATAGTCACAAAAAATACAATTCAGTCCAGAATATCAATACCCGATACCAACTGATGCCAGTGCAATGACTTTCTTTCAAAACAAAGCAAACATCATCTGATCCTAACTGATCCAAATGTGAACCCTAACCGTTAAAGTAACATTGTGTAACTTTTCTGGTGGAGGTCAAATGCCTTGTTTCTATAGAGATTAATACTTTTTGTGGAAGGTTTTACAGTATGTCATTAAACCTTTCTAGCTTCATGGAGGCTAAACCAGACCAAGTTACAGGTCAGATCCGTGAAGAGGCGACCCGCTCACAATCAGAATGCCAAATCAGAATTTTTTTTAGGTATTTTTGAGCAGTAAAACCAGCAGTAATTGCATAAATGTATAGAAGAACTGTTTAAAGTCGTACTGTAGAATATCCAGGGAGAGCAGTGACATCTCCATAGAGACAAGAAGGTCACGGTCCCTCAACCGAAAAGTTACACAGTGCGCCAATAATGTTTGAAATAATATTAGTTAATTGGTCCTTAACCAATAATTTGAACTGAAACCTGTTACAGTATAATAATTCTAGCAGCATCTCCAGATAATAGAGCTAAAGGTGTGGAGAGGTGTGTAAATGCAAATGTACTCCAAGAAAACTATCCCAATTATTTTCTATTCTAAACAAACATTTATGGAGGCACCTGACAACACTGGCTTCATTTGAAAGGAGTGCAGACATGGGCACAAATGGGAGGAGCCCGGAGTACAGTTGGAGCACATTGGACAGCACAACCTCAAGTACAGACATACAAAAACATTTCAGGAGACTAAGTTATGACAGCTCACAGCTCTGTGCAGTCAAACTGGCTTCTACCTGTCACTAACTTAGCCACACTTCATTAATGTCTTATAACAGCTGAGACCAATACACTGCACATGCATTCATTTTATATTAAACAATTACTGCTTATTTTGACTGGTACTGGGATGCTTCTTCAAGTTAGAATATGCTCTTATTTTGCAATGTTCCAATTAAAAATAAAGGCACTATATTTCATGCATGCAGTATTTTATACAACTAGGCCTGTCATGATAACACATTTTTCAGTGTGATATATTGCTGAAGAAAATGCAGACAATAAATGATAATATTGACACCAAACCATAAAGCAGAATTATTCCCCCAAAATATTCTTAGTGTACAATGTAGTTACAACAAATAGTTAGTTTGTATTTGAGTCATAGAAGCTCATAATTCTTGCTAATGCAAAGAGAAAATACCCATGATAAATGTAATAAATTATTGTTCCATTGATTATATATTGAACAATAAGCTGATTTAGTATTTATAATGGCATTCCTATGTATAACTTTGACAAACTTAATAATAATAGTCAGTAACATCTCAATGTAATCTTAAACCGGCCACTGTCTGGACACTGTATTTTTAGAGACAGACATTGGCCATTCACAATACCTATGCAGTCTCTTGCAATTACCAAATTATACCAATTATATATTTCAGTAAATGTAAAGTCATATTCAAGTATTTGTATATCTTTATAGTGGCAAAAATATAAAGTACTGCTACAGCACTTATTTCTATATAACATCTGACAGGAGGACTAGGTGCTATCTTGACAAAGGAATATTAATAGCTCAAAAGTAGGCTGTCTGTAAATAATGTTAGCCGTCTCTTTGTACCTTTTTGGAGCAAAATGATCCCAAAATACATTGTTAAATGTTTTATGAGTGTCTGGAGCATTGAGTCGCTTACTTTCATCCATGGAGACTTTAACCTTATGAGTTTGCAGACACGCCCTAGTTTTCGGCATGACTTTGACAACAATAGAGAACAAATGAAACCTATCTCCATCTGTCTCCATATGCAGGTAGTGACAGATGACTTCAGAGACTGTGTGTCCAGCTTTGTGTAAAGGCACTGACAATAGACGTGACCTTTAACTAGATCACATACATCAAAGTATGTCCTTGTGCCCTACTTATCAATCTAAAAAACTGGAGCAGAGCAGAGTACCATCTCACTACTGCTATTTGATGCTGGGTCTCAAGTTGAGCTAAAAAAAGTGCGGTGTGGTTGGATAAATAAGTATAATAATGACCTGTAGGATTATATTAAACCCAGTGTTGGGAAGTAACTAAATACATGTAGCAAAACTATGTATATTCATTTTGAGTAACTGTATTCCATTACAAATACTTTTTCATGTGTCTGAAAACAGTTACTTTAATAAAATCAAGAAATCATTGCAGTACTTGATCACAAAATTTAGGCTAGCTAGTGAGAAACTAACTAGTGAGAAAAATAAAAAAAACACTGTGGTAAGTACAAATGTGATTTTAACTTTTCCAATCAGTGAAATTCAGAACAAACAGTAAAACAAATTGCTGTTTTTAATCTTATGTTTCATTTTTACACTATAATTTAAATGCACTTGCTGTGAAAAATATTGTAGCAAATCAGTTCAGAATACAGTACTCTGATTGACCCTGTAACGCAGGCATGTCCAAACTATGGCCCGGGGGCCAAATGCGGCCCTCAGACAAATTTTTCTTGGCCCTCAGACTTCCTGGAAAATTGGCCCAAATTACCTTGCATCAATTAAAACATAACTTTTTACTGCAAGTTTTTGGAAAATCTACCTTGATAAAGCTGATATTTCATATTTTGTGTGTGGTTTTGAGGATCTTAGCATGAATAAAGACTGATGGATCATTCTAACATGTTAAACATGCACATATTTCAATTATTCACTGTACTGAGCACCAGTCTATGGCCCTCAATTGGCCCTCTGCTTCATCTGTGTTTAGATATGTGGCCCTTGATGAAAAAAGTTTGGACACCCCTGCTGTAACGGAATACATTACAAAATACATTCTAATATTCAGTATTCTGTAATTAAATACATTGTCAAAGTATTTTTCTCATCAGTGATTATATTTTGTGGCCTTTAGAGTATTGGCTATTGGCCTGATATTTTCTTTGGCCCAACCAGCTGCCCAAATATGCATGAAAATATATGTATAAAACTTCACAACTTCAAAACACAGTCGAAAGAGAGTACTGCAAAAATTATGGCTATACTTTACTAATTAGATCATTTGGGAGAAAGATCGAAATCAGCCCTACATATTGGCCTATAAATATCAGGAAAGGTCATCGTTCCTCTTTATTCTAAACAATCAGCATCAGTATTGGCCATGAAAAAAAAATACATATTTGTCAATGTCTAGCATCTATAGCATACAATAATATAATCCATGTAAATAGGAAAAACTAACTGCACCTTATAAACACCTTATATATTTCTTTTATTTAACCACTGCTGTCCCAGCGGTGTGCATTCTGTGTAAATGACCTTTCCAAATATCACCAACACCAAATTCTACACTGACTGTATTAATGAGAAAATGACAAATGATTAAATGATAAAAGCTGAAGTGAAGGAAAACATGTCATCGAGAATTTCTATTCAAATATCTAAAACATCTCTTAACATGAGAGTAACATACTTAAAAGTATTTTGCGTTGTTTAATCATTGATAGTTTGAGACTTTCCTAACTAATTAGCATGATCAAGTTCGCGGCTGACCAGTGGGGAATAGGTGCCTCATTAACCCACTTCTGGACTGAATTGTGTTATTTCTTTTTTATCAGACACAGTTTAGAGCAATGACCTAATGCTGTTTTAAAGGTGCACTGTGTTTCTTTTCTGATGGAGATTCTGACACTTACTAGTTTCTGTGGAGATGTTATTGTTTTGCTGGATTGTTCCACAGTATGGCATTTAACTTATCAAGGTCATGGACAGAAGCTGAAGGAATCAAGGTATTATTAAAACACCTGTGATTGAATAAAAAAGTTTAATGCCATACAGAGAAACATTCTAGGCAAAGAAATAACATCTCCAAGGCGACAAGCAGATGGCAGAACCCCCATCGGTAATGTTACATAGTGCACCTTTGAACAATATCACCATTTCAGTGTACTAACCTTACAGTTGTGCTGCAGACTGCTGAAGCTCCATGGACACAGTGAACATCTGTGTGCTCTGTCATGCCAGTGCAGTAGGCAGGGGGCCAGTCTGTTCACCACTAACCCTTTAATTTAGCAGATGTCTCCTGTAGGATTACCACAGTTTCACAAAGAACAGTCATGGCCTCCCAGCTGGCACCCATGTAAGGTCTACTTTACCCAGAGTGGCACTGGGGACATGTCACCAAATGTCCAAGAGTGTGTGTTTTAAAGGTTTACTGTGTAGTTTTTCTGGTAGAGGGTCAGCCAACAGCTTTTCTCCTCAAAAATGATATTGCTTTGCCTAGAAGGTTCCACAGTATGGCATTATCTATCTCTCTGGAGACAAGCAGGTGATGACACAGTCAGATCTGTGGAGAGGTGACTCTGCTCACTCATAGCATGTTTTTCAAGGTATTATCGAGCAAGAAAAAGAGATGTAATTGAATAAATGCAAGAAAATTTCAAGTTTAATGCCATAATGCGCACCATAGCAAAGCAATAACATCTACATAGCAGGTGGCAGACTGTTCTCCAGAACAGTTACATGGTGCTTTAAATGATCTGACATAAATATGACCAAATATGTCTTATTCAGTTATGACCACCTGTTGGACATGAAGCCTCATAAACAACAAATGGAATCTGACAAATTTCTATCAATAGCAGCAACTCCAGCCAAGTTTTTTTTTTTTGGCAGCATTTTAGATACTGGTCACTGCAGACTGGACCTGACAAGAGCTGCACTACAGAGAGACTCTAGTCATCAGTTTAGATGAATACAACCTTATTGATGGTTTTCAGATTCAGATGTAGTGATATCATGCTCATTCTCCTAGATGGGGAGCAGGAGACAGTTTATCCTATTGATTACATTGTATTTTCCATTGACATATCCAAAAGGTAACTTCACAAATGTTAAAACCGACCATTGCTATTACTGACTGGACCGTAGAACTCACAGAATCTAAAATCTGCATCTGTACAAAAATAATTTTCACTGCCCCACCTTTGTATTAAATACTATTGACCTAAATAATGTTGTGATGTCATCTGAAACCCAGCAATTTGAAAGATTATACTACAGCTAGGTTTTATTTCTGTTTATCTGCTTTTTTTCTCCAAAACAACAATTTGGATATTATAATTTTTCATACCTCTCACTGCCAAAACTGCACCAAAAGATGATCTGCATTTACTTCTGTCAGTTATCATAATGTTGTACAATTCATATTTTTATTTTATTTTACAGACAATGACCAACTCAATAACTCAAGCCAAGCATCCACGCTAATACCACAGCCTTACCCAGTCCCAGACCTCAGCAGCCCCTATGACCACCAGCTGCCCGTCAAAGACATCAACACGTACGCCACACTCAAGGCTGTAGGTAGGAAGAAATTATTAATTAAAAACTATCCAAATGTTAATTAACACATACAGATGGCTCAAATCTCCAGAAATCTGTTAGTTAATCCTGTTGCTATTAAAAGACATGGAGTGGCATCAACACAGTATTTATAGAAGTTTGTTTCCTATTATCAAAACCATTTAAAAGCTTACGCAGAAGGCTTTTGATGAGCAATAATAGGAATGATGAAAAAGGAAAGCTTTGCAGTGAGATTAAAAGTGAGAGTAAAAATATTTTGTTTGGAGCTATCTTTGGAGTGTTGAAGTTTGGTGTTTAGTGGTAACACAATAACACCTTGAGTGGGGGGATCAGCTATCAAAAAAGTTATGGCTAACTTTAGACAAACAAGTACTCCGTAGGCGTCAGGTATCTGTGAAAATTCTTAGTCATCCAGGTTAAAATCTTTATCTGAGTATCTTCGTGAAGATACAAGAAGATTCATGGAATTCAGTGGTGGAAGGTAATGAAGTAAAAGTAGTAAAGTACTGTACTTAATACTTTTTACTTTTACATCACCACATCTGAGAGCAGGTATCTGTAGTTACAAGTCTACTCCACTACATTTTTTCATAAATCTTTATCCAAATAACTACATTTGAAGCCTTATAAGACCTAAAAAAAAAAGGGGCAAATACTTACTTACTTTTTATTCCTTAAGTACATTTTTAAATACATATATTTACTTAAGTAGATTTTTTTCATGTGATATTTTACTTGAGTATTTTTTTTCCTCCAGTATCTGTACTTTCATTTAAGTAACAAAATAGAGTACTTCTTTCACCACTGATGGAATTAGTATTTGATTTTATGTTAAATATTGTACACACATCCAATTAAAATGTTGGTTAATAATGGCAAAGAATAAAATGTATTACCATTCTAATGTAAAAGGCTGGTGCGTAATTGTAACATCCCTTAATGAAGGATGTGAAGCAGAAAGTGTAAATTAGAAGGGCCCAAAGGTTATCATACTGCTAATATAAAGAACAAGCAATTAGTATTATGTGTATTATCATCATAAATCACTGGACATGGATTCAGCCAACTGTAAAAGTTGGCTAAGTCTACGTTAGGTTACCAATGGTGAAACTTTCCTACAAACAAAAATTATACTGGCCATGAACAAAATCTTAGGGCTAGTATAATTTTTTCCCCCTGGTAGTGTATTTAAACAATACCACTTTACTAGTAATTGATACTTTTTTGAAGAGCAGCTTTAAGACAGGCAAAACAGAATATTGTAATGATCATAAATTCTATCAAATACATTTTCTTGGAGATGTATAATGTTCATCTGCAGCAACATTTCCTTGAATCTTTCAGTACAGCTCTTTGACCTGGTAACAATCTTGTGACCAAAAGATTTTTTAATACTAGTTTTCTCCATCACGATTTTTTGGTCTTGGTAGTAACGTACAATTTTTTTTGGCATCATGTGGTCTCTTTTACTTCTGCTAAACAAATAAAGTTGGTGTTACTGATAAGTTTGTTGTTGACATGTTTTCAGCGGAGAAGGTGAACCTGTACAGCTTCAGACAGCAGTCGTTGGAGATGTCCCTTAAAGGCGCCCTGCCCATGGAGCCTCTGGACGAGGCGGAGCCCAGTAACCCATACAGCCCGCCCCGACACCCCTCCCTCAAACAGAGCCGCCACAAGCCCCGTCCCCCACGGAGCCACAGCTCTCAGTCTCTGTACTACGGCAATAACAGCCCCGCCCTCCTCCGCTCCTGGGACAGTCGCGACACACTGGGCCTGAGGCAAGTCTACACCCCTCAGAAACTGTGTGATAGAGAAGGAACTGCACACCACGCGCTATATGCCCCCCCAGCCGTACTTTGTCACCAACAGTAAGACAGAGGTGACAGTGTAAAGGGTAGTAAAAGACTGCAGACTGTGGATGGGGTCCGGAGCACTCACGAAGAGGAGTGCGACAGAAGAACTCGGGCCCTAAACTTATGTGGAGCCAATGTGTAGTTTACACAGTTGATATTGTCCATGGATTTTGAGGATAACTGTGCACTGATTGGTTTGAAAAGACATAAAAAGATATGTTTTTGCATTGAACTTGGTCTGATGTTTGGTAATGTGTTGTAGAGATTGTTTATTTTAATTGAAAATACAAGAAAAACGCATCCTAATTTGAATGCGTATAGAAAGTGATGTTAGTTTTGGTCTTAAGTTCCAGTTAAATTGAGATGCAAAGTTGTTTTCATGTGATTCAACTGGAAATGAGGCTGTTAAAGCACAATACATACTATCTATATCTGCACACACATATTCAACACCTGCTTTTTATTTCAGTATATCACCACAGACTGTTGATTGTAATGTACTACTACTGCAAAACTACTGTTTTCTTGTTGGGTTGTGACTATCCGAACTGAACATGCATTTGATGGTTGTCTCTGAGGCTCTAGACGTAATAAGTTAAACAATCATGTTTATTGCATAACTAATTTTTAGTAACATACTGGAGCAAATGCAAACCTCAACATGTAATAGATATTCATTATACCAAACTGTAAGTGTCAATTAAAATGGTCATTTATAATAAGCCAACAGTGTGGTTTCTAGCCAGATGGGGAAAAAAATTATGCTGCTTCAGACAATATTTGCCTCAATTTCATGCCACAATTGTAGAAGTGCAGTGCATTGACCCTGTCTCACAATGGTAAACAATGTCCCAACCTGAAAAAGAATCACACTTATGTGCGAAAAGATAAATGCACAAAATGAGACTACACAGCTCTCTTATTGGTTTATGGTAGAAAGGGCTGTTGGTGAGTTTGTAGCACATTTAAAGTACAAAATTTACAACCCTATATATCGGCCATGAAAAAAAGACATATCGCTCCATCTCTAATGGGAGTGAATAATGACACAATAACAAATTTTTAAGTACAATATATTGCTGAACAAAATAGATGATAAACGATAACACCGAAACAAATTTATGCTACTGACACAAAAACCCAAAAGTAGATTTCAACCACAAAAACTACTCTGAATGTACAATATGGTTAAATAATAATGAGCTGCAATAAATAAACAGTGGAATGAAACACTTTAGCACTTAGTTTGCATCTATAATTAGTCATAGAAGTTATTTATTCAATCTTTTACAGCTTACATCTTATCATATTGCCAAAAAATAACCAAAGATTCCCCAGTAGTGCAAAGAAATTGTACACCCGATAAATAGTGACATCCCAAAAATTACTGTTTCATCTGTCATATATTGAACAATAGGTCAATATAGTAATTATCATGACAGGCCTAATCATCTGGCTCAGGAACTTTGTTGATTTTGTGGAAATTCCAAACTTCCATTATTGTCTTATTATGTAGTCACTTTAGTGTTTACAGAGTGCTCAGTTGGAAGCACAGATTTTGATAGACCCCTGAGAGTGCTGTCATTTTTCCGAAGATGCCAGGAGACTGTCTTGTTAATTAGCCAGTGATGTTTCATTGCACCGAGATGGCTCCCTCTGGAAATTTAATCAGCACAATAACCTAATTCAGTCACATACAGAAGCTTAGACACGTACGGCGATGTCCAAAACACTCAGACAGGACTTCTTTTACGGAGTTTGTGAGAGATGCATTCAAAGTAAAGAAAAGGCACTTATCTTTAATCCCTTGGCCAATTATTGTAAATACAGACAGATAATAAGCGGAGATGGAAGGTGAGCATAACATTACTTTTTTGTCCAATCAAATCTATTCAAAATGAAATGTATATAACCTGAAAAAGGGACAAGAAGATAATGTTAATAATATCTAATATTAGTAATATAATAATATTATTATTCATCCATCGCATGGCCAAAACTTACTGCAGACAGATTTGAAGAAAAGTTCAACCTAAAACAAACTTACCAAATAACCCATACCAACCCAACCTGATAACTACCATATCGTTGTGCTGCCCAAACCAAGCATCAGAAGAAAACTGTTCAGAGCATTTCATGCACTGATCTACAGGCATTAAGTTACAGCCATAAAAATTACATACAGAAGACTGTAGCAAAAAAAAATAATGTGACCAAACTAGTGGCTATGCCAAAAGACAGTGAAAAGTGATGAAGTTTCCTGCACGCTGTTTTCAATGCAACACTGCAAAAGTTGATATTCCTATATATATATATATATATATATATATATATATATATATATATATATATCCATCCATCCATCCATTTTCGTCCGCTTATCCGGGGCCGGGTCGCGGGGGGAGCAGCCTAAGCAGGGACTCCCAGACTTCCTTCACCCCAGACACGTCCTCCAGCTCCTCCAGGGGGACCCCGAGGCGTTCCCAGGCCAGCCGAGAGACATAGTCCCTCCAGCGTGTCCTGGGTCTTCCCCGGGGCCTCCTCCCGGCGGGACATGCCCGGAACACCTCCCGAGGGAGGCGCCCAGGAGGCATCCGGAACAGATGCCCGAGCCACCTCAACTGGCTCCTCTCGACGTGGAGGAGCAGCGGCTCTACTCCGAGCTCCTCCCGTGTGACTGAGCTCCTCACCCTATCTCTAAGGGAGCTCCCAGCCACCCTGCGGAGGAAACTCATTTCGAGCGCTTGTATCCGCGATCTCGTCCTTTCGGTCACTACCCAGAGCTCATGACCATAGGTGAGAGTAGGAACGAAGACTGACCGGTAAATCGAGAGCTTCGCCTTTCGACTCAGCTCCCTCTTCACCACAACGGTCCGATACAGCGACCGCATCACTGCCGAAGCTGCACCGATCCGCCTGTCAATCTCACGTTCCGTCCTTCCCTCACTCGTGAACAAGACCCCGAGATACTTGAACTCCTCCACTTGAGGCAAAGACTCCCCACCCACCCGGAGAGGGCAAGCCACCTTTTTCCGGTCGAGAACCATGGCCTCGGACTTGGAAGAGCTGATCCTCATCCCAGCCGCTTCACACTCGGCTGCAAACCGCCCCAGTGCACATTGCAGGTCCTGGTTCGATGAAGCCAACAGGACAACATCGTCCGCAAACAGCAGAGATGAAATCCTGTGGTCCCCAAACCGGACCCCCTCCGGCCCCTGACTGCGCCTAGAAATTCTGTCCATAAATACAATGAACAGAACCGGTGACAAAGGGCAGCCCTGGCGGAGTCCAACATGCACCGGGAACAGGTCTGACTTACTGCCGGCAATGCGAACACAGCTCCTGCTCCGGTCATACAGGGACCGGACAGCCCTTAGCAAAGGGCCCCGGACCCCATACTCCCAGAGCACCCCCCACAGGACACCACGAGGGACACGGTCGAATGCCTTCTCCAGATCCACAAAACACATGTGGACTGGTTGGGCAAACTCCCATGAACCCTCGAGCACCCTATGGAGAGTGTAGAGCTGGTCCAGTGTTCCACGGCCAGGACGAAAACCACACTGCTCCTCCTGAATCCGAGGTTCGACTATCGGCCGGATTCTCCTCTCCAGTACCCTGGCATAGACCTTACCGGGAAGGCTGAGAAGTGTGATCCCCCTATAGTTGGAACACACCCTCCGGTCCCCCTTCTTATACAGAGGGACCACCACCGCGGTTTGCCAGTCCAGAGGTACTGTCCCCGACCGCCACGCGATGTTGAAGAGGCGTGTCAGCCAAGACAGCCCCACAACATCCAGAGACTTCAGGTACTCAGGACGGATCTCATCCAACCCCGGAGCCTTGCCACCAAGGAGCTTGCCAACCACCTCAGTGACTTCGGCCAGGGTGATGGATGAGTCCGCCTCCGAGTCCCCAGCCTCGGCCTCCTCCTCGGAGGACGTGACGGTGGGATTGAGGAGATCCTCAAAGTATTCCTTCCACCGCCGGACAACGTCCCCAGTCGAGGTCAACAGCTCTCCCCCCGCACTGTAAACAGTGTTGGTGAAGAACTGCTTCCCCCTCCTGAGGCGCCGGACGGTTTGCCAGAATCTCTTTGAGGCCGTCCGATAGTCCTTCTCCATGGCCTCCCCGAACTCCTCCCAGCTCCGAGTTTTTGCCTCCGCGACCACACGGGCTGCAGCACGCTTGGCCCGCCGGTACCTGTCAGCTGCCTCAGGAGTCCCCCGAGCCAGCAAGGCCCGATAGGACTCCTTCTTCAGCTTGACAGCATCCCTTACTTCCGGTGTCCACCACCGGGTTCTGGGGTTGCCGCCGCGACAGGCACCACAGACCTTACGCCCACAGCTCCGAGCAGCTGCATTGACAATAGAGGCCGAGAATGAAGCCCACTCGGACTCCATATCTCCAGCCTCCCCCGGAATCCGGGAGAAGTCCTCCCGGAGGTGCGAGTTGAAGGTCCCTCTGACAGAGGGCTCCGCCAGACGTTCCCAACAGACCCTCACTACACGCTTGGGCCTGCCAGGTCTTTCCGGCTTCCTCCTCCGCCAGCGAACCCAACTCACGACCAGGTGGTGATCAGTTGACAGCTCAGCCCCTCTCTTCACCCGAGTGTCCAAGACACGCGGCCGGAGATCAGATGACACGACGACAAAGTCGATCATCGACCTCCGGCCTAGGGTGTCCTGGTGCCACGTGCACTTATGGACACCCTTGTGCTCGAACATGGTGTTTGTTATGGACAAACTGTGACTAGCACAGAAGTCCAATAACAAAACACCACTCGGGTTCAGATCGGGGAGGCCGTTCCTCCCAATCACCCCTCTCCAAGTGTCACTGTCGTTGCCCACGTGGGCGTTGAAGTCCCCCAGGAGAACAACGGAGTCCCCGGTCGGTGCACTGTCTAGTACCCCTCCCAAGGACTCCAAGAAGGCCGGGTACTCTGCACTGCTGTTCGGCCCGTAGGCCGACACCACAGTGAGAGACCTGTCCCCGACCCGAAGGCGCAGGGACGCGACCCTCTCGTTCACCGGGGTGAACTCCAACACACAGCGACTGAGCTGTGGGGCAATGAGCAGGCCCACACCAGCCCGCCGCCGCTCCCCGCGGCCAACGCCAGAGAAATGGAGAGTCCAGCCCCTCTCAAGGAGTTGGGTTCCAGAGCCCAAACTGTGCGTGGAGGTGAGGCCGACTATATCTAGTCGGTAACGCTCAACCTCCCGCACAAGCTCAGGCTCCTTACCCCCCAGCGAGGTGACATTCCATGTCCCCAGAGCTAGTCTCCATGTCCGGAGATCCGGTCGCCGAGGCCCCCGCCGTCGACTGCTGCCCAGATCTCTCTGCACCGGCCCCATATGGATCCTCCTGCGGGTGGTGGGCCCACGTGAGGACGGCCCCACGTCGCTCCTTCGGGCTGAGCCCGGCCGAGCCCCGTGGGGGGAGGCTCGGCCACCAGGCGCTCGCTGGCGAGCACCCACCCCCGGCCTGGCTCCAGGGTGAGGCCCCGGTGACGCCAATCCGGGCGACGTAACTGGCCTTGCTCGTACACTCATCATAGGGGCTCTATCTCTATATATATATATATATATATATATGTATATACTAAAGACAAGTCAGAACCCTTTTCCTAATCTTAACCATTATAGATTTGTGCTCAGTCTTAACCAAACACAAGACCTACGGCAAGACATTCATGGACAAAGTACATCTAATATGCCTGTGTTGACAGTCTGATGTTTTTTTTCCCTTTTTGGCATGTTTTAAACTGCTATTTAACCTACACAAGAGTAGAGTAGAAACAACACAAATCTAGTCAATTTCAAATTAATCATGAAATGCTTTCACTCTGAACAATTTGAAATGAGCTTTATCACCTTTAATAACAATGAACTAAGGAAACAGCTGATAGAAATTGCGATAAAGTAATTTATAAAGTAAATTAATGAAAATAAGGGGCGACATGTGGGTGGAGGTGTGTCCTTGTGGAGGTCTCTGGAGTAGGGTTCACTGGATGACTCTGTTGAATGTTTTGGACCTCAGATCTAAAGCTTTCAGCTGTATTCAATACAGGACTGGGCATTTACTTTAACAGAGTCCATAGATCAGCATAAAGAGCAAACAGGAAACATTTGCTACAAAGCCTGCCCTATATAGTCTACTCTGTGGTTTCTGCAAAGCAATTCAAAAATCAGACATTTATTTTCCACATAATCCAGTGTGTGCATGCAGCCGGCCCAATGCGCTCTCATCACAATGAACCACAAAGACACAAGACACAGATCTGAGACTGCAGCTGCTGAAAGACTGGGGTGGATTAGGAGTCAGGGCCTATGGAGATGAATCCCTCCAACATCAGACGCACTGTCAAAAGGAGATCCGTGAAGCCTCAAATGAACTTTTTCTCATGGCTTTGTGGAGTATGTAACTAGGGATGGGACCAAATACAATTCCCACAAGATGAGACACAGGATTGGGTCCAATATAATTAATAATACATAAATTGAGCAGTTCAGGTCACACTAATGACTACAGCTCATGAGGTGTATTTACTATACTGAGTCATCATTTATTTGTGAGGGTCAATATTTATCGTACATACCTTTTCTTTATATTAGTTTTTTGCAATATGATAAGATTTGAGTTGTAGAAGATTGAATTATTTGTGACTAACTGTAACACACAGGGTGCTTATATTCTTATTATTTAGTATTTTAAAATGTTTTACAAAAACTGAGTCACGGTGTATATTTTGTTGTGGATATAGTTGATTTGTTCCACCATAACATCAACATTTGGACTGCACAACTGTTAACCAAATTGCAATTCAACATTTGAGTCTGTTCCTAGTGGCTACATTCCAACTATTATGATGGATGTTATCTGCTCTCAAGATGATAATTATTTTGCATCTAATCAATTTTGAATTACAATCATGTTCCTGATAACATTACAATTCCCCCATTCTGATCTAACGCTATAGCTATAATGTTGCAGGCTTGATTACATTTACATATGTCTCAGTGGTGAAACACGTGTCTGTATAAGAACCAGAAACCACCAGCTGCCCTTATAGCATTAGCATTGTGATAAGAGCTCTAGGTTAAAGGGTCCATATTATGCTATTTTCTGATCTATGTTATGTTTTTCCTCATCAAGAACATACCTGCAGTTGTGTTTTGTTTCATTCACATGTGTTTAACCTGCAAATCCTGCATATTCAGGCACAGAGTTTTTCTTGAAAACACTGTCCCACCTTGTGCCATCATGTGATAATACAAGAAATGCTCCACTATGTTTTTAAACTCCATACACCTTCCCTAGAATCATTTAGATGATTTCAGCCTTGGAAATGCCGATCTCTACTGAACGAAATGTAAAAGGTATCTGTTAGCTTGAAAACTACCGCTTGATGGCATCACAAGGAACAGAGCATTATGAGCTTTGGAGATGCAGACAGACTAATAATGCAGGATTGCTTAAACATGTGTGAACAAAACAAAACACAACTCCAGGTATATTTTTGAGGACGTAACAACATTATAACATGGCTTAAATCTCACAAAAGTCAATCCTTCAAACACCAATCACACTTTGTCATTTTGTTATAATGTAAAAACTGTCTATAAACTTACAGCATTCTCATCCAAAACATTTAATGAGCCCCAACGCTCGCCTTTGAATGAAATCAAGATAAGAACTTTCATTAATCTTACAAGCAAAGAAATTCACTTAATTATAGTCTAATATATTCAAGTCAAGCCAACTCTTAATTGCATTTCTTTCTATGGAGTCTGCCTCATATGAATTCAAAACCCAATTCTGCATAAGGCCAGCGACAAAAATATGTATGAAGTGATGTATTTTTTATGTGTTTGTAAAATTTAAATGTCTATGCTTGAAGTCACCATCATTAGGAATAGATGACTTCATTTAAATTCTGTCATTTGCTCTTAATGGGTAACAGAGACTGAAGCAGGTGTAATGTTATTGCAGGGGCCTCACACACACTATCAGTCAAAAGTTTGGACTCACCCTCTCATTCAATGTTTTTTTTTCATATTGTTTACTTTCTACATTTGATATACATAAAGAAGACATCAAATATATGAAGCAAGATATATAGAATCTTTTAGTAAAGAAAAAAAGGTTAAATAACCCTACATAGTTCCATACATCTTACTTCATATATGTGATGTCTTCTGAATGGATATCAAATGTAGACACTAGTAAACAAAACAAAACAAAACAAAAAAACATTGAATGAGAGGGTCAGTCCAAACTTTTGACTTGTTGTGTATACTGTAGTAGTGTATGCTTATTTGAAGTCAATGTAAAGAGGCTTATCTTGGCCAATCAACATCTATGGCACATAGAGATGATTTTTAACATAAATCCATCCTCAGTCTCTTGCCCATGTTATTTAAGGAATGAATAGAACTAAGGTGTCAGGAAAATGAAAAAATTTGAATGTTCATACAGAAATGCAGACTTCCATCTCTAGAGACACGACAATGGGTCTATTCAACGAGCAGAAATAGAGAGAGGGAGACAGGGAGAGAGATAGAGAAAAAGAAAGAAAGGGAATGAGAGAAAGACTAATGGACACTGGCTTATACATTCATCTGTGTTATTACATCACCAGAGTAAAAAGTGGTGATCATTTCTAGGATGTAATATACATTGTCATAGTCAGAAAAGGTTCTAAAATGTTTTTTGGTTAGATAATCTTACAAAAACACTGTGGTGAGATTTTGAGACTAAAATGTTTCACCAAACTTGTACTTTAGTCAGGCAGGCACAAATGTTTGTCTTATCATGTGTCATTCCAGTTTTAACTCTTTTTTTTTTTTTTTTTTTTTTTTTATGTCAACAAAGATTAAAATGGGGGAGAGACTTTTGTCAAGAGATCATTATCTATATTTTTTCTACAAAATATATAGATTTTATAGATAAAAAAAAAAAGAGCGGAGCTTACCATCTGCCAGAAAACAAAACCATCCATAATATAACTCATGTTTGTGTGTTAAAGCAATAGCTTATGTTTTATGGCTACATTAACAGAAGCCTATCCATGGGTTTCATTTTCAAAATGATAAAGAATTAGGACCACTGCCAACATGACTAGCAATTTAAAACAAAAATGTAAAATCTTTTTCAATGGAAAAATGGCAAAATAATGCAGATAACAGTAGGCTTAAATCCACACATACCCCTAAGTGCAGGGATACGTTCTGGTGGTAAGCAATAACAAAAGTATGTGCTCAGTATTCTTTTCTCCAAATTTAGCTATGCTTTGTTGTCAACTTCATACATTTGAACAGTGCAGCTCAGACAACCAACTGTCAGAGTGAAATTATTTGAAATGATGCCCTCAGCTGCCATACTCTGCTTTGGACACAACTGTCACATTCGATTATAAAACAGACTGATCCAACATCTTTCAGACGTCAAGACAGAGACAATGTCCTCCCTCCAAAAAGTCACTGCCTAGAACCATGATTACAGTCATTCACCACTCTAAGCTGCTAAAGACATCAGCAAGTTCAACTGTCAAAACAAACACATTATGAAAAATACATTGAGCCTTAAGCAGACAAAGGTCATAGCAAGTATCAGGAATAACGCAATAAAAACAACAAAGCTTTCAAATATAATGGCCATATCATAGTTCAGACTATGCATGGGTTTTCTGCACTTATCCAGGAGGGCAGATTAGCATTCAAACAACAGCAGAAGAAAACACTTGACCTTGTAGGTGTAAGTCCCGATGAAGACCTTCTTGTTGGTATTAATTTTGACTAGAGACCAACTGACAAGCTTTTTTCATGGAAGATGCAGATACTGGTACCGGACAAAGCAATGACCGATGGACTCTGATGATATTTTTTGGCCGATGTAGGTAATTTTTCCCCAAATTATCGAATACAAATTTAGTACAAACTCACCCACAGCCTTTACTACAAACTGCACAGAGTCCAGTATAGTCACATTTTTGCAATACCCTCTTTGGACTAAAGTGTTCAAACAAAGCTTTATGTATATATTTTTAATGCTTATTTAGACAGCTGGTTGGGCCAAACAAAATTTCAGCCTGTGCTGGAGATTTATGGCAGATAGCCAATACGTCTAATTTTGACGAACAGAGTGCCTCAGATCCGTCCCTTTTTATTTTAATATTGAATACGCTAAAAAAACACGAAGCACCCAACCTCAATACTAGCAATAAAATAGTATTTGCTTTCAGAAACTATAGGCTGAGTTTCCGGAATTTCTTATATACTAGTCATAAAAAATTACGATTTAGAGTTTTAGAGACACCAGTGATCTATATATCTATATATCAATATATGAATTAGTGGTGGGAGGAGTGGAAACCCTGGAAGAACCCACTACAGTAACATATTATGGACATGCAGCTTTCATAGTCAGCCAATCAGTGGATAGAGAACCAACAATATTTTTACATGGATGCCAGAATGCTAACCACCCAACCACTGTGCATGACTGGAAAATAGGCTATGAAATAACATTAACACAAAAGAAATCTACCGTGCAAGACTTTGACTGTGCTGTTTTTGCCAGTCATTTTTAAGATTTTGGAAAACTAATTACAGCATTTAGTACCATCTAAGCTCTTCTAAGTAAATGCATCTGTCTGGGTAAAAGCGCCAAAGCTTTTATGTTATCCAATTAATACAATAATTATCAGCAACAGCTCTCGCAGACAAGTCCCTTTGATTAAAATATCATAAATACATAAGACTGAAGCCAATAACAACTTGTACAATGTTTATAATGCTAATTGGTATGAATGAATATGCTTTTGAAGAAAGATGCATACAAACAAGATATGTATATAGATGAATTGGAACAAATAGCCAAGACAAAGAGTTTCTTACCCTGACATCTTCTCATTTTGATGACCACAGCAGATGACAACATCTTTCTACCGGAAAAGCCAATTAGAGGTGTCATTTGTGTCTTCTACTGAACTGTTATAATGAGTTGTAATTGCCTTCACAAATCAAGGTAAGAATGAATAAACTTTTAGTTGTTAGAAAACTTTTATTCTTTATACTAGTATTTGTACTACTATTCTGAAGCTAAATGAGAATAAGTTTGTTTACATAACCACAGTACCCTCTACTGGTAATGATTGTGAAAGCACTTTTAGAAAGGGTCACTCAGCACAGATAAGCATAACGTAGAACCATTGCTATGCCTTCTGATTTCATTTCACAAGAGAAGTTCTGAAGTAGTATATATTGTTTATGTTGACTTTAATCAATGAAATTTTGTGCTGTCCCGATGTTATCTGAAAGTAGTTGTACTTTAGAGTCTGGCAGGTTCATGGTTGGCTAAAAAGAACCCAGATACCAAGTACAGAGTAAACATTAAGTTAGTCATTACAGTCATACATGTGATTAGGAAACAGACCTCATGCACTGGTCATATCCTGCACAGTGACACAAATCAATATAATTCATGTTATGTAGGGAATATGAACCACACAACCATCTTGATCATTGTAAATGTCTAATTTGTAAATGAATATGACTAAATATTTGTAAAATTACATGATTACCCTAGATGTGTGTTAAAATGTATATTAACGTAAAGAGCAACATGCCTGTGTTATCTCTATGCCATCAGTTCAGATCTACAGTAAGTGAACTCAATGACTGAGCCTCTGTAAACATCAAAGGCCATTCACTTAATAAGAGACGTATACATGAATGGACTATTTATTTTTTGTATCTACAAAATGCTCAAAAATACTATAGTATAATCATGATATGTGACATACTACTAAAGCAATAAATAAAAAAATAAATAAAAAATACAGTTATTTACATTTTCTACACTTTTTGTTGTTTACAGTTGTCAGAGCTGAAATACCTCAAAGCAATCTTTTTTTTTTTAAATTCAGTATATTTTTAAAGACATTTAATAACCACAATGCCAATAAAGCTATTATATGAAAATGATGGCATATTGAAAATGAAAGGGTTAATTATTCCAGTTTTCTGACTTACCAGAACCATTGTGTGCTTGTGGAGGGGGCAGGCTTCTGCATACAAACACACGCACAAGGGTCAAGCATCAGTGTTTGAGCCTGTAAACACTGAATCCAGAACAGCAGCTGCAAGGTAAGGTGGATTTAAAATTAAATGCTTACACTAGGGAAACATGGTGAGATTGGGCTTTGTGTATTGACTACATACTTTTTTTTTAAAATATTTTTCTAGTATGAAAGCCATTGTACTGCTGGTGTTGTTGGCGCAGGGGGTCCTTCTTGTGCAGTCCACTCCAGATAGCTCTGCGGAGAGGGGAACAGAAGAGCCTATACCATGTTCAAAAGCATGCACCTGTCTTTACGATGACTACAGTCTGGAGCTCAACGTTTACTGCAGCTTCAGAAACTTGAGCCAGGTTCCAAATGACATGCCAACGTCCACCCATTCACTTTGGCTAGATGGAAACCTATTCTCGTCACTCCCAGCTAACTCTTTCAAAGACCTTTCCAATCTGGATTTTCTAAATTTGCAAAGTGGACAGTTGGTCAACATTGACACCCAGGCCTTTCGAGGACTACGATCTCTTGCTCATGTCCATCTTGAGAGAAACCGATTGAGAACTTTACCAGGTACAGTTTTCCAAAGTACGCCAAATCTTGCCTCATTGAGTCTGCACAATAACCAGCTCACTCGCATTGAGGAAAGACTTTTTGCTGGACTGTCCAGCATGTGGCTCTTGAACCTGGGCTGGAACTCCATAGCAGTGCTCCCAGAGACAGCATTCCAGGACCTCCTTGGCTTACGGGAGCTGATTTTGGCTGGGAATAAGCTAGCTTACCTGCAACCTCAGCTATTCCAAAACCTTGTAGAACTAAAAGAGCTAGATCTAACTGGAAATTTTATCAAGGTCATCAAAGCTAATGTGTTTGTCAAACTTACCAAACTGCAAAAGCTGTACTTGGCTCAAAATCAGATAGTAACAGTAGTACCCAGAGCTTTTATAGGCATGAAATCTCTTAGATGGCTAGACCTTACAAATAACAAGCTAACCACTTTGCATGACGATACTTTCTTGGGCCTTCATAGTCTACATGTGTTACGTCTTTCCAATAACACAATTAATGGAATACGTCCCAGAACTTTTCGTGATCTGCAGTATCTAGAAGAGCTTCGGCTTAGCTACAACAGAATCCGATCTTTGGGAGAGAGGATTTTTGAAGGTCTTGGTCATCTTGAAGTGCTAGAGCTAGATCACAATCAAGTCCAGGAGGCACACATGGGTAGTTTTACAGGGCTGTCCCATGTTGCAGTTATAAATCTTTCAGGGAGTTGTTTCATCACACTTCCAGACCAGGTTTTTAAAGGCTTGCCAAAGCTTCACAGCCTCCATTTGGATAGAGGTTGCCTTACCAGAATCACTTCTCAAGCTTTCACTGGACTTTCTGGTCTACGCCGAATATTTTTACAACATAACAACATCTCATCGGTAGAACGCAACAGCTTCGTTGACATGGCTGGCTTATCAGGTTTAGATTTGCGTTCAAACAAACTAGACACAATAACTGTCCAAGCATTCTTGGGCCTGAAAAATTTAGAGTACTTGCTTCTGTCGAACAATGAATGTCGACTGTTGGTGCTGAATGACACAAAACAGGTTCTCCCTAAACTCCGATATATTGATCTCAGGGACAATGCCTTGGCTAATGTGATCCCAGATTTCCCACTGACCATGGAAAAACTTCTTCTCTCTGGAAACCCCTGGAGATGTGACTGCAGTGCTCTCCCACTCAGAGAATACAGCCAGGCAAATCCTTTGGTTGTTCCACGACAACTGGAGACTCATGCAGAGGGTGAAGAGCCAGATACTACCATTACAATATACAACAACATTACGTGCACTACTCCAACTCAACTGGCAGGACAGGACCTACGAGACATAAACAGTGAACATTTTCAGAGCTGCTAGTCTGGTAGTTACATTTCTATGGTCTCAAAACTGAAGACAAAAACATAAGAGAGCTTTACATACAAGTTAAAAGTTTAGGATTAGACAGAAACAAAATCAATAAATATGCACTTTTTAAGATATGGTAGGCTGTGATGATAATTACCTACACACTAACATCATCATTAAGGTTTACAGATCTACAGGTAATTAGCCACTAATGTTGTGCAATATATTCCATTTCTGATCTCTGATGTAATAAGGAATTTCTGGTCAGGGGAATTTGTGATTATATGTTTGCTTTTTGCATTAGTTTGCACTGTTGTTCAAAGATATTGAGCAATAAAAATAACAAGTATAACACAGTCTATAAAATGTCATTATTTTCACACAAAAAAAGAGAGAGAGCATGCTAAGCTAACAAATTATTTTAACAGACTTAGCTAAGTTAGCAGGGCTAGCCTGCTACCAGCTAAAGTTAACTTTAAAGCAAAATAAATATTTGAAGATTTGGGGAAATTGAGGAAGTCAAACAATTGCAGATAAGCTGAAAACTTACAAAAAAAAAAAAAAAAAAAAAAAAAAAGAACAGAAAAGAAAAGAAAGAAAGAAACCTACATATTTTATGGCCTTCGGTTCTTGTAGTGACGACCGCCTCATATCTGTAAATCAGGTACTTTTCCGACAGCCCCTGAACGCCACACGCAGAGCAGGTAAAGTTTCCGTTGCCATGGTACCCACAGCGCTTTATCAGCTTCCCTCACAGCACGTAACATTAATCACAGCAAACAACTCAAAGTTAGGTTTTAGTTTAAACATAGACCAATATTTCTACCCTGCGACTAAAAATAATGGACAACAGCCTTTGGAGGACGATTGTGGAAAACGTGCAGCCGTATATTCCCTCAATTGAACCAGCTTCATCGGTAGGTAGCAATGTAATTAGTTAACAGGTAGCAACATGACTGACATTAGCAAAAACCTTGAGCTTTATGTGAAAGAGAAAGAAATTAAATAAACATTAACAGATTTTTATTTACCCTGCAGTCTGAGGACGAAGGTAGTATTGAAATATTTCAAAGACCAACTGGGCTCTCTCTGCAACTTCCTGATGACACTAGAGACACGATTGCACCACCATTTGTAGAGGTATTTCACTGGCACTGAATCACTTGTATGATTTATTTAAAACAGTTGCTTTTCCCACTGACAATCTTATGTGAAATGAAGGAGCCACTGGATGTAAGTGAACCAGAAAACATTGCAGAGTTAAACAAGAGTCCCGACACTGCTTTGAACTCAAGTGAAAAGAGTCTCAGTAATCACATTGTCCTCTCGTTTGCTGTAAGTACATAAGACTGTCATTTTCCACATATTATTATATTTAGCATGTGAGAAATTACAATAGTAAATTGATTGTCACAGAAGCTTGAACATTTGGATCTAAATGTTTTCCAAAACACCCAAAAAGTAATCAAGCCACAACGGGGCACAGCTGAAATAGGAGATGGATATCCAGGCAAGTACAACTGTCTCAAACAATACATTTTAAATATGAACATACTCTATTTGGCATTATTTCATTGTTTTGAACAGATGGCGGCAAGGAAAATTACTACAAAAATATTTTGGAAAAAATAGCATCTTTCTGTGAGAAGCAGTCAGTCAAGTCCCACCATAATCCAAACTATGTCAAGTTAGTTAGTTCATATTTTTATAATAGATACATTTTTATTGCAGTATTTGTACTTGCAATTTTTTTTTTAAAATTTGCAATACAGGAAGAACTACATGGGGCCCATACCAGAGGAAAACATGGTGGAAGAGATCAAAGAACGTCCAACTGTTTACATTGATTTGAGATGCACCAGTCAGACATCCACAAAACCAATAAAGTCTCCCTCCCAGTGCTCTGTTCACAAAGAAGCAGTACCAGCTAAGAGCCCCAGTCAAGTCCATGCAGGAACACAGACAAGCTACTGGTGAGCCACTTATTATCTTGCATTTTAATGTTTCATTTTTCATGAAACATGTTTTCTCCTTATAGGAAAGAAACGGGCAAAAGCATGTTACTTCGGAAAATACGCGAGAACAATCAAAGGAATAAATGCATGAATAAAACTGGAGTGAAAAAGAAACGTGTTTGTGTTAAAACATTGGATTTTATGGAGGCTACAAACAAAGACTACTGTGAAAGCCAACAAGAGGGCACAGACCATTCATGTGTGGAGTTTGAACACGCTAAACCTAAAACAGAAAATCTGAAGAATAACCAAGAACTATCTAAGAAACAAAGGTATGTGATTCTGGCTTCAAGTAATTATTATTAAGCATTTTAAGGAACAATAAAATGTTATATGCCTAATTATGTATTATTTATCAGAGATCATTACCATAAGCAATGTCAACACACTGTAAAAGAACTGGAGAAATGTCGGCCAACAAAGTCTGTTGGGCAAAAGCAACCAGCTGCTGAAAATACTGATCTTCTTTATGATATTGTGAGCGCGATTTATCGAAGAAATTGGATTACAGTTGATCAAATAGTGACAACTGAACTGACTTTTCATTCAGGACGCCTCCCATCTTGAGCCAGTTCGAACATTACCAACAGACAGAGGGAATGCTGGACACGTGCTGCTGATTGTCAATCTCTCAAGTCTTGGAATGGTTACTAAGAAAGAACGCAGAATAAGAAGAAGAAAAATCAATTCAGATTTTACCAACCTTTATAACACTTTAGTGACTTGGCTTCTATCCTTAGTTAGTATTAAACACTTTTTTTCTATATACAGATACTTTTAATAAGGTCTTTATCTTTGCTTTTTGCTTTTCTTTTTAGGTGGGCCCTCATTCACCAAGTGCTATTGAAGCTAATGCTAATGTACCATTCTGGGTTGTTGGATTGCAGCAGCTTTGGACAAAGAGAGGACTGTCTTTGTACGTCTTAGCTGTAGCCAAACAAACTTATACTCAAAGGGTAACAGTACAAGTAATATAATGATGATTTGTATATAACTTAGAGGATTTTGTAATTACTGTTGTGTTTATTACTAGAAAAAGGACACAGACATTCCTACTCCCTTCCACAACCACATTAGCAGATTTCTGTTTGAGACTTCACTCCCCACTATAGCTCACTGGGTTCCTCAGCTGAATACCATCATGGGAGAAGACATCTACAATGCCCCTATCTATCTCCCATCATGCAATCTAAGCTCTTTTATCACTGTAACCTCTAACAAAGAAGTGGGTTATATACTGTTTTAACTTTCTGGATTTGTGGATTCTCTTTTATTCTTTTTGTCGGTTTGGTGCTTTTAGGTAATAGGCAGAATATTTGAGCTGAGTCCAGGGTTTTACTGGCAGACATTGGAAACCCCAGGCCATAAATGCAAAGGAAGAGAGACCATTCAAGACCTGCATACAGAGGTAAGAACTGTACATTAGGGCTACAACCAACAAATATCTGAACAATAATTTTAACATTTTCCTGTCTTTGTGATACAACTCGTTTTCCTAACAAATAGTAGCGTCTGTTTATGGTCCAGTTAACAATGAACATTATATTCAAATAGTGGACAATTATTTTAGTAGTTGATTAATCACAATCACCCCAATAATCATTGCAGCCCTACTGTATATCCAAGGAAAATAATATAAATGTATTTGTTTTTTTATGATTGAAATATATGTCTTTAACTTTCTTTAACTATCTCAATATATTGTAGATATCCATTACTTTGGGACATAAAGACTTTTACCAACATCCACTATTGGCACACTATACCCTACAGGCCATCCTTGTCTCAGGTTTAGATATTTGTGGTTTAAGACTCCTTTATCCATCACCTGAGTCTCTGCCTGATCATTTTGGTAAAGAAAATATTTGTAATACTTTATTTTCTTGTTGTTTTGAGAATACGAATGATGTACTTGAAATCTTTCAGGGTGCAAGACATTTCTTCAGAAAGGGAGTGACAATGGGCACATCCTTGTCATGGCAGTCCGTGGCCCCTATGCCCATTCTATATCACAGGGCATAAATAGAACAGTGCAGCACATGTTCTGGCAGAAGACGGTTGGTGCTGAAGATGGTGAAGCTGATTCTTTGCTGCTATACACACCTCAACAGCAAGTTCAAATCCACAAAGAGCTGTGTCTGTGGTTTTCTGGGAGACTGGAAAAGTACCAGAATGAGTCTTTAAAAAGGTTTGTTGTCAGATATGAAAACATTATTATATCTAAAAAATTTCCTACTTTGGTTACATGGGGGATTTTATCATTTCTCTATCTTGCTCTGATTTATTCTCATAAGTTTTGTGTTTTAGAAATATTCTTATATTTTACTGTTTCCCAGTCAGATATATGTTGATCCAGTTAACCATATCCTTACCACAGAACTGACCATGTAATTTAATGATATACAGAGCCAGTGTATAGGAACTTAGCTTTGAATCTTTTTTCTTAGCGAAGTTCAGGTAATCGAGAACAGTACGTCCTTCCTGTGTGCTACAACTAAAGGTAAACTACTCAAAGTCCTCTTGTTCATAATATGTTCTAGATGTATTTCTCACCATGTCTCCTCATTGTACAGCTGACATACTCCTTGTGGTGTCACCACTCATTCCACCATGTTGCTACGGCCAAGTGCTTTCCACATGTGAACACAGAGGATTTATTCTCAGTGCGTTACAGATCATGAAACTCGATAATGATAGAACTTCACTACTAGGACTCACCAGTCAGCAAGTAGGACTAATTTAGGTATTATGTGCAATGAATCAACAACTATGTGTGTGTAAATGTTTGTGCTGTGTAGGCTCAAATCTTCTGCACATCCCAAAAATGTCTGGTGTTGATACTTAAGAAGGAAAATGCACTGCATCACACGATTTCTCTTCTGTTGGGTATGCAGTGTTTTATTTCCGTGAATTATGTGTAATTTTATCTGTGCTTTGGCTAGTATGTTTTTCTTGCCTTTTTGTCAGCTCTTATGAAAGAATTCAAGTCACACAACCTTCTGACCTTCCTGCCATCCAGGGGTGATGTTGTTCAAATAGTTGAGCCAAGTTTGTGTTTCCATACAACCTCCTACAGCAACAACATGTTTAATATTTTTGGTAAGAAATCTAATCTCAATGTCATTTTAACTTAAGTTCATTGTCACTTCCATATTTACATTTGCATTTACATTATGCTTAATAGTAGAGCCAGCTTGGGCAGTCCCAGATCCTTCCACTGTGGTCCTGTCTAGTCAAAAGTGTCCCTTGGACCTGGAGGAGGATGAGGTGGTAGTTTTCAATTTGTGTGGACAGGACATGGGCCAAGGTCTGAGCCTTCTACACAGAACCCTCACGCAACACGGTAGGTAAAGGCAGGACATTTTAACCACCTGTTCATCATTGGTGGCCATTTTGATAGTTAACATTATAAGTAACCATTTTGACACACAAATTGTACAAATCTGTTTGATCTATATCAGAACTAGTATACCATTAAAAATAATTAAAATGTATATTGTGCCTTTTTGCTGGTATTGAAATTAAGTTTGAAATGTTTGCAACTTGCATCTTGAAACTGTTACTCTAGCGACAGATGTGGCTCTGAAGAAATAACTTACCTACGTGGCATTGATCATGATGTAATGTCTGATGAGTGTTTATATAATCAGATTTAGAACAGTTATTACACTGTATTTGCTGTGCAGGGTTTCAGCTGCTCGCTCTGAAATGGCTGCCTGCGTTGAGTCGACTTCAGGCCCTGGAAGTGAGCCCTTATGAGGTTGGAGAGAAGCACAGCCACAACGCTCTGGTCACTCTGATGTCTGGCCCTGCTCTGGTGTGTGCTCTGAGGCGGAACAATGCTCTATTAGCTCTGAGGAAACTTCTGCTGATGGAGTCCAATGGAGATTTGGGTATTTTGATGTCACCCACACCTGAAGTGACAGCCAGACAATGTGCACTTTTCTTCTTTGAACATGAACTTATTTCTTGTAAGTGTTGATTCATATTGTACATTTCCCTATGTTTATTCATTTTGCAAACAATGATTATGACACTTCCTTGTGTTTATATATTTTAGGTGCAGTGAAAAAGTGACTGAAAAGCATAGAGGATATGTTAACCCACACTGAACTGTCACTTACAAGTTACCCATAACAATCTCTATTGCAATAAATGCTTGAAATATACATTCTGTGTGTGAAATACCTGTAGATCTATGTATTCATCTTCACTAAGTTATTCAGTTTGTTTAATTTATGTTTTAATTTAGAAATGTATGGCACTAACCAGATTTAAATTTGTCAGACAGGCCTTATCAGTGGATATAGTATGTGTATTAATTGTAAGTAGGTGTGCTACAGCCAGCTTAAACGTGGAGGGGCCTACATGATAGTTCTATAAAATACATAATCCATGCTATGTGTGCAAGACACTTATATTGAAAACCTGTGGTTTCATAAGGACTGTGTTGTACATCTGTTTCACTGAACAATAAGGCATGCATTTTTAGACTACTGTTTACATAGTATTGTGTTTCTGTATCTCAGATATCCAGCACTTACAATGGCCATTTTCAGGTGTGCATTTTTCTTGATAATCTTCACAAATGTTTTAGGTGATATTGTTATGCAGGTGTATACAATTTCTAAAAGCTCTATAAATTATTAATTCATTTGGTGAGTCTTTGCCATTATAAGATGTTGAAATGTGACCTTTGTAAATGTACACTTTTGTGGACAGCTGTGCTTATTTACTGGTTTCATAGTCCCTGATACTCGGTGCACTTTGGCAAACAGTTACATCTCTGAGCCAAGTAACTTAAAAGTACAGGTACAAGAGGACCTGCCGGGCATATGCTGCCATCTAGTGGGAGGAAGGATTCCAGTGATAACAGGTAAACATTGTACATGACTTTTACATACTACCTTTCTCTATAAGGTGCAGCAGTCCATTTTAATCCTTGATCTGATGATATTAATTTGCCTTAGGACATTCAAGCCATAGACAAAGGTATTCAAATAATATTTAGATTTATAATGAGGTGATAAGATCCCTGTCCTCAAAGCGATGCTACTTCTGCTTTACTCACCTATAACCTGGTTTATATTTTAATGCTTTCAATACTATATTTGTTAATACATGTACCAATTTTCCAAATTTACACTCGTTTTTGTGTTTTCTTAACAAAAGACATCTGTAAAATAAGAAAAAAATATGCTGAGACAAAAACACATTTCAGATGAAAACTTATTTTAATTGTCAATATGATAGAATTCTGTAAACCATTGCATAACTGTAGTGTAACAAATATCAAGTGTTAACAAACTAGTAATACACTACAGAGAATATGCCATACACAACCCTTGATGTAGAAAAGCAATATCTAATATCCTAAAACTTGCACCTATTTTGTGTTCACAACACAAAACATAGCATTATACCAACAGTTATTTCTACAATAATCAAAGTATTTCCTACATATCCATAGTTTGTTACAAATAAATGTTGTCTTTACCCACTTGCATTAAGTTAAATTTATTGAAATGCTAATTTATTACACATTACATATTCTGCATCATCATTGCTGTATATTCATGAAAAATACTTTTTTTTTTTTTAACTAAACTGACAAATAGAAACGTGAAAACTTTATTTCTAATAAATTTTATTTAATAGCAGTTCACACCTAAATGCTACATCATAATGAATTTACTGCGCTCCGTAATATTCCAGTGACCTATTATTTAAATATCTAATTTTGAGCAATACATTCAATATTTTAGGGCTTCAACGCAAAAAAAAAAAAAAAAAAAAAAAATTCTAAACAATATGGAACATTTGTTTCCATTTGAAAAGTATTCTGCTTGACAACACCTGCAATATTTTCACTTAATTTGAACAGCTTCATACATTATACTCATATACATGTACAAGATTGCATAAATGTTTTAGGCTCCATTTTATAATATTAAAAACAAAAAGACAACATAACAACTAACTAACAATAATGCAAAATAGAATCAGCTATTCTGTTGCAGATCATAACGATACATCAATTACAGTTCATTTACAAAATTCCCACCATTTGGTGCTTTTCTTAATGAAAATTGTTTTGTTTTCTAATTGAAATCAAACTGTGTAAGTTATGTATTGCTGTGTTTTTATGGCATGGCAAATACAGACTGAGCCAGATATTTTTTAACTAGTTAAAAATCTAAATTAAGCCTTATCATAAGTGGTCATAATGCAAAGGGGGCATTGTCACATTTTTAGAATCAAACATTTTAAGGCACTGAATCTTTTGACTCTGATTTTTTTTTTTTTTACTCACTCCAACTGTAATAGTATTTTTTAAATCAATATAAAAGCAAATTTTCAAACAAGGCACAATCTAAGAGTTATGGATAATTGGTCCTTTGAAGAGATCTACGAAAAATGTTTTTTTTTTTTTTTTCATTTTCTCCCACATTTGTAATAGTCCGTTTTTAGTTTTTATTTTGTCTGTATCTGCCATTGATGCTCATCACAATCATATGCCCCCATTCACTTTACACTAAAGAGAACCAATTTGGACCACAGCTTTAGGACATGGAAATGCAGTCAGATAAAAGAGCACCTTACAGTCACTGTAGGCCAATTAAAACAGCAGAAAATGCTATATAGCACAAACAACTGAGAATAGGTTCTGTAAAGCCAACCAACAAAACTTACTTCAAGACAGTACAGTATTGAAGTTGAATATGGCCACTAGATAAATAAATGTCATTCATATTTCTTCACTATAGACTGTTAACCACTTGGTCAGCATGTCTGTGTGCTCAAATCTGCCACTAACACCACTGTATATAAAATTAACTGAAATGAAATGTACAATACACTTTAGTGACAATCTGGCGCATGCTTTTAATCATCAAACAATAAGGATAGTAATTTTAACTAGTCAATTAAGGTACTAGGTGATTACTTATTAAAATTAGATTTACCACAAATAAAATTCATGAAATGCAATGCAAAGAAAGGAATATTACAGGTCTTTGGTAAAACTGCAAGTCCAATAACATAAGCCAGTGGCATAACTCTTACTTTTAAAGGCTGTATCCTGGCCCATTGCATTCGGCAGTAAAATCTAATCAAAACATTCCTAGACTTGTACAAACTGAGCTGCCCTTAACCTCTGCCCTCTGACCTCCTGTCAAAATCTTCAGGCAAAGCCAGACTTAATTCACAAACACACACTGCTTTTTGCAATACTATATTTATAGAAGTATAAATGAATTATGTTAAAGGGTAACATTCCCTTTAAAACAGATTACAGAGCTACTTGAACACCACTTTGGTTTGTTTTGAGAAATTCACAAAAGACATCATTAATTTAGTTGGCTTCACGGGCAAAAACGTTGACCAAAAGACCCTGTGAACAGCTTTACAGGGAAACAATGCAACAAATACACACTAACTTTGAATTACTCGAAAAGGGTTCATCTAGAGCAGAACAGGTCTATGACATCATTCTAAGCCATTGTACTCAAACAGACGCATTACACAGAATAACAATCTTATTTTTCATAGTTTGTGGAATCTGAGCTGTGGATGCACAACATTCAAACATCTAAATGTATTACAAGAACTACAATAATACCTTTTTCCAGAAGCAGCGAAGCTTGCTGAAAATTTAAGCCGTAACTACTCTAAAAATAACTCCATACAAATATTCTGGCAGTGTGACACAGTGCGATTATTTTTTACTTTTTTTTTTTCTTTTTATAACACATAGCTGGTTATTATATCGCATAACATGCAATACCAGAAGTGCTTAGCCTGCTTAATGATGTATTGTAATCAGTAATATGCGAAAATACCATAACCTTTACATATTTGTCCTCTGAGTTGTGTACTTGTCATTTGAGTGAATGTAAACAATACATCTTCCTATAGTTATAAGAAGCAAAAGGTATACCTGGAGATAAATGTTCTATTGAATTTAAAGCAAGAATAAACACAGTAGAAGGTCATTTCAATTAGACTATGCACAAAGTCTATGTAAAATGTTACAAGTTAACACACAATTCTTCATTCAATGCTGAAATATGTTACAATTACAGTTGTTTAAAAAGCATTTTTAGATGTTGCTATACTCTTATTTGCATACTCCCGAAATTGAATTGTAAAAACTAACTTGACTGAAGCTGCACCAAAAGAGCACCACGACCAAGGAATGGATTTGGGGCGAGGGGGGGCTCTTGAATATGGTCAAAGTCAGGACACAGGCACTGGCCAATGTCTGTTTACAATGATCTCTTACTCAGACACTGGTGAGATGAGATTGCCCAAATTCTACTTTTTTTTTTCTCTATAAACATGTTATTTGCAGAGACCTGTGCACAAGCTTCAACTGTTTGTGTTTGCTTCGACAAATGTACATTTATTTCATTTAGAACTAAGGCAAGGCACTTTTGAAATATGTTCTATTCAAGGTCAGGAGGCTATTATATTTATATATAAAACTTGCCATATTCGGCAGCTAATACATGCTCTCTAATAGATAGGCTATAGAAATCTTTACACAACTAAACTAAATGATTGAATAACAGCCTTAACATGTAAAATGTGCCTTACTGATATTACAGCTGCTGGTTATGCCTAATATGCATTGTAAATTTGCACTTAATTGATTGAAAATTTAAAAATCTATGAAAAAGCATTATAAACTATGTAGTAAGTTCTATGAAATCTTAATATGTAGAACCATGCTATGATTTACTAATAGAAAAAAAAACAACAACAAAAAAATCAAATTACTTTTCACAGTACACACGAAAGCTTCAGACAATAGCTTATAGAAAAAAGTATAAATCTACAAAAGACACAAAAGAATACCTAAAAAGCAGCTTAAAGCAAATGTCTAAACCCATAACATAGTCCCACATCAACAAAGTGCTTTAACAAGAAAACAAGGTTCTTCAGAAAGTTGGTCAATATTATGATGGCTGACTGAATGGCTTTATAAAATGTGTTTGTTTAAAAAGTCTACACAATTTTATTTTAAGAGGAAAGCCACATTAACTAACATGTAATTTCTTATTAACCATGACATTAAATAATTGCCTTGACAATGCTCATTTATATTACATTCAAATAAATAGAAGTACTTGTTTTGTGGAAAGGTGTATATGGTCCTCTTATTTCTTTTGCCCATTTTATGTCTACCAGTGTGCTGGTATAGATTTTTCTCACAAATTTTTGCATGGGACAAAAAAGTGAAGGTAAAAAAACAATGTATTTTAGGTATGCCTTTTATAATGGATTTCATAAATTACTGATATTCTGTCAGTGTCAAAATAATTATAAGGTTTTTGCACATTCATTCACATTCACTAATACAAAGTAATACAAAGTAAACCCAGAAGTGCATTTTGGTAAGATTATGCCAAGTGCCATTATTTCTACACATTAACATTGACATAAACATTGATAGAAAACAAGTAATTTAAATTCTGTACATAAATCATTGTAATAGTCATGAGTGCATAACCATTTATTAGTTTAGTGTCAAATATAATATTGCATTTTGTAAGTAAATTTGTTCTATGGCTTTTTAATGTAAAACGATTAAAGTGGGTGAAGTACACATAAAATAGGCAAAAGCTAAATCTCTTGGAAAACACCATCAGTCAAGCATCATTTAATATCTAATAAAATTGTTAATTGTAGAAAACTGACATTGCTATACTGTATATAAAGTGTAAATATACATTAGTAGTTTTCAAAGAGCTAGGTTTTTAAATAGTACCTCGAATAATTGTATATCACCATTTTAATATTTTTGTTCTACAGTAGGGGCATTCGGCTTTACTAGACGCACAGTTCTCACATAGTACATAATGTTGGCAAGGCTGCAGAACAACGCAACGATCATGCTTTTGGCAAACTATACATTTCTTTGACTGAAGCTGATATATTACCTGTTGGAGAGAAGAAGAACGAGTATCAGCTGCAATCTTGAAAATGACAGTTCATGCAGTTGTTGCTTTCTATTGAGCATGCTTCATCAAAGACAGTGATCCGAGGAGAATTCGGATGCTACAAGTGCAGTGCTGTGTGTGATCGCGCCTTTCTTACCCCGTCTATTAGGTCTAGATCATTGCGCAGTTGACTCTGGAGGGAGTGGAGCTTAGACAAAGGGAGTTGCTCGAGCTCTCCGTAGCTGCGCAGGAGAGGTGTTCCTGGCGTGCGGCAGAGAACGTCAAAGTCCCCTTGGAGCTCCTTCAGCTTGCGTTCAGTTTCCTCCCACTTCTGCTCGGCTAGCTGCCGCTCTGCCTCAGCTGTTTTTGCTTGTTCTTTTGCTTCATGCGCTTCTTTTTGACAGGCTTCACAGGCCTAAACATACAATAGTGATCAGAACAGCGGATACAATGTAAGAACAAGTAGACATGTCACAAGAACTACTTAATCAAACTTATCATGATACATGATAGATGGAACGATCATTTTTGGGGTTCAATATTTATCGTGGATAAAGTTCAGTACTAGTGCAAAACTTTTTGTTATATTTCTGTACTAGGAAAAGATTTGAGATTAAGAGGCTTGAACAAATAACTTCTATGACTCATTTTAGATATAAACTAACTATGTTAGTGTTTCTGGTATTTATTTATTGCAGCTCATGTTTATACACAATACTGCACATTTAGATTTTTTTTGTTGTTGTTGAGATTTTTCTACTTTAGGGTTATTGTGAAAGTGGTGTAAGTAATTTTAGTATAAGTTTATAATAATTTTTCCTCAGCATTATGTTGCAATATATTGCACTTCAAAATGTCTTATTGTGAGCAGGGCATTTCAGGTGGCTGACCTGTTTGACCTGGTGCCATGCTTCTTCCCATTGTTTGATCTTCCTCTTGGCTTCCTCCAACTCTCTGAAGAGGCGGTTCACATCTGCACTGCCTGCTGCTGAGGTCAGGCTGCTGTACACTGGGGATGGGCTAGGGGAGAAACTGCCACTTGCGAAATCCCAAATGCTGCTTGAACCTCCATTCAACCCTAAGAAGTTTCACGCAAACATTTTGCTGTAGTCCAAGGATTCAGTAAGCAACAATGGAACTAAACAGCTTCAACCACATGTGAACTTACCCAGATTCTGAGAAGAGGAAGTTGGTGTTCCCAGAAGGCCGTGCTCTTGCTTGGCTAACATGGCTGCAGGCTGATTTTGCTGATTTAGTGCCGCAGACAGGAGAGATTGGGACAGGGAATGGGAGAGGGAGCTCAGAGGGGAAGTGGACAGTGATGACGAAGAGTTAAATGAGGACGAACGCCCAAGAGAACCAGGAATGTTAACAGGAGCAGATCCGCTGAGCACGCGCCGACCTGCAGAGACATGTACATTCATTCAATAAAAGTTTTTTTTTTATGATCTAAAGATAAGAAACACTTACCTCCCAACCCCAAATTATGGTCCTGCTCTTCTAGCTCCTTATCAAGAGATGCAACATTGATGTCACTAAAGTTGAGGTCTAGGGCAGATCCTAGGGACAAAAGCACTGTCAGTAAAAATGGTAAATAAAAAAGATGAGCCCATAACCTCTACATACCTATAACAGACTCCACTGTGTTGCTCCCTGGGTAGAATGGTGTGGCTTTTGCATTCATGGTGGATAAGGTGGTGGGTGAAGAACTATCTGAGCCAATACTGGAGGCTAAGCTAGATGTGATACTGGAGGTAAAGCTGGATGCCAAAGCATTTACAGCTGAGAATACAGTATTTTGTGTCTAAACACACAAAAGGGTCACATTATACTCTTAAACAAATGTAATTATTGTAATGGCATTTATTTAGTGATGTAAGACTTACCCTTTCTTGGTCCATCAATTTTGCCTCCCCTTGACCCTTGTTCTTAATCTAAAACAAACAAAAAGGTTACTGTATTTTTTACTTGCAGCATAAAAGAAATTTGAAAATGATAAACTGAGCAGATAAACATAAATATGATGCGACAAAAAACATAAGATAAGTAGATAAATGGTAAAATACTGTATATAAACTGTGGCAGGTGTTAATCTAAGAGTTCTGAAAGCTACTGAGAGTCCGTGTACCTGATCCTCACGTTCAAAGCCTGGTGCTTTGGGATAGTTAGACGTCAGAGATGAGACACTGGATGTGGTGGACTCTGAGCATAAACTATTGTTAGTTAAAGATTTGGGCCGGCTGATGGAGCTGACCGGGGATAACAAACTGTCGCTTTCTGAGCTGGTAGTTAAAGTTGAGCTATTTGAACATGAAACCTGAGGGGAAGAAGTGAACACAATGAGTAAAATAAACAAAAGAAAAAGAAAACAATGTTTACACTGAAACAAAAAAAAAAGATAACAGCAGAGATGTGTTGTCTACTTATACTATTACTTAAAGGAATAATGTGACCTCCAAATATAGTATTACAAGTATTAATTCATTAGTTATTAGAAATGAAAAAAAGTAAAATTTTACAAAAATAAAAAAATGCACATGAATAAATGCAATGATGAGTGATTTTTATGACGGGAGGCGGGAGGGGAAACATACACTTCCTACACCGTTGCTACTGGGGGTGCTGGAGCTGCCCCCACTGGTCCAGTCACTGGTGGGACATTCTGAATACTGCTGAGAGCCCAACTGGGACTGAGAGCTGGACTGGATTGCTGTCAGCAAAGAGCTCATGGTCTCCTCTGTAGAGGGGATTCCTGGTAAAACATATCAACAATACGAATGTAGCCTAAATAATAAAACTGCAGTTTTTTTTATGAAGAGCCTTACTTTCTACATGTGCAAATGCACAAAAGGGTCCTCTCGGACAGTATCCAGTTTGCCTCATGTCATTGCATTTGGTAGATTTGTAGATCTGTTGTACAAAAACATAAATAATACCACGTGAGTATCCACACAACACATTTTACTAATAATTACTAATGCTAATATTACTAATAACTACAAATTAATAATAATTTGAGAGCAAGAAATGTGACCAACCTCAGGGTGAAACTGCTGCTCTGTGCGAGAGTGACAATACTGACAGCTGTCTCCACTGTCACACTTGGAGGGCTCGCCCCACTCATCCCCATGTTTCACATTTGGACATGGAGTTGACCTGCACTCACAGATAGATCTCAGTCACACTCTGCATGTACTGTCTGCACAAAGTTTCACTTAAGTCAAAAACTTTTCCTACCTGTATTTGAACTTTCGAGGATTTCGTCTTCGATCTCTACTGTTGTGGTAATGGGGACAGGCATAACCTTGTCTGCATAGTCTAGGGGGCTTAGTACACTGGTCTGTTTTATAATTGGCTAGAACAAAATTGGTATCTGAAAAGGCACAAAAAAGTTGGTCCTAGCTGTCCAATTTTGGAAATGTTAGTTATTGCACAATAATCTTGACACTGTTTATAAATGCACACCTTGCCAGCGTGGGTCTTCGGTTAAGGTCTTCTCAATCATAGCTTGACTTGCTAAAACACCAGGCTGCAGGTCGGGGATGCCATCACCTGATCCCAGCTGTCCATTTTGAAGAGCTTCTTGTGCTTGTATCTCTCTGTATATACAAATGACATTAGATTCTATTAATTTTGGCAATGGCTAGTCCATTCCCATAGATTTAGTATGATTTGGTACATATTGTAAAGGTAGAATAGTATATCAGATGACCTGATATCATAGACAGGAGGCCGGAGGTCGTGCGGCCCGTGAGCGAATGCACAGTGGAGCCCATTCTTCACACAGTGCCCCCGAGCATCTGTCTCGTGGATACAAGTGCCTGTCTTGTAATAGCGGAGATGGTACTTGCGCTCGGTGTCACCAGTCGTCCGATGTAGATAAGGACAGCTGCAGAGGTAGAAATGTTTTAGAAGTTACAAATCAATTAAAATAACAAATTAAATATGTTTTATCATAAAGGTCAAGCATTGAATCCAGACAAATAGCAGGATTACAACTAATAAATATTTTGCCATTTGACTGACCAAGCAATTATTTTCTTTGATTATTCAAACATTAGATTGCAAAAGTGCTGTAAATCTTTTTTTTTTTTTTTTTATATTATTTATTTATTTATTTATTAATTTTTTACAAAATTTTACCCAATTGAAGCTAAAGTGATGGTGCTTGATGACATCTTGACAGAGTATATAGACAAAATATATTTTTCATTAAGAACACAAAATCCTTTATTTTGATTATTTGAAATTACTTCTCTCAGCACACGATACGTTTTGACTGTGTATAGTCCACATAATATTTGTTTTACTGCTCTATTAGCTGACAAATACTCCAAAAATCAATTAGTTAATGTTAATGGATTAATGAATTTAATAATTATACTGACTGGGGCTGACTGGTAAAATCACCATAATCACAGATTTTTGTATTAAGATTTTAAGGGTAAAGGGCAATAAGAGATAGGGCTATTCGCAGCCTGCACATAATGCAAGACTGATTTGCCCACTGCATCTTTAGAAAATATCTGGTTTATTGCACACAGCACCTCCCCTTATATTTTCTTCTAGAGCTGCAACAGTTTCTATAGCAACACATAAGGTCTTACAAAAATAACCACCATTAGCAACGAGCTATTGTGAGGTCTGCAGTCAATTACTTGAGACTGAGTTTCTTCAGCACTTTCATTTGAGCTGTGAGCTCAGCTTTATCTTGCCACATAGTGTTAACACGTTAAAAAAGCATTACGGAAGTGACATTACGCAACCTATTTGAGTAATAAAATAAAAGGGTGAAAATACCCAACCATACAAAATTCAATACAAACAACCTAAAATACAAAGGCCCTTTTTCAAATCTGCTTGAAAATGATGATGTATCTGCACGCTATTGTTGCATTATTTATTCTTTTGATGTCACATTCAATTTGTCACAATTGTCACATCATTTTTGGTAAAACAAATTATTAAAATCTTGCACAGTGCTTACAATACAAAAAGTAAATATGTATTTAATTTCCTTTTATATACTATTTTTAACCGGAAAAAGGATAACAACATCTGCTTTTCATTTTCATATTACAACTCAATTTTCCAATACTGATATATTGTTTTTTTAATCAATAAAACACTATGAGCTGCTATGTAACAAGAATCAAAAGAATCAATACTCAAATCCTTATCGTCAATTCATAGCTTTACAAGGGTTTCAGTACAGTGCATTCGATTAGCTGTAATACTGTAGTAAGTAACATCGATACATTCCCAAAACACACACAAACCAAGAGCTGATGAAGCAAACAGTCAACACGTGTCCCCTTAGTAGACCGACAGGCACAAAATGTAAACATGACCACTACGTACACGCGCTTTAAGTGATTCTGCAGACCAAGCGCGCCGTGATGAGTGTGCGAACGAGGGGTACTTACTCATCTCCATCGGGGCATATTCCTGTTGTTTCGTCGTATTTAGTGCAGTAGACATCAGGGCTGTAGTTAAATGTCCCGTCTCTACGTCTGATGGGTCGCCGTCTTCGCTGGTTGAGAAAATGCCAGTGAAAGCACGTAAAAGGTCTGTGCTGCGTACACTTATGCTGGAGGAACAAGGGGCACTGCTCTGTCCGAAACTCCTTCAAATATCTGCAAAAGCGACGAAAATACGAATTAATTAATAAAATATGCACAAACTACTTGCTATAAGCTTATTTTGAGGTTTGGTTAAATAGTTTAGTGGAGAGTGTCGTGTCTTCGGCCAGTCTCAATCAACTAAATATTTTAGGTCACCAACGTTAGCTCTTGATTCACAGACGAAAGCACGCAAAGAATCCGGCGTACCTCATGTGACAGTGCCTGCGCGTACGTCAGTAAATGTGCGTAGCAAGAGGGAACTCAAAATAAGGCCGAGCTATTTACAAGCAGTCTGTGTTAGCGAGTTCCTGGCTAATCATTTAGCAGCCCAAGTTGTCGATCTAAAATTAAAAAGATATTTCAAAACACGACTTGAAGTGTCAAAAATAGTCGTAATTCATTCGGATAACGTCCAGCTAGATATAAAAGGAAATTAAGGAGGCTGTGTTTCTTGGATTTGAAGAAATGTCGGAGCGTGGAGTTGCTGTTTGCTATGCAGCGTTAGGTAGTCACAAAGCCAGGAAAAGCACCATGTTTCAACGCACACACTAGAGCTGAGGAATGTAAGTAACACAATTGCACAATAACGCACATGCAAAAATACAAATACTGTGCGATGCCCGAATAAGGTTACGTGTAGTTGCTTTACTTACGTATAGTGGGTAGGTTTCTCGGTTTGAGGAGACGCATTGGCCGCCGTTTTCGAAACCGACGGCATTTTCAGTCAAAACAATGAAATGCGCATGCGCTCAGATCTGTTGCTCCTGTGCACGCACGCACGACAGCACAGTTGCAGGGGGCGCTCCAGCTGAGACAGTAAACAGAAAGATTAGGGACAGTTTGCTTACTGTATCAATCAAAATCGTGTAGCCTACTGCGTGGCAGACATGCCTTCGAATGCCGATTCTTCTTATTCTGCTATAACTCTTATTTGCATAGGGTTTACCATGATTTAATTTGCTTTCAGTAGCATTTAATCCGTATCAGGCCTATATTAGAATGCATTATTTTGAGATTTAATTTAGGGTTATTCTATTGATTTTTTTGGAGTCTATTTACATTTGTTCTCACAGATGGACTGGACTGCACCCTCCACCTGGTACATGAGCTACAGACATTCTGCACCCACAGTGACCTGGCCAATCAATTTGGGATTCCCTACAACAGGTTGCATATTTGTACAATTTGGCAAAATTTTAAATATATAGTGCACCAAATGTGCATCTGGACACGTTATCTATGGAGCACATCTGTTCAGTGCCACTAGTCCATTGTTGTTCTGCAATCCTGCAAAAGCTTTAAATGTACAAATGCAATTATATTTCTAATCCATTATTCACTGAACCTAGACCCACGTAGCACTCTCCCTTGTAATTATTCATCAAACATGCCAGTCCAGTCCATATCCAGTCCTAATTACTTTATGTGCCTGACCTGGTTGCCCCGTTTATCTGAAAATTAGACTTCGCATTCAAACCTTTTTTGCCAAATTGGTACTGCTGTTATTTTGGTTACAAACATTTTATGTTTTATGTACATTTCTCCAAGAAATGTTTTATGTCAGCAAGATTCAAAGTCATACCCCTATTTCTTTGTTTGATGTGAGCTGCCTTCTGCCCTCCTCTTACCTAAGCAGCTGAGTAGGTGCACAGGCCACAGGTGCAGGCAAGGTGCTGCTTGAACATGTTTTAAACTTAACAGTGTAAAATCTATTCACAGCAGCCAACAATAGCCCATCCTTACTTTAAAATAGATCATTTAAGTGTATTTATGTTTATTTATAGATGCTTTGGTAAGTGTTTTTTTTATACCAATTCATCTCTTCTTCTCTTGTGTGCCCTAAATCTTTTGACAATTTGCTTTGCCATTCACTGGTAAATATTAACATTGACAAAAGGCCATTTAATACTAAGTGATGTGTTTACCTTGCTTGGTCCCCACCAGCACCTGGCTCTTGCTATACCATCATCCTAACAAGAGTGGACACATTATGGGGGCAATAAGACACCCGTGCTACACTTTAATACCAATCTAAAAACATCTGCCATCTGTTGAACTCTGCAAAATATATAACAAAAATCCAACAACACTTCACATGTTTCCTGTGTCCTGTATCACCACTGTGAGTGAACCCTTTCAACAGTAATGCATGACTACTGTTTGTTTAAATGTGCACTCTGTAATTTTTCTGATGGAGGGTCCGCCATCTGCTTATTTTGTGGAGATGATACTGCTTTACCTGGAATGTTCCACAGTATGGCATACAACTTAACTATCTCCATGGAGACAAGGTGATGGCCAAGTTTCAGGTCAGATCTAAGGAGAGGCAACTACTGTCACAGTAAGAATAATGCCATACTGTGGAACAGCACTAAGCAAATCAATAACATCTCAAGAGACACACAGGTAGCAGGACCTCACCTGAAATGTTAAAGAGTACAACTTTAAAAAGATAAATTTGGACTTTCCTAAGTTGAAAAACACAGGCAAATCAACATATGCATATGTTATGTACAGTGCATTTTTTTCTCATAAGCTTTTATTAACATTAACATACCCTTCTTGTTGAAGTAACAGACACATACAATAAGACATCAAATGTGCAGATACAGAAAGGTAATAATTAAGAGCATTATTGTTTTGTTTTTGTTCATGGAGCTGTGGAGGTCACACCTGGGTCACGTCGCTTGGGACTGACAGGCGTAAGTTCAAACTGTTTCTGCAGACACGGTTGACCACAGACCAGTCAGCCTTCTGCTTGACAAAGAGCCTCAGCTTGTCCCTGAAAGTTTCACCCAGGAAGCTGTAGATGATGGGGTTAAGGCAGCTGTTGGAGAAGGCTGCCAGGTTGACGATATGCCCTGTGAGGGGATAGTCGTGCCACAAGGGGGCGTCAGTCCTGTATGCTGGGTCTGCAGTACCCTGCAGCAGCTGGATACTGATGAATACGTTTTCTGGCAGCCAGCAAATGAAGAAGACCAGCACAGCTACCACAATCATACGCAGGGCTTTCTGTCGCCTTGGCCACAGTCCACGGTGCTTTTGGGATTTCATCAGGATTCGGCCAATCAGAGAGTAGCACAGGCCAATAATGGAGAAGGGCACCAAAAAGCCAATGGTGACCTCCAGCCACTGGATCTCAAACACGTTAGCAAAGCAGAAGTGGAGCTCCCCTCGGTGCTGGGTCTGCACTATGGTAAAGGGCAGCAGTGTGGCCAAGATGGACGCCATCCATATGAGGCTACAGCTCATTTTGGCGTGCTGCATAGTCCTTAGAGGGCTGCTGTTCACTGAGCTGGCTAACGCCACGTAACGGTCAAAACTCATCCAGGTGAGGAAGAAGATACTGCTGTACATGTTGACCTGCAAAAATAGGGACATGAAGGTGCACAACACAGCATAGTCGTAATACTTCTCATTCAGGTTGAAAACCTCGATAAGGGAGTCTGCCACTAAGATAAGGTCAGCTACTGCCAGGTTTACAAAGTACAGGTCTGGGATGGTCATCTTCTCTCTGTGGTTCAGATTGACCACGAGGATTAAGATGTTCCCAATAAATCCAATAGGAAACAGCAGGACAGTGTAGAGACATGACAGGAAGAGGCCGATAATGTAGGCCTGGTATTTGTCAGGGTCCTCAGTCACCTCTGTGGTGTTGTACTCCTCTGTGGTATTTACATACTGTGTACTGTTAGCATGTATCCAGAGCAGAGCTGTGACCTGCTCTTCCATAATGGAGGTTCTCAGGCTGTCCCGTGTCAGAAAACACGTCTACATCCTTAAATCCTGTTAGCTCCCAGCCATGGCACAAACACTGCAGATTCATCAATGCACAGGGCTCATGCTGACTGATGTCAGATCAGTCCTAAAGTCATGGCCTCATGGTGTCATTCATCTTCTTTTAGGTCCCAAACAAAACATTTCCATTGTTAAAGAACATGGTGTCCTCAAAATCTTAGAGTCACATGGTCAAGACTGAGTGGAGATTCCTGCCTTTAGTGCCCTGGTTTGACTTGTATCTTGCTCCAAGTGTGGGTGCATATTTATTCAGCAACACAACTGGATATGCTGTAGAATGAACAGCACGCTGTAAGACAAGAGCGGAAACATACACAAGAAATATGTTATACATAACACAGTGCAGTCAAGTCATGTTATAGTTATTTAACCATCCACTCGTCATTTACACAGTGGTACTGCCTGGCTGCACATTAACATTCAATGGTCACGTTTAAGTAGATGCATTGAAATTCCCCTGAAATCCTCCGCCAATCCAAACTTACTTTACTCTCTGCTCTCACTTTATGAATATTGACAGTAAAGGATGTCATTAACATTAAATATACCCTGTGTGAACTTACTATCCCCACAATGTATGCATATGACTGTAAAAGCCCATATTTATCAACATAAGTATCATGCATGTAGATTGAAAAGTGTCTTCAAAAAACAGTGTAACTTATAAAACTAAAATTAAAATTCTAAAATATTCTGTCTTAGACAAGAAAGCAGAAGTACTGATTGTGTAATACAAGAGTATTACACAATCAGTACTTCTGCTTTCTTGTCTAAATCTGACAATTGTGCTTAAACTTTGGCATTTGGAAACAGTCTCTGTATTCTGCTATTTTTCCTAGAAACAAGGGACAATGCAATTTGAGCATTTTGTCACACATAAGAAAAGAATTGAATAACTCGATAGGAATACATCAATACAATACATTTTGGAAGATACACACTATATTAAACATTTATATTTATGAGGCATAACCAGTTTCCAGTACAACCCCAAAGGTCATGGCCTCTTGAAAGTAGTACTTTGACTCAAATAAATGCATATTATTTAGCAGCTGTTTTTATTTATACTTTGCAAGAATTCAAATAAATGAAATAACTGCAGAATAATAAGAAATCTAAAATAGTAAAAAAAAAAAAAAATCTTACCTCATAACCGTCAGTGCTCTTGTCTGTTCGGCTGTACTCAAACATGTGTAAATCCCAAACCATTTCTTCTACTCCACCTGCTGTTGTTTGACCTACCCCTGTCTGGACAGTAGAGGGAGGTGAGGGAGGGAGCGAGGGAGGGAGGATAGGTCTGGTACTGCAGTGACACGCTTATCTGTCTAATATATCTAATATATCATGATAACATGATTACTTCTAATTAACGCCTCACTTTAAAGAAAAGACAATGATAGACAATGCACTAATGTCAAATTAGCAACAATCACAAATACAGCAAAATGTTCAGATCAATTGGCTGCATTCTTGATAACGTCTAGCAACCTCACTACTTCCTGACAAATTTTATCTCTATGTAGTTTTTGCTGAGTTGTGCTAAAATAAAGAAATATTTAAAGATAAGGCAGTGAACAGAGAGCTGCAGGTGGATGTCATAACAACATGTTAAAAGTACACAAACAAAACAAACAAATTTGTGCTGAATACAGCAGAGAACACGTCTGTGTTTAGAAAGAGAGATGTTTGTTTCAATGCTAATGCTGATTTTGAGGCTTCATACATTTTAGAACAATACCACAAATTGAAATATTCTACATATAACAATAAATGGAGATCTTTTATTTCAATCCATTTGAATTTCTATAAAAAAATAAAAAAATTAAAAAAAATTATGTTTTACAATTTTAATAAAAGAGAGTTATCTTTGAGACACAGTGAGCTAGCGTGCTGCTGTACACCATATGTGCACTATGTCATATATGTGGTGCAGGTTGTTCAGCTACAATTGTTTTTATTGAAAAAACAAATAAGACAAAATAAATTGAGAACACAAGCATTCACTAGTAATGCATCTTAAAATATACTTAAACTTAAATATACTTGCATACTTAGACTGAAATTAAACTATAAACTTTAGGCATTTCAGTAAAACAAATAATCATAGTTTTCCATTTGTCATTTATACTAATGTAAGGTTATTTTTGACATATTTTCTAATGGGCATGCATTCACTAATTGTTGTATTTCTTAATTATATTAATTAATATGAAGGCATACTAAGATATCCAGAATGTAATTTAATTAAAATGAAGTTAAAATGAAATCAATATAATGGATTTTTAAATAACATGAAGTCTAAAATCCTGACCTGACCGCGGGCTTGATCATCAAAGCCAATAAGGAGGAAACAGAACAGACCCTGCAGTGCACTGGGGGCACAGGCACATCTACATAATACAGAGTAATACGGCTCACAGCACAAAAACAGGGCTATAAGAACCACTGGGTTAAATAAAGGGTGGTCTGTCTGCATGCACATCTCTAATGTGGGTGAATATTATTTAATTTTAAAGAAAATCAACATGGTGTATATAAGGTATTTGCTGTTTGGTCAAGAACTGTACAGATGGTGTAGTATAGCCTAACATATCTCAATGTGCTACCTACTGTACCAAATTGATGATCATGGCTGAGTCCTGGTCCTAAACAGTCACATAAGGGTTTTGTACACTGGTGTAAAAATCTAAGCAGCAGCATCAGATAGCATACTAGTCTACAGCCACTAAAAACAGTAACTGTAACTGTTATACCAAGCACAATTAGACAGGCCCTGCAAATATGATAATTACAAATGTACCCATATATTTAGTCTTGGGGAAAAAATGCTATACAGTCCTCTGTGCTAGTGTAACCTCTTTAAAATGTAGCATATAGCCTACATGATATAGCAGGATCATTCATTTATGTCATTTTGAAAGATGACAGTAGTCTGATATTATAATGATTATAGCCATGAACACAGACAATGAGGCAGGTGGTTGCCTGCAGCCGCATGTACAGTAGGGGGCTATAGGCAAGGCAAGGCAAGGCAAGTTTATTTGTATAGCACAATTCGTACACAAAGTAATTCAAAGTGCTTTACAGAATAAGAAATACATTAAAATCATAATAAAAACAAATCAAAACATAAATAATCATGAAGATTAAAATTAAAAAAGAGAGAAGAGTGCGGAATGAAAACCTTTCAGTTATATGCACAGTTAAACAGAAATGTTTTGAGTCTGGATTTAAACAGCGTCACAGAAGAGGCCTGTCTCACATGTTCAGGAAGACTGTTCCAGGTTTTAGCTGCATGAACCTGAAACGCTGACTCCCCTTGTTTAGTTCCTGACTCTGGGCACCAGCAGGAGGCTGGTCCCTGAGGTCCTCAGAGTGCGAGATGGTTCATATGACACTAACATGTCACAGATGTACTTTGGTGCTCGGCCATGGAGAGACTTGTACACAAGCAGAGCTGCTTTAAAGTCTATTCTCTGAGGCACAGGAAGCCAGTGCAGAGACCTGAGCACAGGACTTATGTGCTCGTACTTCCTAGTTCGAGTAAGGACCCGAGCTGCAGCGTTCTGGATGTTCTGCAGCGTCTCACAGCTCGTTTGGAGAGACCAGTGAGCAGACCATTACAGTAGTCTAACCTACTGGAGACAAATGCATGGATAAGTTTCTCTAAGTCTGATTTAGACAGTAAACCTTTGATTTTTGCTATGTTTTTAGATGGTAAAAGGCTGCAGATGTTATTGATTTTATGTGACTGTTAAAGTTCAAGTCTGAGTCCATTATTACCCCTATAGTGTTACATCAAACTATTCCAAGAGAGTCTACAGACCCTACACCACAGACCTCCACCAAGATGCACCACCAGAACCCATGTCCCTTGCCATTTTCATAAATTTACGCTTAGTAGTATTTACTCACTGTTAAATGTTACTAAAAGCTCAATTAAATGTTTGCACTTTATTAGCACTTCAAAGATTGTACATTTAATCTAGCCTTCATTTCTAGAAGTGTCCTGATTTGAATGTGTTGTGTTCTACTCTGCTTGCATAGGTAAATTGGCAGTTTAAACAAGCAAATTTAATTGTCATCATGTCAGATACATAAATACAAATAACATAGCCATTTTGTCCTTGAATGTGTTGTAGTAGGCCTTGTGTCTGGTTTAGATTAGGCACAACTCTATAATGGTTAAGGTTAGGAAAAAGGGTTGGGCTTGTCTTAGTGTAAAACAATGTCAACTTTTGTAACATAACACTGAAAACAGTGGCCCTCAATCAGTGGACTTTTGATGGCCCTTTGGTATGGCCGCTGTTTGTTTTCTTTTACAGACCTGTGGATGGAGGTGAGTCACATGAGGGTCCTCGAGGTCAGCGGGTTGGGTCGTCTGGGTGCAGGTCTGCAGCCAGATCCCTTACAGCTATTTACTCTGGTCTTGGTTGCAGACATTGTCATCTCAGATTTTACATTTGTGAGTAAAAATAAATTGTTAATTATTTGATAGATAATTAATAATGTATATTTAAAATTAAATTAAATTGTGGTTTAAATTTCTTCCAGTTTATAAGAACCTTTTCTATGAAGGACATAACTCTAAGGGGGATTTATTACAAATGAGATAACCTATATTCGGGCCAATGATTTAGTTTTCACAGTTGAGTTCACTCTCCAGTACGACAGCAAATGCAGTGCATGGGTTTGAGCGTTGCGACGCAATTCCACTTATGTACACTGGGTGGCGGACTAACATAAAGATTAGAGCTTGGCATACAGGTGGATCCTGTGAGATACTTCTAGACTCTAGCATAGACATTATCTGAGATTAATGAATGAAAATCTTTATTTGTTTTCTTTTTCTTTTCCTTTTTTTTTTTTTTTTTTTTTTTTTTTTTGACCTTTTCCATCTCCATCTTGTTATGTGACAGATCGGTGTATTTATGTTGATTGTCATTTTATCGTACTTTTCTTTTTGCAATACTCTAATTTAGTCTTTCTTCAAAAACAAGTCTCCCCGGTCTCATAAAATAGCATTGGCGGTGTTGTTAATGGAGCTGGTGTGGTTGAACTGGTGAGGTGGTGAAATCTCCACCACCCAAAAGCAGTAACCACAGACTGTTGTCCAACTGCACTGCTCCACTCTGATGTCAGAAATGTTTTCAGTTATTTTATCATTTCAAGACCATAGGAACTGGCACCAGCGCTAGTTTTATTCAAAGATTTAATATGGAATAGTGTAATCTCACAGATGTCATTTTGTCATTTTATATAATTCATAATAGATTGAAATATTTTCCACCCAAGATAATATTTGGCTTTCGAAGTACTATCAGATCTAAACCCGAACTAGCCTATATCAGGTCTAGATAAGGGCTAAACCAGGTCTAAATTGAAAGTGAAAAAATCAAGTGAAAATAGCTATAACCTATATATGTTATAAAAACATTTCTTACATTAAGTGCATCTCAACTCGTAGTATTGATGGCCAGTGCAACAAGTGGGTCTATAAATTATGCATAGGAACTGTGAAGTTTTAAAGGTCTTATAATACACAAAACTGATGTCCCAAAAACATAACTGGAGTTGTGTTTTGTTTTATCCACACATGTTCGAATTGTTAGAGTAACCCTTGACCCTATTATTTGTCTGTCTATATCTCCAGAGCTTAAAGTGCTGTTCCACCTTGTGATACCAAGTTTTCACTTAACAACTACTTTTGACCTTCAGTGCAATAAAAATGGACAATTCTAAGTCTGAAATTATCTAAATGATTCTAGTGAAGGTGTATGAAGTTTAAAAACACAGTGGAGCACTTCCTGTATACCACATGACATCACAAGGTGGAACAGAGTGTTTTTTGTTTGAGAAAAGAGTATTTGTGATGAGGAAACAAAATTATAACAGAGATCAGAAAATCACATAACATGAGCCCTTTAATCTTTAGTGGCCCCCTGTTTCACAAGTTGATGTAGTTGAGCTGATGAAAAAGTACTTTCTTACAAAAAACATTTTCTGGAGTATTTTTTTAATAGCTGACTTTGAAATGTCACTATTTCTAACTGAAACAATCATAAAATCAGCTATACTGTATTCAATATGCTAAGCTATCACAGTTTGTTCAACACCTCCTGTTCATATTTTACCCCCAAATTCAGTTTCCTCTGTGCTTCATTTCCCTTAAATTATCACGTTTGTTGAGACTCACGTCCTCTTGGCCTGAACTGTGTAACTTAAACACTATTTCATTTCCTTGCTCACATTTTACCTTGTTCTGGTGCTTACATGTAACAGCCTAACTTGACCCACATCAGGAAAAACACTGGTGGTCTTAGCCTTTGTGTGAAACTTGTGCAACAGCCAAATCAAATATTGAAAACCACAATCCAAGCGTCCTGCCAGCAGCCCAGTGCGCTGTGCTGTAGGTGGTCTACTGAACACGGGACCAGACCAGACTCATAGTTTTGGTCTGGCGTGAAGTTCTGCTTAAGAAAAACATGGTTAGTATAAATGGGGCACGCTCGAGAGAGGACTATGCTGTTAAAGGTGTGCTGTGTAACTTTTCTGCTGGAGTGTCTGCCATCTGCTTGTCTCCACTGGGTTTTATTATGTTTCTTGAAATGTTTCACGGTATGACATTCAAGTTATCTCTATGTAGACATGCAGGTGATTGGTTGGCCAAATTACAGGTAAGAACTATGGAGAGGCACCTCTGCTTACTGTTTGAATGCATGTTTTTTCAGGATATTAAAAACATTTGTGACTGAAAAAAGCAAGATATATAAATGCCATACCGTGGAACATTCCTGGGAAAGCAATTACATCTCCATGAGACCTCCCACCAGTAAAGTAAAATAATGCATATTTAAATACACAAGGTATTATTTTGATCTTATCTCATTTAGAGTATGCAGGGATTGAGTACACAAAAAGAACAAAAAAATGTGTGGTTAAGCATTTTAACACGTAAGGCTAATCTCTATACTACTGACTTCATTATAATGTCATTATCAACTCCAGATGTGCAATAGCCTACATATAAGCCCCCTGAAAAACATTATTTTCTGCCAGCTTTCTCTTATTTCTGACTCATAATTTGTTGCAAACACATTTTATGTTGTGCAGTTATTTTAATGTTAAACCAGATTGTGATGGGCTGAAATAAAAAAAGGTTAGGTTGTATTATGAAACAAATAGAAATACCACATTTGCTTGATAAACTACTGAGCGGTTATCATGACTAACAATGGCAGTAACTATTGCAATTGCCACATTACCACAACATTACTGCGACAGTAAAATAACTACTCATTACAACAGTTAACTGCTAGCTCACCTGTTGTAGTTCCAATCAACTTAGTTATTTACAGTGAGATTGTGTTAAAACAAAACTGGGATTAAAGTCTAATTTGAGTAACAGAGCTTCAGACAGAGCAGTGCCTACAGTTAACGTCACACCCCCCCCCCAAGGCATGTTGATGATATCAGCTGCAAAGTGTTAATATACTTTACCATGCAAAGGTAGGTTTAATGGAAGCTGGACTGACAAATTAATATGGCTTTTTGAATCAACACGGTTTTAAGTGTACCCCCAAGTGTAGCCTTAAGTGTAGTTGGTTTGTAGGCCTACATACTGTATAATTCATATGGAGAATTGCCTGTACATTTCTTCACCAAACTCCAAATTAAAAGTCTTTACCACTCAATCTCACTCCCACATCTCCACTCTGTACAAAATGAACTTGCTGTTTATCTCTGCGTATAGCTTTATTATCAGATGTGGCCCATACTGCATTGTTTTTCCTGGAAACTACAACAATATCGGATTGTTAGAAGCAGTGAAGACTAAACAATCCCCAGAATGTGAGGAATGCCGCTATTTTTTCCCAGTCTGAATGGCGTGGTCACAGGGCTTCGCCGCAAAGCAATCTGCCTATGTACCACTACACAACATGGTGGCATCCATTAAACATGCATGTCAGCAGACTCCACACAATAGCCTGTGTCTCTGGTTTAGTCTGGGTGCAAAAGAATAAGCATACACAAAGCAATATGTTTCATGGTTTTCAGATCTTTATTGTTAATTTTTCTAGACCAGCAGAGTGTGGTGGTATTAAACGTATAAGCCTGGTAACTACCTATATTTCTTTAATTTTTACCCCTAAATTGGTAATATACAGATAAAAGCTGTGTTGAGATGTGATGAAATACAGTTGTGAGGTAGTCTAGGTAGAGCTCATTGTTATATCTGAATGCAGGAGGAATCTGTTTTTCAACACATATAGGGTTAAATATACCAACTACAGAAAGTATATTAAAACACTGTGAGAATGACCAGTTTTTTGTCAGCAGTGTTGGGAAGTAAATGACTACATGTACCGAAAATACTTATTTAATTTGGTGGTATCCAGAATATAGTTACGTTCCCAAATTAAAAGGAATACATGGCAGTACTTCATCTTGCAATTTTGACTTTGAAATGTACATACGCTATTAGTGAGAATAAACAAAACAGCTCTTGTGTGCATGTGTGAGTTTTCTTCTCTAATTGGTGATAAATTAATGCATAAGAAAACAAAACACTTATTATGTTTTTTACACTATAATATGTAAGTATTCTGAGTATTCAAAATATATGGACTCTGATTGAAATAGCATACAAAATATATTTTAATTCTGATATTTAGTGTTCTGTAACTAAATACATTTTCAAAGTATTCTTTTCATCACTGTTTGTCAGTCATTCTTAAAGGTGCATCTCGCAACTTTTCAGGTGGAGGGTTCGCCACCTGCTTGTCTCCATGGAGATGCTATTGCTTTGCCTGAAATGTTCCATATGGCTTTAAACATTTTCATCTAGCATTTATTCATTACAGGTGTTCCTACTGCTCAAAAATTCAATACTGTATTACTACTAATACTGAGCAATCTGGACAAAGCAATAACATTTCTATGGAGACCCACTAGAAATCTTACACAGGGCACCTTTAAAAATTATTCATTGTGATTCAACATTATCATAACAAAAAACAAGGAAGTCGCAGCATTGATTTTCACGTTAGTTTATTGTTTATTCAGTCTTTGACTCACGTGACAGTTGATTACTTACAGAATCTAAATATATCTCTCATGAAATAACACTGTACTTTTTGAAAGAGCTTGGCCTCTGTAGGACCATTATTCACATACAATATATACACATTACTTTGTATTTTACACACATGCACCCAGCCATCACATCTGAAGGTGCGTCTGATTCTTGAGGTTTTCGAATAATAGCTTGCGTCTGGGAAGTTTTACAGTATTTCATCGTCATTATCAACCCACTTAGAGGCGAAGGATGTAGGGCCCCATGGAAAAGACCATTCTATTCACGGACAGTAACACGAGCTGTTTTTGGTACAAGTTTCTTCATCTGGCTTCATTAGTAAGTCATGGATATCGTGCAGTTCATTTGTGGGAGAAGCTTTTAATTACTGCAGCCAAAAAATTAATTATAAAAGATGGACAACTCTGAGAAGGTTAAAAGGGAAGTTTCGGTGTACTTTAGACCTTAGAGATATTCCACTTGGTTATAAAGACACTAGCATAGTTTTAAGTGATTGTCCTTCAAATTTGTGTTGTATGTACTAATATTATAATTTCATGCATAAACATTTCCATAAAAATCATGGGGTATTTCAGTAATTTAGTTCAGTATGAAGAATGCATTTTGAATTTTTAGCAAGGATCAAGATTTAAAAATGCAAAGAATAATTTATTAAATGTTACAATAAATGCCTGAAATAAACCAATTTTTTAACAATATTCTGAACTGACATGAATGCACTTTTACCATTTTAGCCGCATACTTTACTGGTGGCTATATAGAGTGATACGAGAGATATTTGAAGTGGGATTTTCAGCTTATATGATCAAATAGCGTCATTTCCCTCATCTAATGTTTGACCCGCTGCCACTGTTTGCATTCAAATCCTAAACAAATACCAGGACTTTGAGCTGGCACCAAGTAATGATTAACTGCCTCAAATGCACTGATTTCTGGAGCAGCAAATACAGTAGGATATGACAGATGTTTAAACAAAAATACAAAGGGGTCACTGTTAAAAATGTATTAAATTGATACAGACAAAATAAACTGGGCTAAAGCTTTAAATGTAAATGAGACAGCCAATCCCAAGAAACATGCATAGTTCAAGTTACACTTCTTTTTCTTATGTAAAATGTGTGCTTTAAGTCATGTTATAATGTTACCTCCTCAAAACATGTGGAGGTGTTTTGTTTCATTCACATGTGTCGGGGTAACCCTTCACTATTAGTCTGTATACATTTCCACAGCTCAAAATGCTGTTCCACTTTGTGATATCGTGAAGTCATGTTTTCAAATTAGGTGCCATCTTTCACCATTACTTCAGCAGAGATGGGCAATTTCTGGGTTGAAATTATTCAAAGGTTTCTGATGAAGGTGTATAGAGTTTAAAAACACAGAGAATTGCACTACCACCCTGTATTACCACCAGTGTTTTCGGTTTAAGAAATAAACTCAGCCTAAATATGCAGGATTTGTATGTTAAATGTGAGAATGAAAGAAAACACTCCATGCAAAAACTCCATGTATGTTGGTGATGAGAGAACAACATTGTAACATAGATCAGCATAATATGGGCCCTTTAATGACAACAATCTGGAGAAGGAGTCTCTAATTCAGCCATTACACAAGCGTGCAGTATTACTATGTTTTGGTGGGAACTTGAAAGGCAATCCTCTCATATTTGAGTGAAGCTCTGTGACAGTGTCTGAGCTGGTTGACATATTTCCACTGGACAAAACCTTCCCAAACACTTTTACTATGTGGGGAATGTACAACGTGTCTCTTCTTCTCACAGCATAGACTCCACACCACAGTTAAAAGCAATGACTATGGCTGAAAAGCTTAAATACATGTAATATCAGCAGAAACCATAAGAGGTATAGCAGTTATAGCTGAAAACCTGACTGAAAATATTGTTGAATGTTCATGAGTGATGGTGAGCTACCATAATTTACAAATTAAAAAAGGCCATTAAAATAGAACCTCACTGTCAATGTATTAATTTAAACACAGGTTATCATCAAAACATGAATACACCAAAATGTTTATTCAAGTGATACAGGTATCTAGTTTGAGGGGACTTTTTCTCAAATGATTTAAAAATCAAGCATATGAAATTTACTTTTTATATTTATTTATGCGATTATGAACTTCATTCTTCAAGTATTCATAATAATCCTGTAGTTGCAACAGTGCCTGGTGGCCATGCTCTAGTAAACATGCAAACCTAAATGGTATACATTAGACATGCCTTCACCAGTAAGCTGATACTCTGATAGGGAGTCCTGGTTAAAAGCATGTTCCTTCATGGTTAGCTGCGGTTTGTACCTAATGCCCTCAAACTAGAGCCCTAGTGTGTTTAGCTTTAGTTGGTAACAAACATAATAGCACTTAGTGGTTTAGCTTGTGTCCTCAGAGCTGCACTGATCACATGGAGCTCTTAAAGGTGACAGGAAATTCCACAGTCGCTGTCGCTGTAACACAGCCCAGAGCTGGGCTCTACAGGCTGGCAGGGGTCCAATGGACTGCGGCTCTGGAGCAAAGATAAGTGCTGCTGGGGTCAGAGGGTCTCCCAGTGGGTGAGCTCACGTCACCACCTGCTGCACCGCAGAGCGTTCATGTGGACATGACTGGTCGGAGCAGTGCAGTCTCCGCAGCAGCCTCTGGAGCTTGTTGGAGAAGTTTTTATTCATTTGTCGGTACATGAGAGGCATGGCAAAACTGCTGGAGAAGGCCAGCAGCTTGGCCACACATCTGAGGAAGTGATAGGTGGGATAGTTGTGTCTGTTACTGAAGGAGCCTGGGCTTCCTGCTATAGTGTGCACTAAGAGAGTCATGTAGTACGGGGTCCACAGCACAAACTGCACACACACAGAGGCCAGCAGCAGTCTGTGGATAGAAGGGTCCAGACGAGCAGAGTCCTGGTCCAGAGGAGTGGACTCTTTACGAATCCGTAAAATGAGCACAAAAGCATAAAGCACTGCCACAGCTGGGACCACGTAACCAATAAACATCATGATAGCATCCGCTGCCTCCTTGTTCTGCATTTTGGAGCACTCGATCATCTTGGTGGAGACATGGTTGCAGACGTAGAAGAGCAGAGAGGAGAAGCTGGTGAGCACAGCCCCGCCCCAAATGAATCCACACACGTGTTTCGTGTTGTAGACACTGGACATGTATGTCCGAGGCAGCGCCCGCTCTATGTAGTAGTCCAGACTGAGCAGTGTGGTTGAGTACATGATGACCAGTGAGGAGATGTTGAACAGGATCAGTAGAGTGATGTACACCTCGTTATTGAAGTCCCAAACAAACCAGCGACTGAAGCTGGAGCTCAGCAGCTCCACTGGAGAGACCACGTTGAGCACCAGCCCTGCGATGGCCATGTTGACGAAGTAAACATCCGGCATCGTCATGGAGACCTTATTGGACAGGTTCACCACTACCAGCAGCACATTGTAGCACAGCCCCAGGGGGAAGCACACCAGGAGGTAGAAGAGGGAGAGAATGGAGAGGAGGAGGCCGAGGTCCTGGCACAGCTGCTGGTCCACACTGGAGTCTGTCTCATTGTAAACCAAGCACATCCACATCGCGGGCTCTGAAACACGCTCCTCAGCACGCCAACTGCAACACACATAAGGGACTGTTTAATACTCATATTCACTTTGAATCAAACAACACAAGTGTACATTTTCTTTGTACTAAAATTCATCCAAAGATGAGGCCATTTTTCCCGTTACTGCCAAACGAGCCGAACATCAGTGATATAATGTGTCGTAATGGTGTTTACTGAAATAGCCCTTCCTCAGTGCAGTGTGGAGTGGGCAGTCACGTCAGACACGGCCGGGCCATTATCCCCGGGTAACTCTGTTAATTTCACTTCACTGCCTCTCACTGGCTGAATGCGAACACCTCACAATTCATTTCAGCTCCATTTGCTGGCTCAGCCCTCAACCCCAGGACTAGAGCCACACTGTCCCAAGCAAATGAGGCCCTTTAAAGAACAAGAGCGCGTTTGTTGTGATGCCTGAGCAAGTCCTTTCTCCTCCTCATCTCCTACTTTTGTTATTATTGTACTGCATGACGTGGTTGAAACTTGCACCTCTGGTTTTCAAGTTGATTTTAGGTCCAACTATAGTCAGCATTGGGAAGAAACCGTTCCAAAAAACATTTATTGAATACCTGCTTTATGATATATTTTGAGTTACATGGTCCAGTAGACTACTGTATTCTGAATACTTTCACATTACGTTACATTATATTATGTAAAAAAAATTTTGTGGTTATTGCAATGTGTAAGTTTTTATTTATCACTGAGAATTAGAGAATGGACAATTGCACCTGTAATCTCAACAGGAGCCTGTTTTCTATTTTTCATAATGATGCCGTCAAAATCTAAATTGTTTTATTACTACTAAGTAAAAGAGCAACCATACCAGAATATATATATAAAAAAAACATACATATTTTCAGTACATGTATTTAATTACTTCTCAACCCACACAGTCCTAGCTTAGTCCTTGGTTTGCACTATTTGATTACATCTGGTGTTTTCAGACACTTTTTTACTGTAACCTTGAAACTGTATTTTTCTAACGTCTTACAGAGAGGCCTGCTGATTATTAAAGACATTTAGAGAACAGCATTGTGGGTAGTTGTCTTCTTTCATTAGCACCTCCAGTACGAAGGCCACGGTCAGGGCTTTCCACATGACTGACCTGCCCGATAAGAGCTGCTCTCATCTGAGCAGACACTCGGCGTAGCTCTGCCTTTCTGTTCCGGTTACAGACACTTGGGAATGTGATGATAGACAGATTTATGGAGGGATATGAGAATGAAGAGAGCAAGGTGAGGTCAAAGTTTAGGAAAGGTCGGTGAAAGCAACATGAAAACATATGATGAGTGATTGGCAGCTTAGCCTGAACTCTAACCCTAACCTCAACCCTGACTGAATAAGGTTGATTATAATTATTCAAAGGGTCTATATTATGCTATATTATGATCCATGCTATAACATTTCCTCATCACAAACATATCTGGAGCTGTATTTTGTTTCATAGTCTGCATATTTTGATGAGGTAATATTATTCTAATGTGGCTTAAAGCTCATAAGAGGACCTTTAAGTTAATCCTATACTTTCTCCTAATTTAGTTTATGTTGGATGTTTATATTTCTATCATGACCAGAGAACTACAAACTGAATTCCTCATTTGGGATAATTTTTGTGAATTTAAGTGAATGGACTGGAAAAGAATGCCATGACATTAACATAATATCTTCTGCAAACAAAATATAACGTCTTATTGGCTGTAAATTTAACTACTATTTCGACCTCTACAAGCATGTTCTAAAATGCATGTTACTCTTATATTAGTTAACCTATGAGTTTTAAATGTGAAGAACTACAACAAAATTTTTTATCACGAATATAGTTTTCCAAAGCCTTATTTTCACACAAAAATCTATCACATTATAAAATTCACATACATTCTAAAACAAGTACAGAAAACACAAACACTTAGGCCTACTAAAAAGCATTATTATAATAACAGGTACATTTTTGGTATATTCTTCACATTCAGATAAATCGTATTAGACAGAAGGTGAGCAACAATCCCAAAGAAGCAGGGGAAACATTCTTCCATTCACTTATGTAACTCTCCTCCACTACAGAGAGGCTGTTTTGGCTCTAAGCCCTGAGACACACACACACACACACACACAGATGCACACACAAGCCCTTGGACTTAGCCCCACCCACGCCGCATTCTGATTGGCTGTAATGGCGCAGTATAGTAGAGGAAGAAAAGTGTAGGGTTACTCCTTTACAAAAAAACGCTGTCTAGTCCAGGACAGGAACGGCGGTCTGGCCCTTTTGTAAACATACCCTACAACAACAAGCAGCCGGTGACTCATTCACTAAACCAGAGCTTTACGGACAGGACATAATTAGCTAATGGTCCCACTAAGATTATCTAGTCTTTTGTTGTTTGCTAATGTGTTTGTGGGTTTAAGGGGGAGGCTGTCAAAATAATTGCCCAATTAGAAACCCAAAATGGACAGACCAAAGTTTTATAATAAAATAGCACTGGTTTTGTCATGTTTAGAGACTAGGCTTCAAAGTAGATTTATGCTGGAACTAGTATCCATTGGTTTCATAATGATGAGAAATTAGGACTGTTGCTGTAGCGATTAACAATTTTAAACTACTATATATTTTGAATGGGAAAAGTCCTCAAAATGTTGCATAAAACAGGTTTAGTGAGTCCTGATACAAGATTAAGTCCTGATTGTTTTAGTCCTGATGTAGTTTTGGTTTAAATTTTACATTCCTACACATTGCAGGCAATTTTTAAAAATGTAAAATCTTATTATATTTAACTCTTGTACAATATAATGCAGCTTCAATAGATAGTCTTACTCACTGACACTACCTCTCATCACCTACAAACGAGACTTGAGGAGGGGTCTCTGATTATAAAAGACAGAATAGCATTGTGGGTATCTAGTCCCCTTTCATTAGCGCCTGCTTTATAAAGGCTTATCTAGCACCCTTTCATTACCACATTGACACCCAAAGGCAGTTTCCTACAGTAATCAAGACCTAAAGAAACTCAACTACAGGGCTCCCATCTGCAGCTATTAAGCCCTATTTCAAAGCAGTCAAGTCACGTTTTATAACTTAAAACACTAAGCAAGATTTTCATCAGTTAAACTATCATGTGATCAGGAAGGAAGGAAGAATGAGATGTTCGTGGGTGAAGTATTGAGTTTCTGTGTTAACACTTAGTCAGTATTGGAAAGTCATATAAGGACACAGCTACCATTGTTTAAACATTAATATTGATTCAGAGGTTAAATTCAGGCAACTCTCAAAAGCCTACAAACAAACACATTTTATGAATACATTCAATTGGGGAACACTCTGTACCTCAAAAATTTAATATGATAATTTATTGAAAAATGACTTTGGATTTATAAATGTGTGTGTGTATATATATATATATATATATATATATATATATAAACAATATCTGTCAATAAGTGACTCAAATATCCTTGGTTAACCTTAGATTGGTTGATGTCATTACATTTTAGTAACTTGTGCAATGCAGATCAGTATTTAAAATATATCTAGTGTGAGCTGCAACTTTGAAATGCTTTGGACCAACTTGTGAATTACAGATGCATTGTGTAACTTTTCTGGTGCAGGGTCCGCCCCATATGTTTTTTTTTTTTTTTTTTTTTCAGGCATTTTATTGTCTTGTTTTTCAGAATGGCATTACACCCTTCTATTTTCATGGAAACCAAACCAGAGAAGTTACAAGTCAGATCTATGGAGAGGCAACCCCGCTCAAAATGTATTTCTAAGCATATTTGGGCACCTATAATTGGTAAAGTAGAGCTGTTTAAACACAGTGGAACATTCCAGGCAGAGCCGTTATATCTCCATAGAAACAAGCAGGTGATCGACCCCCTGCCAAAAAGTTACACAGTGCATCTTTAACATATACAATAGTCATTTTTTCCTAGAAAGTTTTCGCACTTTCCAATCTAAGACACAACCTGACAGTGATCAGTAACAGAGACAATTACCAAGATTATTACACAACTACAGATGGTGGTGGTTTTCAGTGTTCAGCTCTGGGGTCCCATAACCACGTCACTGTTTTGGCTGAGAGGAATCCAGCACACAGCAGCCCAAATGGAGACCTCTAGAGAACCAAAGAGTGATGGTTTTTATTAAACTTTGGAGATGTTTGAGAAAGAAGAAAATCCCCCATGTTTCATAACAAAGAAAATGTCCTCAAGAACGTCCCATGTTTTGTTTTCCTGAAGCTTTCATCGACCACTTTAAAAGGCAATGTAAAGATTACTTCTGAAAGATAAAATTTAGCTAAGCATATATTTTCTAACTGTACAGCATAAACTAGCCAATACAGTAATCTGATCTTGTCATCGCCGATAAGTTTTTAAATTTACAGCAAGACCTCCAAAATTAAAGTTGGGGAAAGTTGACAAAATAATATAATTTGTTGTACTTTTTATATTGATTGTACAAAAATACAGGCCCTTATTTGCGTTAATCGATTTACATGTTAAGTCTCTATTCACATGACTGACCAGATTTGAAAAAATAAAGTGAATTTTTCAATAGTGAATAGTTTCTGATATGCTTCTATACCACAATACTGATATTAGCACTGATATAAAGACATGGGACAACACATCGTCAGGATTATCATGGCCAAAATAATTGCGATAAACTATTATATCACAAAAATTACCAAAGTTGCTGTAAAAAATGTCATGGATATGAATAATTATAATTTTGATATCATGAATGGGTTCCATATTTAAACAACTGTTGTAGTATTATGATTTGTTATAAGTGAAAACAACAATGATCTAGAAGAGAAAACAGTGTTTATTTTGTTATTGTGATTATATGAAATGTCCCATGAATTATTACTGTCTACCCTTTTTATCATAATTAACAATATTATTGTTTATTGTCTCATCCCTACCGATATATTGTTCATCACTTACAGTACAGGACAGGTGCTTGGAGGATGTAGACCTAAACTAGACAATGACGCACATTCGCACAGCAAATAATGGAAAAAGCTGTATTCTTTCACATCCCATAATAATCACTGGATCAACAAGAAGCAACATCTGTGGTGAAAGGAAGTAATCACACAGTACTCTCACACCATCTTTGACACGACTAAGAACAAAAAACATGGATGCAAGAAAGATACTGCTTAAAGGGCCCATATTACACTATTTTCTGATCTATGTTATAATGTTGTTTCCTAATGACAAACATACCTGGAGTTGTGTTTTGTTTTATTCATATGTGTTTAACAAACAAGCCCTGCATATTTAGAGTTCTTCTCTCAAACAGAAAACACTCTTTTCCACCTTGTGATGTTATGTGATGTGGTCATACAGTAAGTGCTCCACTGTGTTTTTAAACTCCATACACCCTCACTGGAATCATTTGGATGGTTTCAGCCCTGGAAGTTCCAATCTCTACTGAAATAACTAAAGGTAAAAAGGTAGCTGTTAACATGAAAACTACCACTACATGACATCACGGGGTTGAACAGAGCATTTTGAGCTGAAGGTGTAGACAGACTTATAATAAAGTGAAACAAAACACAACTCCAGGTATGTTTTTGATGAGGAAACAACATTACAACATGGCTAAAAGCTCATAAGAGTCAATTTTGTGTAATATAGGACTGTTAATTATAACAATCAGTTATACAATACAGTTATACAAGTTAGACAATACAGACTTTAATCGACCTTCTTATGGTCTATCTTTGAACAGCTAGAGCCAGTCCCTTCCTCTGTCAGTCCACTGTGAGAACAATCAGCCTCGATGTTGTTCACGAAAAACACAGTGCTTGAGTTTTGCGCATTGTACAAGCCAGCAGACTGTGATAACGAAATGGTCTTTTTTTTTCTCAGCTAAAGAAAAAACAAGAGGTGACAGAAAAAGTCTTCTCTTCAGTCAGCACGCACCATTTCAGCTTTAGCATAAAAAGACACTGCCTCATTTGCACTGTGTTGTGTTGTAAGTGATTTGGGCAAGTGAGCACCTTGGACATCTTGTAAAATGGGTTTCATTACAGTGAGGTAATTTTAGTGTGTCAAAGTGTCACGTAATGGTGTTGGAGATGGACTGTAATTCACAGTCATTGAACTAAAGTACACCTTGACAACGTGATTAGAAAAGACAAGAAAATAACAGACATGCAGAGAGTACTTTGTTTGAATGGACTCCTAATGCAGCCCTCTCTCTAACAACATCTAACTTAAAGAAGACATTACGCAAAATCAACATTTCTGAGCTTTGAACCATGTTAAAATGGTTTCCCATCATTGTTATGCATCAATCCTGTGTTGTCTTGCATTTGAAGCCTAAGAGTTAAATTTTTTTAATTACTTTTTAAGATTAACTGAAAATAAAATAAGGACATACACACATTAAAAATGCTGCATAGCCATCTTTAAAAAAAAAACAACAGAACAAAAACAATATAGCTTTCTTCAGTAAAAGCCTGCTGTGAAGAGGTGGAGCCAACAGGAGATCTGCAATTTTGAAAAGGAATTCAATTGACAAGTTTCTATTAAGATAAGATCAGTATTGTGTTTCCCACTGAACAAAATGTAAAATGAGAATCTACACATGCAAGTTAATTTCTAAACACCAGAAAAAAACATACATCTTCTTATATCAGGTTTTGCTACACCCAGACACAGCTGTGTGACAAGTAACCTCGGGACAATGACTATCAGACTCCAAAACAACTAACATAGCAGATCTTTTTTCTGAACATAATCCAATCCAACTCAGACTGCATATGACCTTCCTCTGAATGACGCTGTCTCTAAATAACAAAGTAGTCTAACATCTGGCATAATAAAAACCTTCCCAAAATTACTTATAACTTGCAAAATCAGCAACTATAACAATAACGGGGCACAATTTAAATGTTCCTAACAATCAGGTCAAATAATTACTATATTTGCAACACAGTCACATCTTCAGTAGAGACTTAATGATATTAGCGATATCGCTGTATCAGAATTGCTTCATATTGTCGTGGTCTCTTTTCAGTCTAAAACTGCATATATTTTCATGTAAAACAATGCTTTTGAGTTTGTGTCAGTGGATACCATGATCCATGCGCCACGTCACCCGCTAGGGAAATCAGCTGGAAAGTCCCCCTGGCTGGAAGGTCCCCAAGCTGGAAAGTCCCCTTGAATTGTACACTTTATGAAACTAAGTTAATGTATATACATATAAATAAAAATAAAAAACAGCATTCTGTGACCGTAAATCACTGCCAGTGTGGGTAATGCCTCATTACCAGGCAGCACAGGGGGGTGTAAGGATCATGGTATATGTAGTTAGCTTTTGTCCGCTCACATGAACTCAAAATTATATTATTTTGTGCACAAATACATTACTTTTAATACCGAAAAGAGACCATGGTGATATCGAGGCAATTTTGATATTGTGATATTGCGATATCACCAATATTATTGCATCACCCACCAGAAAAGTTACACAGTGAACCTTTAAATTTAAGTATATTTAAATTTCTTCTTTTGCCTTCACATTGTTTTAGGCAGTGAAACCAGTTTCGCTTCACCTTGACCTTTCTATTGAGTTTTAGGCTAAACAGTCTGAATGCTGATGCATGTTTTGGAATAATAGCATAGATACACAGCAGTACAACTATCTTTATTTTGAGGTATTCAATTCATGTTTGGCAACTTTCACTTTCCAATCAAACTTTGGACTAAACAAGTGAACACTGTTTAGACTGGGAAGATCCATAAACTTAATGTATGGCCTTCAAATTGATCCCACATTTGGAGTTAACACAGAATACACAGATTGAGCTGTCAGAAAACTAAGCAAAAATCGCACTCTTCTTGCACATGTCCCGGTCTGCAGTTGTGTATATGTGATTAAGCCCTATGTGAACTTTTGTGCACTACTCAATGTCAAACGTGGTTAAGTGAAATATTCCCAGAGGGAGGGAGGCCCTGTTACAGCATGCTCCAGCCTCGCCAGAAAAACACCATCTTGTATTTTGAGTGACGCACATGTGCTTGGCGTCCGAGAGTTGTGAATTCAGATCTGCCTGATGTATGCGCTGATGGGAGTAGAGTGACATAGAACTGCAGCCCACACCCCTCGTATATCCTTACTGGAATTTACTGCCTTTTCTGAGAATGTACCCAGTGATGTCACAAGACCCCCCTCACGTACCCAAGCAGAAGTACTACAGCTGAAATGCAAACAACATTGCATGAGTCAGTCTTGTTATGATTCTGCAGAAGCGTGTGGCCTTCCCATTACTGGATCTCATTCATTTAGGAGGAAACCAAAAGGAGTTGCCTCATTTCAAATAGCAAAAAAAAAGGAAATGAGTATTTAAAAGGTGCACTGTGTAAGTTTTCTGGTGAAATCTACTTGTCTTCCTCAAAATGTCCCACAGTAAGGCAACTTATCCATCTCCATAGAAAACAAATATGACACCACCAGCCAAGTTACTGTTCAGATCTGTGGAGCCTCAGAGGCAAGCCCACTCACAAAACAAACGCATACTTTTCAAGGTATCTCTGAGCAATAATGAAAGTATGAAATTGGTGTGTGCGTGAGTGATGGTGGTGGTCGGAGGGGCTGATGGTGCAGATTGGCAGGTGCACTTCCTTCAGTTGTGGCTACAATAGCAGGTTACCCCCACATGGTATGGAGTGAATGAATAATGCTCTGTAAAGCGCCTTTGTGATATATGTCTGTGAATAGAGTTATATAAATAAAAACTTACTTACTTACAATAAAAAATTTAACTGACTGAGATAAATGACTTTAATGCCATACTGTGGAACATTCTGGGCAAAACTATAAAATATCCATGACAAATTTACACACTGCACATTTAAGCCCATGTAATTAGTATTATGTAATTAAATCTTTGGCACATTGTTAGTATTTGCATGAAACTCCCAAGTGATGGCAACGCTCAGATACAGCAATTTCAGAAACAGCTGATTTTACAGAATCTTCTTGGTGGAAAATAAAATGTACTCATTTACAAGTTTATGTTTGTATTCAGCATGGATTTCCAAATGGCAGAGATCATCACAGCACACTAAATCGTTATTATTTCATGATTTACTTTTAAACTGTTATAAAATTTGACCATAACAGATATGATCAGAAGTTTGTATCTTTAGTCTTTGATCTGGCCACCTTTACCACCAAGACCAAGACAAAATAAACTGATAGAGTATCCCTATGTCACCATAGTGCCAATGCAATGTTCATAATTACCATAACTATTGTATGCTTTCATAGTTTTTTCATAGACCTTGCGTCACCATGACAGTAAAGTGAGTAAAGCCAGTCTATAACAGGGAGGTCCACCACAACCAGTTTTACCAGTTCAATTTTGAAACAAAGCATTTTACTGTAACATTTTCTTTGATAAATCTTCTAGCAGCTTCCACGGGAAATCCCCAAAGGTCTGGCACCCATTCATTGTCTCACACTCGCAGGTGTCAAAATCAAAGGGCTTTTATGGAACCTTTCATTTTCTTTATCGTCTTTGTCAAACATATAATTTTGCACAAACTTTTACTGAATAAAACTAGAGTCAAGATGGTTCAAAGCTTTTCAAATGTATACATTTCTAAAAATGTTGGTATTGTATAGAATCTATAGCAAGTTCGAAGAGCAAATATGACTAACCTACTTTTTAAAACATAAAGCTGTAAAATTGTTGTTGAGACCTCCAGTGATTTTCTTGGCAGTCCATTATTCCTGGAAAGCAGTATTCATAAGTGCTGTGATTTCTGGTGCATACTAATACAGGACATTTAACAAATTAAAATTATTCAGCTTTCACCATGGATTAGAATAACAGCCATTAATTATTTGGAGCACATTAACTCAAACCCAAAATACTGCTGCCCTAGAAACTGAATTCATTAAAAGAAAAGGTGCACTATTTAACTTTTCTGTTGGAGGGCTTGCGGCTTTTGTCTCCAGAGAAATTTTATTGCTTTGCCTCGAATGTTCCACAGTATGGCATTTAACTAATCAATCTCCATGGTGACAAGCAAAGCAGAGTTAAGTGACAGGTCAGGCCTGTGGAGAGATGCTCAGGCTCACAGTATGAATGTGCTTTTTTTCAGTGCATTTTGAACTAATAAAAACACCTATAATAGGAAAAAAATGCAAGACAGATACATATACATACATATTAATACCGTATTGTGTAACATTTTAGGCAAAGCAAGTTAAGTTTGTGACTTAAGCTTTGTTTAATTGTTCAACTTCAGTTCAACACATTATTTCAAAACAGTTTCTGTTTATCTGTGCATATGAATGAAAGGTTTTAATGCTGCACTCTTCTGTTTTAATGTTAATTTTATGATGATTGTTTATGTTTTGATTTGTTTATACTATGATTTGTAATGTCTTTCTTATTCTGTAAAGCACTTTGTATTACTTTGTGTACAAATTGGGCTATACAAATAAACCTGCCTTGCCTTAAATTGTTTTGATGATTTTGATACAGACTTTCGCTATTAGAACTTGACTGTGTACTTACAGTGTCTGCTTATTTCTATATATGTCCGTCGAGTGTCCCTATAATATCCACTGCACAAAGCTCTTAATGCACTTACAATGTACAGGATAGACAGTGTCATGTTTACAGTTTTACCTCATTACCTGGTCACGTTTAGGTCAGGTCTGTCCGGTCTCTGTCTCCGCCTCTGCACTGAACTGTCAGAGCTAGACCCAATAGTCAGAGTTCATTTTGTGGCCAGCACAAAGCCAGCTTACATCCATTAAGCCCAACCACACACGCCCATGTCCACACCACTCACATGGACCCAGCGATGATAAGAGCAGAGCCTCAAGCTTCACTTCAACCATGCAACAACTTTTAGAACCAAGAAACGATTTCCAATGACATTATTGTCCAAAAATCTGTACACATATGTAGGCTTGTCACGATAATACATTTGTGGTAGTATTTATCATGGATACTTTTTCTTTGTACTAGTGGGAAATTTTTGGTTATTTTTCAGAACAATTATCAGATTTGAGCTGTAGAATGATTAACTATGAACGTTTATGACTCATTTTAGGTTTTTTTGGGAATAATTCAGGGCTATGGTTTGGTGTCAATTTATCATCTATATTTAGTTTAGTTTAGTTTAGTTTAGTAATACATCATGCTTCAAATTTCACTAACAAGAGACAATTTCCAGTGACATTTACTACTCAAATATCTGTACACATATGCTGAACATGTGAAACGATTTATCACAGCCCGACGACGATGCTCTTGTCAAAATGTGGTTTCAATACTAGTGGGTTAAGTGTGGCGAAATATGCAATTAATGTCATTGTGAGCTATAATTTTAATGATAGATTTTTAAAAGGACACAACCAAGAACTGCTTATTTATTGTCCTATAGACCTGTCATGATGATCACTATATGGACTTATCGTTCAGTATGTTAGAAGGAACAATAGTTTTTATATTTAACGTGGGGACTTCTGCTTTGTACTTTTTGGTATTTTTCTATACCAAGATAAAATTTGAGCTGTAAAGAGTTGAATAAATAACTTGTATGACTTATTATGGACACAGACTAGTTGCTAAAGTGTTTCACTCTGCTTTTTATTTATTGCAGATCATGTTTTTAAAATTGTTTTCATATCAGTGGCATAAATGAGATTCAGTGTTATTGTTTATCTTGTATATTTTCTTCACCTGTATATCTCATTTCAAATTTTAATATTGTAACAGGCCTAGCATACGCCAAAGACTTCACAATAACAATACCTATGTGACAAGATTGTTTAATTATGAATGCACATAAACTCATATTCCAAGTTCACTGTGATGAAGAGTGCGTGTGTGGCTGTGAAGAGAATGTTAAGTCAGCAAAACTATGCATTTGCACAACAGGGGAGTCTCCTATAGGATTTTAATGCAGACAGTGCACAATTCATCTCATGACCTTTCTCTGTATAGCCCATATTTACTGCTGATACAACTTTAACCTGTTTGAAACTGTGAGAAACATGGTTATTTTTTCCAGTGACAATCCTGCTGTTTTTTGAATGAGACTGCAGCTGAGCACACAGACATAATGAACCCATATCGTGGTCCCTTTATTTTTGTGCAGACCTTGTGTCTTTCCATCACACTTGACTGAGCAGATCAAAGCGTGGATAGCTGTCACGGTTCTACCATTATACGACCATTTCCACGGCTATTGTTGCCAAAACCAAAGCGGCTCACACTAGCTTACTCCAACAAGACTACTACTCCTCTAAATCATTTACAAGGCGCATCTGAAGGGAAAGAATAGCAAGAAACAGAGCAGATTTTGAGTAAACTTACCAGAAACGTATAGCTCTGGCTCTGTGACAGACCTACGGAGGCATTTGGTTTGGATGTAGCGTTTCCATTGGTGTTTCTCAATCGTTTCATTTGACAAACACGTCCAAAAATACGCGCTCGCACTCTCTCCGCCCTCGTAAAGCCTAAAAGCGGCCAAAAGTGTCGTTTTACTGCATTTTAGTCCCGTACAGTCCTCCCCAATCAACTTTTCAGACGAGGCTTGTTCTGGAAAGGGGCAGTCCGTCTGATGCACACTTTACTACCGCTGCTGCTCTGCCCTACGCTGTGTACACACGTGACCCTCCCCCACCGTCTCTGTGCCGCTGCGCTTCGGCTGCGCTCCGGCTGCGCTCTGGCTCCGCTGGCCGTACTGCGCGCTCATTGGTCTGCCGCTGAGGAGGTGGGACACGGCGGGGGAACTGGAGGTTAGCGCACACACACTTACACACACACACATACAACTTTACTATTGGATTTCATGTGTTTTTGAGGAATACATGAGGCGCAGCGTTTTGCCTTCTAACCTAATATAACCTTACACTAAAAATGATGTAGGCCCATATCTTATAATAAAAGAATAAGAAATAAAAAATCTATTGATACTTTGCAGCTGATGTCAATATTTTTGGGGGGTGTGACGCTAACTCTGTCTGAAGCCCACGTTAGATTTGTTACTCAAGTTAGACTTTAATTTAATTTTGATGGTTGAAGAACACCCCTTGTAATGTCAAATTAGACTAATAGACTAATTTGCAATATCTCTGCACTTTATGGTTTATGGTCTGATTGCAAGCTGAAGCCTTTTCTTTCTACTAAAACATTACTCTGCATTTTTGTTACTCAATGGCTGGGTCTTTGGCCTTTCTTTCGTTGTTGTGTAAACTATGAATTTCTCTGCTGAGGTCTAACTTATCTGTGACAGCTGATGGCCACACTGAAGGCTTAGTCAAAAAATAAACATGCAAAAACAAGCTAAATATTGCCTAAATTTAGGTTTACCAGACTTGTAATGGTGTACCTTGAAGGAATGGAAACCACTGACACTTATTGTGCAAAAATGTAAGCTTTTTCCCTTCCATCTTGTTTAGGCAAAGAAACATGTGTACTCAAAACACAGAATCCACACAGAGATGCACTGTTTAAACCAATGCAAATTTTACATTCACTTTTCATGACCAAATTTGCATTTTCACAAACGCCTCCACCTCCTGTACTCCCCCTGTATGCTAAACTTTAAACCACACAACAGAATATAGCTTTGTATTTTGATCAATAGAGCAAAACGCCAAAGAGATTACAGATTATCAGAACAATTATTCTTATTACATTTTATAATCTGGGACTATGGTGGTCTCATTTTAGACTTTGAATACATAGGCTATAGTCTTCAGGATACACTCTGATGTTAGAACAAATTTCCTTAGCACCGCCCATTAGTTCTTACCACTGATAAACTCTTTATTGTCTTGCAAATCTCTCAGTAAATATGTGCCTTTGTTGAGTAGTTAATCTTGACACATGCGGAAGGACAACAAAAGGGGTCCATTAGCCCAGTACACTTCTATCATTAGTTTCCTGTTTAGCATCTGGGGCCTAATTGAAGGTGAGGAAAAACAACAAAGACTTGAGCTGAAACCCTGGAAGTTGCTATTTTTAACCAGTGTTTATTACGATCTGTGATAAAAGAGGAAACACTTTGGGGAAGCTTTTAAAGTAATGTTGCTATGATGTGAGAGAAAGGCTCCCAATAATAATTCAGCTATTTAAAAACTGTGAAGAAATGTTCTGATCTTTTGTGAGAAGCCTCGTGGGTGTTAAATATGAGTATACATAACAAGTTTAAAAGTGCAGGTCTTTTCTAGTGCAGGGGCCGTCAAACTCTTTTCTCCACGGAGATGTTATTGCTTCATCTGAAATGTTTCACAGTATGACATTAAACCTTTCTATCTTCTTGGAGACCAAACCAGACCAAGATAAAGGTCAAATCTGTGGAGTGGAACGGCAACTTCGCTCACAGTCAGAAGGCCTGTTTTTCTAGGTATTTTTGAGCTATAAAACTACCTGTAATAGAAAAAAAAAGTAAGGTAGAGGTGTTTAATGTCATATTGTGGAACATACCATTTTCCCCACTGCTTTATTACATTGTTTTATCTTGGATACTTGCCAACCAGCCAAACAACAAATATATAACTAACCTTAACTTTAACATTGAATTTGGCCTCTGTCTATTTATTCACAGGTCAGCCTTTTGTAAGCATTAGCAGGCAGAGAGGAAGTCTGCCTCTAATCAATATGCAGTGTGCTTACCTATCTGATGAAACAATTTGCTTGACCAATGAGGCAATCCTTTTTTATAATGTGACTTACCGAAACACATTTGGAATAAAAGTAAAAGAGGACGGGAAGTCATCAAAGGGAACGGCCCATAATACGCAATTTTCTGATCCATGTTATAACGTTGTTTCCTCATCAAAAGCATTCCTGGAGTTTTGTTTTGTTTCATTCACACATGTTTAACACACACAAACCCTGCATATTCAGGCTTCAGAGTTCTTTGCTCAAACAGAAAACACTCTGATCCACCTTGTAATGTCATGTGGTAATACTGGAAGTGCTCCACTGTGTTTTCAAACTCCATATGCCTTCACAAGAATCATTTGGATGATTTTCAGCCCTGGAATCTATCTAATCTCTATTGAACTAAAGGTAAAAGATATCTGTTAACTTGAAAAATACCACTTCATGACATCACAAAAGTGGAACAGACCATTTTTGAGCTTTAGAAGTACAAGCAGACTAATAATAAAGGATTACTCAAACATATGTGAATGAAACAAAACACGAATTAAACAGTTTAAGAAGTTTTGTCTTCAAGTCTGATCCAAGTGACAGGCAGGGCATCTGACTTAAACCCTTTCCTTTTAATTCATTGTGAAAATAGTTGAAAAAAGAGAGAGAGAGAGAGAACCAAGCCTAATATGGCCAATTGTAAATTTGGTTTGAAATATATAAGTTGTTATTCAGTGTTTAAACTGGCGCAGAGATACCAGCATATTTCATTGCACTGTGTATATTCTTGTGTATTTCAAAACTCCGGAGAAAGTGAGTGTTTATCGTTTGGGGCCAAAGGGGTTGTGGGTCTTAGGACTAAATCACACTTTATCCTCAATCAGGCTGTCAAATCTGGACCTATTCTTGGAAGCCCCCAGCACTGCATTGTACTGCTTGTATTTTTTGTTCCCAGTGGACTTAAAAGACAGCATGACGACATCCTATGGCTTGTTTACAAATGGAAGTCCGTATGGCCCAGTTCGAACAGTATAGCACCAGATGGCTTCATGGATGTAATTCTAGTTTAATGATGATGATTAAACCCCCTGTCTGCGCTGGAGGGATATTAATAATTGTTTAATCACATAATAACTTCACCATAATGTGTATGTTGCAGTGGTGTGGTGGAAGAAGCACTCAATGTTGTTACTTAAGTAAAAATACAGATACCAGAGCAAAGAAATACTCAAGTAAAAGTATCACATGAAAAAATCTACTTAAAGGTGCACTGTGTAAATTTTCTGGTGTAGGGTTCCCAACCTGCTTGTTGCCATGGTGAATATGTTATTGCTTTGCCTGAATGTTCTGCAATCAGGAATTATACTTTTCTATCTCCATGGAGAGAAGCAAGGAATGCCACCAGGCCAAGCTATGGGTGAGATCTGTGGAGAGGCAAGCCCAACCTCACATAAGAATGCATGTTTTTCTATGTTTTTTGAGGAAGAATTGAATAAATGTTTGATCAGTTTAATGGCAACCTGTGGAATATTACTGGCAGCCCTAACCCAGGCAAAGTACTGACATTGCAGTAGTGTAACTTCAACCAGAAAAGTTGCGCAAGTACTCGTTTTAAAATTGTACTGTGTAATTTTGAGGAATTTTGAGATTTTGAGATCTAATAAAGCTTTAAATTTAGTGATTTTGATACAGATTTGCGCTGCGGTTCGATTAACAGAAACAAATGAATTGATCTTTTTTCCTAGCAGTTTTTATTTGTTTATCTTTGTATATTCAAATTATAACCCCTCAGCCTTTTCAGCAGTAACGATGAGGTAATGATACAGAAGAGCGTGCAGTGAACGTGACAGACACAACTCAAGTGCCCAGTCTAGCCTATTAGCAAAGGCTCCTGCAGGCACATGTGTTGAAGCTCAGAGGTGGACATTAAGCTCTTTAGATCTGTGGTGGGGATTACTGTGTCCAGCCCCTGCCTCCAGTCACTGAGAGGCCCGCTCATTTACATACTGCAAACAGGAAGTGCAGCCACAAGACTCGCTATGTTTTACTGAAAGACCCGTGTATGTTGTTTCAAGGGAAAATAGTTTGTTTTGGTAGGAAATTAGAAGTCCTAGTTGAGCCAGAAATCCTTTTGTGCTGACCGGCCGTGGCATGCGTTTCTGTATTTTGTACTGAATCATGAATGAATGCAGCTTTCTGAGTCCCATTAAGGCTCACTTTATGTAACTTTTGGAGTGTTATTCCTTTATCTGGTATAATTCACAGTATGGCTTTAAACTTATCTCCATGCTTTTTTTTTTAGGAAAATAAAAGCATGCATGACAACACTTCTTGTCTCCATAAGTTTAATGCCATAATGTGGAACAATAAAGATAGATAGATGTAGATAAAGCAAGCACCTGCAATGCTACTTAGTACACAGGTAAAGCTGAAAAATATAAATGTTTTTAAAAGTCTGTCAAAATTACTAACACCTCACACTGCTAAGCTAACCAGTCATCAAAGTCATTCATTAACCTGCTGTGCCTAAAATAATACAGTGAATTAAACAAAATTACCACAAATAAGAGACAGAGGAATACAAAAGTGGAAATTCTTTTATTTTGTCTGTGATTTTCCAAGAACTATGACACTTTAAATGCTTTTTAAACTTCCACATCTGCAGTCTATAAATATCCCACAGACCGTAGACATAAAGCATCGTGACAGTCAGTTAATAATCTACATAGACAGTGATGCCTTCAGCGTGATGTTGTTTGTGATCTGCTCTGTCATTCTGTCAGAGCACTTCCTGGAAACGTCCGTCCCCTGTGGAAACGGGAGCCTGTGTTGCCACCAACCCATGGGACAACTGATAGTACACAGCGTTACCTTGTTTTTACTTGAGGCAGCGATGCGATTATAACCATGCTTTTGTGACATGGTTTTGATCAGTGTTGTGAATTGTCTACTTTGAATAAACGACATTACATTCAGCCAACAAGTCTCCTATTTGAAAACAATAAAGTGTTTTCTTAGACTGTTTTATAAGTTATACAGCAAATCCAAAGAAAAGTCAGATTTGTGGCTTTAGTGTCCTTCAAGGAACAATATTAGGCCTGATGAGTTTTGCTAGATAGCCAGTAGTTTTAGTCTTTCTTATTCTGTAAAGCACTTTGAATTACTTTGTGTACAAATTGTGCTGTACATATAAACTTGCCTGGCCTTGCTTAGTTTTGTTAAGTTTTCAAAGTTGCATTTAGTTAAAAAATGCCTTATGGAGGTTATGGTATTTTGAGACTTATGATAATGAAGAGGAACAATTTTAGCATTAAACCAAGCTTGTCTCATAACTTCATGAAAATCCCAGCCACGGACATGTTTGAGATAAATCCTGCCACACAGATTTAATTTCTATTTCACATTTTTATACTAATAACAGCAAACTTTTTAACCTCAATCAGTCATGAAAATTCTCTTCAATTCATACTATGCAACCATCTACTTTAGTCAAAGATGGAGTAAGTAAAAATCAATGCTCTGTGATATTTATTGAGCTTGGCATATAGGATTCTTCTTGGGCCTGGTTTGATTATAACGTCAACGTCAGCAGCTATAAGACACAAAGAGCCGAAAACACAATGACACCATCGCACTAAATCTACAAAGCATATAAGAGTCTTCCACTAAATGAGAAAGACAGTGAATGTTTTCGGAGCGGGTGTGTCCGAAGGGGGGTGCAGTGTTGTAATGGAGGTGGTGCATACTAAAAACATGCAGTCTTCCGCCCTATGTCCCAAAGCACTGGGCCTGTCCTGGTGAAAGAGAACGCTCTGACCTCGCATCAACCCTGTAATGTATCCTTTTCCATAACATCCACCTCGGCTGTATACTTAAACAGTAGTTTTATGGCACGTTCCTTACATTTTCTTTGTCTCTCGGGGGGAATTCATCAGTGCCTTTCTGCGCAAAATGAGATTCCAAATAAGGACACTGTTAGGGGTCCTATATTACGAAAAATTGTCTCTTGTGAGCTTTAAGCCATGTTGTATATGTTGTTACCTCCTCAAAAACATACCTGGAGTTGTGTTTTGTTGCATTCAAAAATGTTTGAGTAAGCCTTTATTATTAGCCTGTGTACATCTCCAAAGCTCAAAATGCTCTATGTCATGTGATAGTTTTCAAGTTAACAGCTACTTTACCTTTAGTTCAGTAGCACTTCCGGTATTGCTTCCTGTTTCACAAGGTGGAAGAGTGTTTTCTGTTTGAGAGAAAAACTCCTAAATATGTAGTGTTTTTGTGTTAAACATGTGAATGAAACAAAACACAACTCCAGGTCTGTTTGTGATGAGGATACAACATTATAACAGATCAGAAAATAGCGTAATACGGGCCCTTTAAATACTGATAAAAATGTGCAATATTATATTTCCTTATATTATTCATGTACTTTGTAACAATGAAATGCTCTAGTTAGTTAAAACATAATATACCTATTGTTCACTTCTGTTTCGAAAATGTCACATAGATAAGATGAGTTCAAATCCTGTGTGAACCAAGGTCACACTAAACAAAATAGCAACATTCAGCCTTGGCCTTCTTTCTTTTCACAGCATAAACATCTCTGCACAGGAAAGGCTTCATGGATGTACTGTCTCCTTTTATCAAAGTGTAAATCACCTTTTATACTTTTCACTGTATGGTTGGTTGTTTTTGATTTTTATGTTATTGTTAGGTTGAACCTGCTAAAACTAAAGTAGACCTCTAGAATGTGTTCTTCAAGTTCTTTCATGTTTCATTGTGAACAAAATGCTGTGTCTTTACATTTGTTCTTTTGTCACTAGATTAAAATGCATATGCACAGGGTATATTAATTCAAAACCAGTTCTCACTCAGCTGTTTTCTCTTACAGCAGCCACATACTCAGAGGAGGCAATGCAAATCCTCTTCGACCTAATCTAGTTAAGAATTTACAGAGGCTAAACCCTTTGTGAAGCCAGTTATATTTCTGCCTAGTATCCATGTTTTATACCAGTGATGTTTCTCATATTTAGCAGTGGAAGGGACGGTTCTCAAAGTGCAGGCAAAAAGTATCATAAACATATATGGTCAACATCAAAGTTCACTGTCTTCCTGTTTTCTCTTTTGACTACTTTTCTCTGAACTGAACTAAATTCACCAAGGTAATAATAACACAGATTCTTGCTTCCTGTATCAAAGTTTCATTCTTATAATAGATTCGTCATACTCAGAAAATGAGGTGTCAAAATCAAGGCAACTTTATTTATAGAGCACATTTCATTTCAAGAAGGCAATTCAGTATGCTTTACTGGAGGAAATAATTGAGAATACTTGCAAGTCCTAAAAACATTATGAAAGCGTAAAGATTTAAGCAGAATGTATTACAAGGTATAACTCAAAAGCATCAGTAAACAAAATATTTTTAAAGGTACACTGCGTAACTTTCCTGGTTGGTGGTCCGCTGCCATGGAGATGCTATTGTTTTGCCAATAATGTTCTACAGTGTGTTATTAAACTTATATGAGTCACATTTATTCATTTACCTTTAAAAACATGCACTCTGACTGTGAGTGGGTCAACTCTTCACAGATCTCACGTATAAAATGATCTGGTGGTGTCACCTGCTTGTTTCTATGGAGTATGAAAAGTTTAATGCTATACTTTGGAATACTGGAGATGAAGCATTAACATTTCCATGGTGACAAGTAAGTGGCAGGCCTTTTACCAGTGGGGTAGAGGTAAATGGAGGGTCCGAAACCTTTTTTTTTTTTTTTTTTTTTTTAATCCATGGATATGTTGTTGTTTTGTCTAGAATACTTGACAGATGAAACCTTGATTGTAAGGTTTTATGCTATTCTGTCAAGTATTCTAGACAAAATTGAGATACAATTGAAATACCAAATAAAATATGTTTTGCAAACAACCAGTAAAATTACACAATGTACCTTTAATCGATCCACTAACACAAACTATTTCACCAATGACCAAATCAAATAAAACGTTTTCTTGTTGTTGTGGATCAGTGAGGTCCCTATAGTGCTGCTGCTCCGTGGGCCCCTGCTCTGTTCCATAAGCCTCTCAGATGACTGGAGAGCCAGAGGCAGCGGTGGCACTGGGCAGCACGGTGAGGCCTGGGGCAGATCTGAGGGATTAGGGCTGTTTTGGGAGGATAGAGAGCTATGGGGGGCTAAACACACACAGCTGTGAGTTTGTGTGTTTCATAATGCTCTGGCCTCTGGCACCACTCCGGCAGCGGGCACTGACCTTAGAAACTGGAGAGCACACAAGAATCCGGACATTTCTGTAGTTATAAAAACAATATTGTCCTTTAAAGACCAGATAAGTACTCGGTGACACATTGTTGGCTGCAATAGGTTTTGATTGATTATTTTACTTATATTACACAAAATGAATCATTGTGAGCTTTAAGCCATGTTATAACGTTGTTACCTCCTGAAAAGCATGCCTGGAATTGTGTTTAGTTTCATTCACACATGTTTGAGTAATACTTTATTATTATTTTATCTACATTTCCAAAGCTCAAAATGCTGCTCCTTACCACCTTGTGATGTCATGAAGTGGTAGTTTTTAAATTAACAGCTACCTTCAGTAGTTCAGTAGAGATTGGCAATTTTAGGTCTGAAATAATCCAAATTATTCTAGTGAAGGTTTATGGAGTTTAAAAACACAGTGGAGCACTTCCTGTATTACCCCATGACATCACAAGGTGGAACAAAGTATTTTCCATTTGAGAGAAGAGCTTAAATTGTTGTATGTTAAACATGTGTGAATTAAACAAAACACAACTCCAGTTTTTGTTTTGTTTTTTTTTCAATGAGGAAGCAACTTTATGACATAGATTTTTTTTTTTTTAAAGTGCAATATGGGCCCTTTAAATAGATGGTTTGAAAATCATGTACAGCCTTATAAAATTTACTTGTAATATGCTTATCACTACTCACAACAAATCCAACTCCCTTTGTTCGTCATGTCTTGTATTGACTTCATAATTCTGGTTATAATTTACATTCAGTTGTTGATAAATACTGTCTTCTAAGCACATGTTCAGTGTAATAATCTCTCGTTTCTTCTTCTACAGTGCCTAAAGACGGTTTGAAGCAGACTCCCTGTTGTCCTGGCTGGTGCCGATAATTGCCTCTGTGCAGGTGAAGCTGCCAGCTCCTGTTTATGTCTCTGAGTGTGATCGAGTTTCGGGTCTCCATAGCAGCCACTGTTCACTGCTCACTCTCTATTTACACAAAACAATCCTGATGGACAGACACTGGGTGGAAAATGTCAGCTGAAAAATGGATCATGAAGAAGAAACAGCTTTAGAAGAGCTTTTGGCGGATGGACCAGTGCACTGGATTTATCACAACAGTGGAAACATTGTTGAAATACCTTTTTGTTTTCAGCAGATAAATGTCAAAATCTGTGAATTGTGAGAGGAAAAAATGTTAGTTGGTTGCATACTTGTATTAAAAGTATTCAAAACTTTTAACAGTCCTATATTATGCTAAATTGACTAATGTGAGCTTTTAGACATGTTAGAATGTTGTTACCTCATCAAAAACATACCAGGGGCTGCTTTAATTCAGTAAAGATCAGCAATTCCAGAGCTGAAATCATCAAGATGATTCTAGTGAAGGTGTATGAAGTTTTAAAACACAGTGGAGCACTTCCTGTATTATCACATGACATTACAAGGTGGAACACAGAGAAGAATACTGTCTAACTGAGCAAGGTTTATATGTTAAACATGTGTGAATGAAACAAAACACAAATCCAGGTATGTTTTTGATGAGGAAGTAACATTATAATATAGAGAAAATAGCATGATATAGGCCCTTAAAGCAATGTACTTTACAAAATTCAAAAGTCAACCTAATATTTTGGTTCCAGAAATGTACGTGAAACTGTACTACTGCTATTAATACTAATCCTACTGGTACCATTGCCTCTACAAACTTCCCTTTTATGACACTGAAGCATCTAAACCACCAATCTGTGTATAACATTTGCACATCGCTGCATCTTTTCAAAGATTGTTATGTCTAAACTACAAAGTGAAGTTTTCTTTGGTTGAATTAGTCATTGTGTGTAGATCTCCTGTCCTCAGTGTCTTTTGTGTGCCAATCAGCGGCTTTCTCTGAGTCACAAAATACTGTAAAGAAACACAATCTACCCTAGCAACAACAAAGATTCAAAGATGTGGGCCATGGCTTTCTTTGTTGTTGATGTTGTTTTTTGTTCTTTGTTTTTTTCCAATCTTTCGAAACATACTTCCCTCAAAGACGTTCTCGGTAAATTGTAAAGTGGAAATTGTTGTCTCTCTAAGCGTTTTACTCAAGGACCTTTTTACACACACACAACAATGCTAACAACTGTTTGGATTGGGTGTCTCCTCTCTCTCCCTGCCTGTGTTTGATGTCGTGGTTTTGGCTGTCCTCTAAAGCGTTCATTTCAAAGTGGTTTCTCCAGGCCTCACTCTGACTGACTGGCTCTCTGCCTACACCCTGTGGTCGGCAGGACAGCCAATGGATGTAGTCAATCTTATAATGTACAAGCTCAATAACATTGTAGATCAGCTTTATTTAGAGACTTTGCAGAAAAGTTTTAAAATACTTAAAAAAGAGAAATAGTACAATAGTATGCCTAGTAAAGTGTAGCTCCACCTCAACTTGTATAGTCTTGAAGATTGAACAAAAATGTCCCTGGATCAGAGCCAGCTTAGCTGCAGCCTCCAGTCAGCTGATGTTTTTCAGCTCATTCACCATCTCACTGCATACATTACACAGAGGCAGGTCATAGGCTCATTACAGGAGAGGCACAGTGCCAACAGAACATGCTCATAACTTTTAAATGAGATCCATCATCTTTAATCACATTCACAGTTAAGAGTCAGGCTTATCACGTTAAAATGCTCTTTCACTTTGTCAGCTAAAGGGGCCCGTGCGGCACTGACGTGATGCCTCGCAGCATCGAACAGGCCTCAAACTTTTAGGAGAGAGCTTCACACATGATAAGAAGTCTCTAGTGTAAGAACTGCACCAGCAGCAGCTTAATGCAATGCAGAACCTGATTTGAAATTCAGCTCAGGGCAAAAACGTGAAATTAAAGAGAATATTGCTAATGCAGCAAACCCATCTATATTTTATACACTCCCACCAGAGGTAGATGCACTGGAGAACCGTTTTATTCAAAGTAAAGTACATATTTTCTACCTGAAAAGTTCATGTCTAATACATCCTGAGTATTTAGCAGTGTATCTAAACTACCATCACATTTATTCTAAACACTTTTTACACAAACAGGTTTTTAAGAAAACAAAAGTGCAACATGCTGCATGCATCGTGAAACAATAGAGTCTTTTTATTGTTTGAAAAATGAAGGAAGACCACGTCTGGTGCATATGAGTCTGTACTCAGGATGTCTCTGATACAGATACACGAATACAGAGGACATGAGAGGGACATGTGGGGAATCAGAACAAAGACATCATGGACCTAAAGCCTGAGGTTTGTGAGACCGGGGCATCTGACTGTGTCCAATGGAAATGTGCGGTGGATGTTTGCACAAGGGGACAGAAGACAGCGGGGAGGAAATGCTAATGATCTTTATGGCCAATAAAGACGACATATATCTTTGCTCTGATGGACGCTCATGACCTTTTGGAGTGATTTAGTTACACTTGGAATCTGAGACAGTGACCAGGGCAGGCCCGTGTCAAAATGTCCCATTGAGTTCAAGTGAAGCAAAGAAAACAATGCTGCTCTTTCAACAATCTGCTCTTTTTGGCTTTATGTTTTGACAACATAGTCGTTTGGGGCCAGGGCCGACCCCTGGGGTACACCTTGGCCACAAAAAACTGTTTGCTTGTTCATATTGTATAAACACCCTCATATATTGCAGTCACATTTTTCTGTTCTGTACAAGAAGTAAAAGGGTCAGTTGTCAGGTTTGTCCTAATAAATCTCACAATTTGCAAGTAAGACCGTGTGCGGGATTCTCTCTATGTTCTTCGGCTGCTCCCTCTCCTCCAACGCACCCGTCTCAAGTAATTGATGTGCGAAGTTCTCATTTTTTCAACTGCATCTTTAAAATAAATGACAAAAACTTAAAAGATAAAATGTTAGGTACCTTTGCAGCTAAAATACAACACTTAATGTAACCCTGTGGTGCACCTTGAAGACTATTTAATAAACTACTTAAAATGCATCTAATAAATTACTAATGCACATTTTACTGTGCAACACATTTTGTTGTACCTTCTACATGGAGCTAGAAAAAAGCCACAGAGCAGCTCAGTTAATATGTGAAGATCACCCATTTGTTTAGTACTTGAGTTTTACTTTGTGACTAAGGAAAAGGAACCAGGATGATGCGTGTGGAGACATCTTGTGAGTCCAGTCTCTTAATGGTCCTATGCCTCTGTAGTTTGTCTCCTCCACCTCCCACAAAGCTCTCCTGTCTCTTCCATCTGATAACACTGCTGATAACCAGGTCTGCTGTCTGTCTGAGAGAGGCTATCTTCAGTGCACAAGAATATACACTATAGACTTAATATTATAGCCTGGGCTTAAATTTCTGCCATTTTAGGAAAGAATGTCAAAGGTGTCACAGATTACTGCAAGACTACAAACAAGATTGCTAAATTAATGTGAACATGTTGTGATTAGTGTTGTCATGACTTGTTTGCTTCCAGATGAATTGACCAAGATTACCTTAAGAAGTACTTTTTACAGCATTTTTTTTAAATAAAGTCAACATCAAATATTTAGTGTGTCCAATTGAGGATCTAAGAGAAAAGGTCCCATGGCTCATTCTAACCTGTTTTATATGCACATTTCTGAATTATGCACCACCAGTCTTATGGCCCCGATATGCGGCTCTTGACGAAAAAAGTTTGGACACCCTTGCTTTAATGTTACCCTGCCAAAGTATGAATGTGGTATTTTATCCTTTAATTGACTGAATATAGTAAAAAATAAATAAATACATCAAAATAAAATAAAGAAAATAATAATAGTAAAATTGCCAATCTTCCCAAAGCAATCTGTATACCATATTACATTTTAGTTTTGGGGTAAGTGCTCTCTACCCCATTGTCCTATAACAATTATCAATCTGTTTTTCTTTTTTTCTTCTTCTTCTTTATGTGAGTGAATTCAGTGTGCCGTACTTGCCTCATGCTGATACCACTTTGTCTGACTAAATACTATACTCAAGGCATATTCCCTTTAATCCCTTCATTTGTAGATCAGTTCCAGTACATTTAAGCACACGTGTAGTCTAATCTCAAAACACCATACCTTTTTGTTGTGGCTAAATGCATGCATGTTAGCTGTGCCGCCCCATCGCACAAAACCACATTTTCTACAAGATTTATCTTTCTTCGCCGTTGTGGTGAACCAAATGGCAGCCAGTAGGAGATCTAACCAGGCACATAAGGACCACATGTCTCACAGCGATATATGTTGGCTTGCAAATGTGAATAAACTGCAATAGATCAAATTATGGTTTCTCAATGGGTCAGCTACAGCGTGTGTATTATTGCAAAGAGATCTGTCAACTGCTTGCACATTTAGGCCACAGGATCTACCACAACTGACCTGATTTCTGCAAATGTAAAGAAAGTTTAATAGTGTTGTTGTAGGGGAATCAAAATATGAAAATACTCTTGCACACTAACTTGGTCATTCCTCTTGTGAAACAAAGTTCAAACAACCCTGAATGTTTTCATTGCGTAACATTTGTTGATTTCATAAAATTAGGGATGGATCTGAACAGTGTTACTCAACCTAAAATTAAAACCTTTCAGCAGCTGACAGTGTGTTTACATGTCCTATTATTTTGAAATTATTTTATATTATTTTAACTGGGAAACACATTTTAAAGGTCCTATATTACACATAATTGACTTGTGAGCTATTTACATCTCCAAAGCTCAAAATGCTCTGTTCCATCTTGTGATATCATGAAGCAGTATTTTTCAAGTGAACAACTGCCTTTTACCTTTAGTTCAATAGTGATGGTCAGTCCCAGGGCTGAAAGCATCCAAATGATTCTAGTGAAGGTGTATGAAGTTTAAAAACACAGGTGGAGCACTTCCTGACTTCAAGAAAGGTGTAATACAGTTATATGTTTTCTGTTTCAGAGAAGAACTCAGCGTAAATATGCAGGGTTTGTGTGTTAACCATGTGTGAAAGAAACAAAACACAAAAACACACAGGTATGTTTTTTATGAGGAAATAAACAAAATAAACAAAAAAGCAAGATCAAAATCACAAACAGAAACATTTATCAGAAAATAATCATAATAATAACTTATAATGCAATAGACTTTTGTAAAACCTGTTAATGTTACTTGGATACATGTCTTTATCTTGCCATGGCCTTTCTTTTCCTTTGCACCATATACACCAACCCCCTCTCTCTCTCTGCCTCCTCCAAACTGTGGCTTTGAGTCGCCCCTGTTTGGGGCCCCATTCCCCTTTGCAGAGCCCTCCAACTCCCCATTGTTCCTGTATTCTGTCTTATCAGCCAACCAACTATATAAATATCCCCAAAAGGTTTACTCTGCTCCCAGCAAAAGGCCTATATTGACTACCGGACAATTACACAGAAGAAATCAGCTTACAAATCTGCGTCTATCACCAAGTTCTCTTCTCTCCTGGGGCAGTCACGACTCAACTTTCCTGCCAGCCAGCCCTGTTTATTGGTGTTTTTAGTGCGTTGCATTGTGGGATACTTGTGTGCAGAGGTAGAGCTGAGGTGGCCTCCCTTGTCTAGCAGGCTTGTTTTATGGGAGGGGAGACTTCACCACAGAGGAGACGCATAGACTCAAACAAAACTCCCACACAGAGCTGAAATTAAGTTGAGAAATGTTACAGCAAAGTTTAATGAAAATGTATCAAAATGTGGATGAATGAAAAATACTGCTGCTAAGATCAACAGACCATGAACTCAAACAGAAAGCTTTTTGTCAAATCATCTTTTTGGTGCATATTCTTTTGAAACTAAACTCTTTTTAAAATCACACTTGTTTAATAAGTGGAAGTTTGCGTCTAGGCTTATACAGGGATTAATCTGCTTCAAATTCCAATCATATTATTTATTTCCTTAAAGTGCATTGTATAACTTTTTCTATGGAGGGTACTCACCCTGCAATTTTCCATGAAGATGTTATTGCTTTGCTGGGAATGATCCACAGTATGGCATTAAACTTATGTATGTTTCATTTATTCAATTAAAGGTGTTTTATTGCTCAAAAACAAAAGCATTTTTACTAGTAGCAGTTTATTGCCATAGATATTGGACTCTATTACAGATATTGGACTCTCCATCAGTTACTTATAAATTAGAACCTTTGCATTAAAGTTACAAAAACACCCCACTTACCACAGACTGCTAAAATTGCATTGTGTAACTTCTGGTTGAGGCAAAAAGAGAAATTCAATTTGTCAGCTGGACAAAAGTTTATTTGGTCAAATACGTTTTCCAGCTCATCAAAACTGCTTCTTCAATTCTGGTCAAAATGCTGCTGGAGGTTCTGCCACCTACTTTTCTCCATGGAGATGTTATTGCTCTGTCTGCAATGTTGCACAGTATGGCATTAAACCTTTCTATCATCCACGGAGACCAAACCAGGCCAAGTTATGGGTCAGATCTGTGAAGTTGCACAGTCAGAATGTTTGTTTTTCTAGGTATTTTTGAAAAACCTGTAATTGAATAAATGCAAGGTAGAGCTGTTTAATGTTACATTGTGGAACATTTGAAGCAGAGCAATAACATATTCATTAAAAACAAGATGGTTACTGTATTGTCTTTAAAAAGAACCCAAGAAATTAGAGTACATAAGAAGACAAAATTAACATCGTTGGCTTAATAAGATGGTGACGGACCCCTATCCGAAAAGTCATACAGTGCACCATTAATAAAGAATAACATTATATCTGAAAATGCCTAATGCACCATATTAACTTCCATTTCCATGCCCTTTCCATTGTTTTCACAGTTCTATGTATTCTGTATAGGAAGACAGGGAGGTCACATGGAGGTGTGTTTATAGGCAACGCATGCAGGACCTTGGGAGCCACAAGGGTGTCATTACACAGCTTTTCTTACATCAACCACATTTCCTCACACTCAAAAACACACAAGGAGCGCGCACAGAAACTCAAATATGGTAACGTCTCTCAATACTGAGACAGATTGCACGAAAACCACATAGTCCAAAGTTCATTTGGAACAAGCTGGAGATTGTATGAGGAAAAAATGAATGATGAATAAAAGTGTGGGCCCCTTTCAATCAGATAAGTCCAGGATGCTATGACTACCTTGGGCATTCTTAGCTATCAACAGAATCAATGAATAATTAAAGCTTCTCCAAGGAACATTTTTCAGATATAGCCTGGACGTCGGAGTACCGGAGTAGCCGCAAGATTTGCATACTTTGCCAGTTTTAAAGATGCGCTATAGCTTTTGTTTCTATGAATATATTATTGCTCTGCTGAGAATATTCCACAGTATGATAATTAAGCAGATTTTCCTTACATTTATTAAATTAGAGGTGGTTTTAAAGCTCAAAAATACCTGGAAAAACAAGCATTCTTACTGTGTGTGGGGTTGCCTCTCCACAGATCTGAAAGCAATAACATCTCGATGAAGAAAAGCATTTGACAAACCCTCCACCAGAAAAGTTACACAATGCACCTTTGTGTTGATGGAGGAAACCAGGAATACATAAAGAAAAAATATCTTTGAACAAAAAAGCACCAAAAAAGGAATCAAATTTCTATGCCACAACTGTTTTGTAATAGACAACCTAATGCAACGTTAAAGCCACCATTTCCTCTTTGCATTGTTCTGTATCTCCTTATCAAACTCAAATACAGTTATGTTTCCAAATGCTAAGACAGATTGCCTGCACGAAAACCACATAGTCCAAAGTTCATGTGGAACAAGCTGGAGATTGTATGAGAAAAAAATGAGCGATGAATAAAAGCGTGGGCCCCTTTCAATCAGATAAGTCCAGGAAGCATGCTAGGACTACCCTGGGCATTCTTAGCTACACAAGGCTGCTTTGTGTGCCAGATCTGCTGCTGTATTTCCACTGGCCCTGTAGAAACCTATGGACGCAGTTATTTGTTTATTAGATAGAAAAGCCTTTAGTGACTTTCATCTAATGGGCTCAAAGAGAAAGATAAAGTGATTATGGTTGGACGGGACCGGGCAGAGGAGGCATCAGATACAGAGGTAGTACAAAGGCTTTGGCTGTGAGATAAGCCGCAGATATGGAAGTGGAAACTGAAACGATTCCAACAGACTCATTATTTTAGGGGTTACAAAGGTGAAAGAAAGTTAAAACAGAAGAGAGGAGTTTATAGTTTGAAAACTAACTAAACAGACTAACACTGGAACACAGACCTGGAATAACCCGAATAGGAAATATAATCTGTGTATTTCAAACATGGGGATGCATATGTAATGAGTGTCCAAATAAAGGTCACCTGAGGGAGGCTTCAAAATTTTGTCCTTCATCCTTTGTTTTCTATTGATATTTTACAACGACATTGCACCAGGGGTGTTCTACATGTGTCTGATGGAATATTCAGCAGTTACCATGGTGACACAATGCACACATTAGTAAAAACAGACAAAAAAGTTAGATTATCTGAAAACCACCATTTTCTCTTTGCAATCTCATTATCACAACTCTTAACTTTTTTTTTCTACTTGTTCAGATTAATACTTTGCAGTGGCGTGATGGTGGGGGTGTTCTACATGTATGCCTATGGTGAAAAGTTCAGACGTTACCATGGTGACACAATGCACACATGAACAAAAACAGACAAAAAAGGTTTGGTTATCTGAAAACCTCCATTTCCTATTTGCAATCTCATTTTCACACCCCTTACTTTCCCCCCCTACTTGTTCAGATTAATACTTTTCAGTGACAGAGTAGGGGTGTTCTACATATATGTCTATGGTGAAATGTTCAGACGTTACCACAATGCACACATGAGCAAACTCTACCAAAACAGTTTTAAGATTGTCTGAAAACTGAAGAATAAATCCAAAATTTAAAAACTGATCTAAACATTCCTGCGATCAAAACAAGCATCCATGGTCCTGTTTAGGTGTTTGATTTTCAACAAAAATAGTGAGTGTGATTCATTGAAAAACTGTTGGCAAATGTTTAATAGCTTGTGACTGTAACTGTCTGTAAGAGAGATTTGTTTGACAGCACAAATTATCTCACTTGTTGTAGTTCCTGCTAAGTCAGCTCCTCCTGATCAAACTGTGCTAAAACAAAACTCAAATTAAAGTGTAACAGAGCCTCAAACAGAGCAGGACCCCCAGTTATCATCACACCAAAGTATCAATACACATCTGTATAATTGCACTTTATTTTACTTGTTATTTCTTATTTCCACTTACTTCTTATCTTCATTGTTATAGCGCATTCTAATTTATGAGCTACTGTCCAAGTAATTTCCCTTGTGGATCAATATGTTTTATTCAACTCATGACACTCTCTCCACAATCCACACAAAACATACACATGGCAAAGGTGTACAATTATATGTGGAAGCCTCTGGGACATTCTCATTGGTACAGCCTGTTACACTCTATTCAAAGCTTTATAATTATAACCCTGTGACATAAACAAAAGTGATTTATGCCGTGGCGCCTCGTAGATAATAATTTCTAGAGCTCACACTCGTCTAAATTTCCACATACATTTGATTTATGTGAACTACGGGGAAGTTGAATTGCACTAGAGTTGTGTTTTATCATGCCCCCAATGAAATAAAGTTGAATGAGTTAACAAGACAAAACAGACAAGATTGAGCATGACCAATAATCTGCTTAAAGGGAAATGTTGTGGTCTTGAGAAGTGTTGAAAACCATGAGTGTTTTTCCAGTTAGAAATGTGTAAATTAGATGGTGATGATAGTGATGGTAAATGGCATCAGTAATGATTCTTGTTTTCATACAAAGGGAGCATAAAAAAAATTTGGCTTTTCCAAGTTTCTAAGCCAAGTCTAAAATAGGGCTTGTTTCCATAGAGATGTTATTGCTTTACCTGGAATGTTCCACAATAAGGTATAAGGTACTATTTTGTGTTTATTGAATTACAGGTGAGATTAGTGTTCGTGCTAGTATTGTAAGATTTTAACAATCTCCTTCCTTTTAGTTATTTTAGCTCTTTTAAATTGGTTTTAATGGGTCCTTAACTATTGTTTTAGAGCTAAAGTATACCGGTGGCGGACCTTTTCCTGCGAATATTGGCGATTTTAAGGTAGGACAGGTAGTTTTTATCCTTTTTAACACTTGTCTGTCCTTTTATCTTCGGATTGGTCTGGTGGTTTGTTTTTGTTGTTTCTCAGGTTTTGTTTTGGTTCGATTTGTTTTATACTGTTCGTTTAAAAGTTATATCATATATTTTAGCTTTAGCTCTAGCTCTACTGCAACTTTAAATCAACATGTTTTTTAATAGTTGCCGTCCCTGGGCTTTTATCTTTAGTTTGGTTTAAGTTCTCGGGTTGTACTTGGGAGGAGTTTAGCCTGTATCCTTGTGTTTGCACTTTGAGTTTTTAAATTATTTTGATGTGATTGCTTGGTAGCACTGTCCATTTTGTTCTGGGTGGGGCTATCTCCTCACAAGTCATCCTTGTTTGGTTGATTTGTAACATTTATTTCCTTTTTCAGGATTTGGTTCTTTTTGGTTTTACACCTCTTGTTTTTTTATAGAAATAAATCCTTTAAAATTTTCACTTGCTCCTTTTAGTCTTTTAATACATTTTAATTACCTATTTTAAGTTATGTCTCTGTCCATTTATTTACAGACTTACCTGTGACCTTGGGCATTTTATGTATTTATGTATTTATTTATTTATTGAAAAAAAAGGGTACCACATATAGCTTAAAAGTACCTTAAAAAACATGTATTTTCTACTATGAATGGGGTCGCCTCTCCTCAGATCTGAACAGGTGAGATGTTATAACTCAAAAGTACCTTGAAAAAGATACATTGTTATTATGAATGGAGCCGCCTATCCACAGATCTGAACTATAACTTGGTTTGGTGTTGTGATTTGTTTGTCTCCATAGAGATCGATGAGCTTACTGTGGAACATTCAGAGCAAAGAGGCCTGATTTGAGACAAAACGAGTGACAGACACACCATGAATGTTACATAGTGCACCTTTAAGCACAAAAACAGGAGGCTGGTGGTTCAGTGCCATCTCAGACTAGTGCATTCTTTTGTGTCCTTGAGCAAGACACTTCATTTGCCTCGCCTGTTTAAGAATGCTGGGTGTGAAGGACAGATTGATGGTGATTGGAGAAGTTGTTGGCACCGATTGGAGACTATGTTTCTGTCAGTCTGCCCTTACTGTCAGGGCAACGGTTGCTATGGAAAAAAAGCCCTGCCTCACCAGCTGTCTAAATGCTACTTTTATACTACTGCACATACTTGTTGAGACATCGGCTTGACCCATTTTGAAATAAACTATTGTTCTTTTGAGGAATCGAATGGGGTTAAGGTAGATGAAAACACAGGAACACTCAGTGGGCGGTGCCGGGGGGGTCCTTCCCTCGGAGACGCTGCACACATCTCACTCCCACTTCAAAGAGAGCGGTGCATTCTGGGCTGGACTGTGGGATTTGTCTGTTGTGTAAGCGTCCGAGGAGGTTTCCAGGATTTGAGAGTAAAACGAGGGAAGGGGCGGGAGGGTGCGGGGGCGACTGAGTGCACTTGATCTGATCCTGTACGCTGATGATATCCGCAGTGTTTTGGAAGCTTTTAGTCAAATGTAGGATCTGCTCAACTTCTAAAAGCGAACACGTAATAGCTTTAAACAGCCCTATTATCATAAATTGCAAGCCAGCCTCCATATAGGCTCGTTACATGTAAAGTAGTGTTCAAACTTTCAACCAGTTGCTTTACGTTGTGGTATCTTTTATAGCTGGGGGTCATTCTTCAGCAATGGTAAAGGTCCTACATTACACAAAGCTGATTCTTGTGAGCTTTAAGTCATGTTATGTTTTACCTCATCAAAAACAGACTTGGCGTTGCGTTTTATTTCATTCACACATGTTTGAGTAACCTTTTATTATTCATCTGTTTACATCTCGAAAGCTCAAAATGCTTTCCTCCAACTTGTGATGTAATGAAGAGGTAGTTTTCAAGTTTCAGTTTTCAACTTTTTATCTTTAGTTCAGTAGAGAGAGCTCCATCTGCAATCATCCAAATGATTCTAGTGAAGAAGTGTGGAGTTTTAAAACATAGTGGAGCACTTCCTATATTACACCATGACATCACAAGGGGGAACAGAGTGTTTTCAGTTTGCAAGAATGACATAGCTTAAATATGTTGTTCACACAATGTTCACACAATATTAAGCTTAGGAATGTTCACAAATGCTCAATCTGCTCTCTCAGACCATCCACAGGGACACCCGCTATACCTATTCTTATACTTACTCCCAAAAATGTAGAGGGAATTTGAATCTGACTTTCATCTGTGTAGAGCTTTTTCCCCAAATAAAATGAGAGTACAGACATTTAGACGACAGCAGAGGCCAAAACTACAGAGCTTCAGCGTCACAAAGAGTCCATCCACATGCACTCACAACAAGAGCAGTGTTTTGTGTTTTTCTTACTAATTTTGTGCAGTTTGAACCCTATATTGTGTGCTCAGGTATCCCCATGTATTCCTTTGATTTTGGAAAAGTAAATGTATTCTGAAAAAAACAAAATTAGTACTTTGAATATGTATTTTTGGTACATGTATTCAGTTATTTCCCAACACTGGCTCATCTTAGTTAGCTGGCTCCAGTTGTTTTTACGCATGGCACCACAATACAAGAAAACTGTTTCTCACAAACAACTTTTGGCAGTTTTGGTTATGTTTTAGTTGTTTTGTTGTGGTACTCTATAAAAAAATAAAATGAGATGTTTTTTTGTTGCTAAACCACACATGCTTGTCATCAACCCAGTGCAGCTGAAAAATTATACCCAACTGTGATTTTCTCCAAACGGTTGTTCTCATTGTATTGTATTACTCTATCAGCTAATGAAGTTTGACGACTCCGAGATATCAGAGACGTGACGGGCTGTTTAGTTGGAAGTGGGGTCAGCAGCAGTGGAATGGAAAAGTAGTAAAGAACTCTACTTAAAGGTGCATTGTGTAACTTTTCTGATAGAGGGTCCGTCAAATGCTTTTCTCTATGTAGATGTTGTTTGTCTGGAATGTTTCACAGTTTGGTATTAAACTTTTCTATCTTCATGGAGACCAAACCAGATCAAATTACAGGTCAGATTTGTGGAGAGGCGACCCTGTTCACAGTCAGAAAGTCTGTTTTCTAGGTATTTTTGAGCAATAAAATCACCTGTAATTGAATACATATAAAGTAGAGCTGTTTAATGTCATACTGTGGAAAATACCAGACAAGGAAATAACAACTCCATGGAGAAAAAATATTTGACAAACCCTCTATCAGAGTTACGCAATACACCTTCATGTGATACTTTTACTTTCACTTGAGTAACTTTTTGCCTCTATATCTGTACATTTACTTAAGTAACAAAACTTAGTAGTACTTCATCCAGCACTGGTGAGTCCAGAGACGCGGAGGGAGAAATCCTGGGACATTTGTGGGCTTTCCGAGAGGCAGGCATCTGGATTGCGTTTCACCCGCTGGGGCCCTGTCCTGAGCAGATGTTCCTGACCAAACAAGCAACAAAACACTGATTAGAAGCAGAGGGGGATAGTCCTTACACATGTGCCCATTTCTACACTCTTGTCACCGGGCCAGGTTTAATAACGTCTGCGGGGAGGAGGGCCTTCCTTTGAGTTCTGCGGTCCAGGCAGGCGAGGCTTCATTTGTTATGCAGAGGAGAGATGATTGATTAGCGTACAGCCCGTCCCCTCCCGTTAGCTTCAGGGGGGAAAAGTGCTGGGGTTGAAACTTGTAATTTAGATTTTGTGGGCAGGATTTGCAGCTCAAAACAAACAATTTGCTGGACGGATTTGGGGCAGATGGTGATGTGTAAACAGTTTTAGTTAATCCTCTGTGTGCTAACTTTTGCAATCTACTTTCTGAACATGTTTGAATCCAGATTATCAGAATACTATTGTTTTTATATATAATTCATGTTGGGACAATACATAGGTAAACTGCTAATACATTTGTTAGCCTATAAATACTGAACATGAATGTATTATTTAGTTAAATGAATGACATTGTGTCTGTTTTCTTGAGCCTTGTAGAAAATATGACTATTTGTTGGTGATAACTGGCCCAGAAAGTCTTGTAATGTTAGATTTTTTATTTATGCAAAGTTAGATACAGTACTTGAGAGACAAATAACAGTTACACAACAAATTTGGATCAGTTATGATATTGGTAATGGACAAATACTTAAAGCTATATATCAAAATCAGTATCGGAACAGAAAAAGCTGAATTGTTCCATCTTTAATTTGTATAGAAAAAGAAAGTTAAACAAAATTGGTGTCATGAGGTTAAGGACTTAATTTTATTTAATTCATAGTATTTACATTATCAACATGAACATAAACAGAATCTTTGTACAAATCTTTGAAAAATAGAAAAATGTGTTGTGCATATTAATACATATATTTGAATTTTTGTCAGTAATTGAGATCTCACTTTTGTTTTGTATGTGCTGGGCTTACACAGCATTAACTTTTGGATCCTTTACCACAAAAGGGAGGTGTTTCTGAGCAGGCTGCTGTTGTGCTGTTATACATGATGGCAGGTTCTTTTGAAAAACTCACCACATGATGTCCGCATGATACAAAAACACCACTGGACCAGTCCACTGTGCCCAAAGACTCAGACACAGCCGAGGACGAGAGATTTGGCAGCCATGAAGGTGGTCTATGAAACTCAACAGGGACATCCATCAGGTTTATAAACCAACAAAAAGACCAAATAGGGGCTAGAGCCTGCTCAGAGAAATATCTTTGTTTTGCCATTTAAAAAGCCAGGATGAGTAGAAAAATGTCTAATAATTTTTCAAATTTCTGCATGTTATTTTTTGCCAAGGTTTTATTATCTGTCAACTGTTTATTTATACATACAATATAAACTTAGGAATGTTCACTATTTTAATTAACGCTAGCGTTTTTCTCAAGGAAAAAGTCCTTTCATAGCTTGACAAAAGTAATCAAAACAACATTATTTTTTCTGAAGGTGTAAATGTAAATTGAACATGAAAGTGAAAGCGCTGAGAAAGGTCAACAGTTTAACACTTTTACTTTTCCTTTATTTTCCAGTGGTAGGTTCAGTACTTGGGGTCAGTATGGGTCACTTTACATTGTCAAAAGAAGTACTCAAGGACAAACTTCGTAGACTCTGTGATACACAAATCTGCCCTCATATTGAAGGGGTCACGAAACAACTTAGTCTGACATTGTTATTAAAGGTGTCTGCCATCTCCATGTTTCCATAGAAATGTTATTAAATCCTTGGAATTATTCACAGTATGGGAATAAACATACTAGATTTAACACTGATTCAATTACAAGTGTTTTACTGACAGAAAATCCCTTAAATAGATCATGCATTCTCTGTATAAGTGGACTCACCTCTCCACAACTCTAACCTGTAACTCGGCCTGAAGGTGTCACTTGCTTGTCTCCATTGAAATAGCTACGTTTAATGGAACATACCTGAGAAAGAATTAAGTTAACATCTAAAATCAAGACAAGATGACAGAACCTCCACCACAAAAGTTATATAGTCCACCTTTAGACTTACAGTATAATCCTTATGGCTGTCATGTGCTTCGGTTTAGCTTGTATTGCCCAGTGAAGACGAGTGAGTTCAAAGTCAAAGGCGAGCTCACGTGCCCCCCACAGAGATCCGGACATAGGAACAGCTGGGACAGTTGTTATGACCCAGTGTATTGGGACAACATCAGGATAACATTTTAACAGCTGATTCTGTCCTGAACAAACACCACATGAAAGTACCATCACCTCTTTACGACCACCCCCCGCCTCCTATGAAGTACTTACAGAGTACTTCAGTGTATTGCAGTTTCTGGATGAACAACGCCAGTGTTATGGGTCTGTTCTGAGGGCATGGGAGAGTGACGCAGTGCCCACGGCCTAGGACTCTCGACAAAACGATGCTTTCTTTGGATTTGTGTTTCTCGTCTTGGTTCTCCTCTGGGACAGTGGTCACAGATCATTCCCACAGCCTTCATGTGAGAGTCCAGTTGGGACGCATGCAGACAGCTGGAGAGCCCACCCTCCAGATCCCGACTCTGGGGGATTTCAGCGACCTTTTAAGGAACTGTCAAATGCTCAGCTACTCAACACAAGACTCCACTCAGATTTTTTGAATACTCTGATACATACTAGTAGATATTTCATTATTATGAAGGTCCTATATCACTCAAAAATGATTCTTGTGAGCTTTAAGGCATGTTATAATGTTGTTGCCTCCTCAAAAACAAACCCAGATTTGTGTTTTGTTTCATTCAGACATGTTTGTAAGACATGAGTAATCCTTTATGTCTGTCTACATCTACAAAGCTCAAAATTCTCTGTTCCACCTTGTGATGTCATATAATGGTAGTTTTCAAGTTAACAGCTACCTTTATTTTTAGTAGAGATTAACAATGAAATGCAGAGAAGCACTTTGTGTATTACTGCATGACATGTGTGTTTTCTGTTTGAGAACCTAAATCTGAAGCATTTGTGTGTTAAAAATGTGTAAATGAAACAAAAGTATGTTTTTGATGAGGAAACATCATAATAATTTATATCCAAAAATAGCATAATACGGGCCCTTTAAACACATTATACACAGTAAATCCTACAAGATGAGTAACATGCACTGGTATTATTCTGGTAGAGCCTTGGCTATAGATGGCTTGTCTCCATAAAGATGTTTTGCTTTGCCTGGAATGTTTCAAAATATGGCATTAAACATACTTATTTACATGAAGACAAGCAGACGGCATCACTAGGCCAAATTACAGTTCAGATCTGTGGAGAGGCAACATGACATAACTAAGTAAGAATTCACGTTTTTCAACTTTTAGAGCATATAAAACACTTATAATGGAATCAGTGCAAGAAAGATTAGTTTAATGTTAAACCACTCACCAGAAATGTTACATAGTGCACTTTTGAATAGTCTATAATTCAAAATGAAATACTGTGCAAACACCATAGAAAGTCTCTCATGCAAGCCTGTCTAGATCTATTGACAATGAGAGGAAGAGGAAACACACGCTTCCTTAATGTTCTGTACAGATCATACGACTATAGCCTTTCTTGACCAGTTTGGGTGCACAAGTGTGAAAAGTCTACTGACCTCCCAGTGAACCAAAGATTACCATCTCCGGTCACATTCTCCTCCCTGTAGGAACAGTGGCCATGGATACAGTGGTTAGTGCTTTTCAAAGACTTCAAAGAGGCTCTTGTGAAAACTTTGGCTTTGCAACTGGCCACTTGACCCTTGACTTGCTCTTTCTGTTCACTCTTAATGGGGAATGAACTCAAGATTAGTCCAGTAATAATGAGTCTGAAAATAAAAAGCAAAGCATATATGACCTTTGTGGTAAAAGAAGAAATTGCCCTATAAATTCAATTAGGCTGGCTTTGGGTGGTACGACTGGCTGCAGCTTTGAAGGGGTTTGTCGATGATATTTTCTCAAAAAGGGCAGAGAGGACAAATAAACCATGGAGTAAATAGCTGTGGTCAAAATGTCATCTTGAATGTCACAGAGGCCAGTGATGGCGGAGAGCACGCCATCTCCCCTTCCATGACCTCAATGTCCACTGGGTGCAATTAAACAGGACACAGTTTGGGTGAAACTGATAAAAAAAAATAGTTGTGGGTCTGATTTTATCTGGAAGTGCTGCTAGAAAATTTCATCATTGAAATTCTTGTATTACACAACATGGATTCTTGTGAGATTAAAGATATGTTATAATGTTGTTACCTCATCAAAAACATACCTAGAGTTGTTGGTTTCATTCATACATGCTAAAGTAAACCTTCATTATTAGTCTGTCTACACTGCCAAAGCTCAAAATGCTTTGTTCCACCTTATGAAGCCATGAAACTGTAATTAGCAAGTACCAAGTTAAAGGCTACCCTTTACTTTTTGTTCAGTAGAAATAAAGATTGTCAATTCCAAGGCTGAAATGATCCAAATGATTCTAGTGAAGGTGTATAAAGTAAAAAAAACAAAGAAAAACAAAACAAAACAGTGAAGCACTTCCTGTATTACTGCAAAACATTACAAAGCTTTTTCAGTTTAAGAGAAGAACTGAGAACTGAAGGATTTGTGCAAATGGGACAAACACAACTGCATGTATGTTTAGGAAGGAAACAACATTATAATATAGATCAGAAAATAACGTAATATGGGCCCTGTAAACCTCAGGGACTTGGAACAGGGGTACCTGAGCCACAGTTTGAGAAACATTGGTCTAGAGAATAGTTTGTTAATTACAGAGCAAAGATACACTTTCATTTTATATTAACTACTGTTATTAATGTTTCTGCTTTATCCTAAATGGTAATCCAAGGAGCCCTTATTACCTTGACTCATGGTCGTACAGAATCACTGATGCTTTTACCAGATAACAGTCATTTTAATCTTCCAAGTACAAGGGAAATTATTGAATGACTTTGCTTATTTGTACAGGATTAGCAGAGGATGTGCGCAATTTGTTCTCATATTTACAGCTGCCAACAACAAAATAATTAGAAAGCACACCAGCACTTTTCTCCTGACGATTAATAATTTTCCACAAATAATACTTTCTTTCTATCCAGTAATTAACATTCGAGAATTCAATCAAAAGATCCAATGCAAACATCAACTAAACATCTTCTAATTTAGAGCCTTAAAAGGTGCCTCATGTAACATTTCTGGTTGTGGAATCAAATGCTTTTCTCCATGGAGACGTTATTGCTTTGTCAGGAATGTTTCACAATATGGTATTAAACCTTTCTATCTTTAAGGACACCAAACCATAAGTTACAGGTCAGATCTATGGAGAGACAAATCTGCAGTATTTTTGAGCTATAAAACCACCTGTAATTGAATAAATATAAAGTAGAACAGAATGTCATACTGTGGAATATTCCAGGTAGAGCAGCGATTTATCCATATGTAACGTTGCGGCCGAGAACCCTTATTTACTCACAGAATCCGTTCTGGCATAAAAAAGGACAAGGGCAATGTGGTATAAAAGTTACACCTCTTTATTTAATCTTCTAAACATTTAAAAAAATATATATTTCATTTTCTGGTTCCCTTCTTGATACAATTACACACCACTCAATTGCCATAGATGTAGGACTCAACCCCACCGAAACTAAAACACAACAAATCAAATTAGTAATCCAAACCAAACATTAACACCAAAAACAAACACTAGTTGAACCCTACAGTTACAATAAGTTAAAGTGCGGGTGCGCTGTAAACCTGGATAATGTAATAATACTTAAAGTGCTTGTGCCAAGGTACCTGAGGTAGGCTTCGTTACAATAAAGGGCATAAAATTCAAGCTGGTGAAAGTATTCGTGCTAAGGAGGCCTACTTGGGTGAAAGTGACTTGTGCCAACCCTGAGACCTAACCTTGCATTGCACTAACCCCCCTGACCAAATATTGCACTTCCCTCCAAGACCTCGGCTGCTGTTAATCAATATTCAATTAAAACCAACACTAAGAATAAGATAAAGAATAAAGAGCAAGAATAATGCAGCAGTGGCAATCTGTTACACAGGGAAAAATAAATTAGCTTCAAGTAGACCATTAGCGACCACCACCCCAGATATACAACAAAAGAGCATTTACCGCTAATTTAGAAGGGGGAGGGGCCATCGAAAGCCCCGACTGCCACACCACGGCGTGCGCAGCCTTTTCTAATCGCGCAATCAGTGACGCCAGGAGCCACGCGCAGCGACGCACAAGTGGACGCACTCACGGACGCAACACAGTAGGACAACATAGTCTAATCACATACACATAGAAACAAGCAGGTGACCAAAAAGTTACATAGTGCACCTTTAAATGTTCATAGATCTCCATCTCTTCTACATAGATCTGACCTGTAATTTGGCCTGGTGGCGTTAATTGCCTGTTACCATGGAAATAGGTATGTTTAACGACATACTGTAGAACATACAGACAAAGCAGCAACTTCTTCATAGACAGAAGCAGGTGGTGGACTCTCCATCAGAAAAGTTAAACAGTGCATCTTTAAAATAAACATAATAATAATAAAAACGTATGATAATTTGTGATTGGTTGTTATCATACCTGCCACTTTTCCATTATTCTCAGAGATGTGAGGCTGAGGAATGAATATTGCAGCAAATGGTGAGTATTTATGTAATCTACTTAACCCCCTTAATTTATGTACATATAAAAAATGTTTTTTGTGTGTGTTTTGCCTTAAAGTATATGATAAATTAAGTTGAGATAATTAATTTGACTATAGCAAAAAAAAAAAAAGAGAGTAAAAAGAAATTTGGGTATGTTGCAAATTTGCTACAACTAGAAACAAGCGCTTGCCAAGGAAAGTCCTGCATATGCACTGACGGGCATTGGGGGAATGCATCCACTATCTTGGCTTATATCTTTATTTTTATTTAATTTTATTTATTTATTTATTTTTTAAGATTTACATTCAATGGAACAAATAACGGTGAAATCATAACAGAAATGAAAATAACCACAACCAAAAAATCTTGCCCAAAAAGGAGCGGGAAGAAGAAAACTTATTTAATCCTACCCCCAAATGGTTGATCCAAACGGTTTGTTGTATATTTGTGACAGTCTGCGTTTAGGGGTTATATGGTGCACTTTCTTCTGTTAAACATCAGACATGTGACCACTCGAACAGTGTACAGTACCACCGCAACAGTAGCATAGTTGGTAGAGCTCCTACAGATGAATGCTATCATTGTGTGTTCTTGGGCATGACACTTTACCCTACTTTTCCCCAGTGTCAGTTTGCGAGTGGGTGAGTGTTTTTTTTTTTTTTTAAGCTTTGAGTGCTTTGAAGGTGGAAAAGCGCTATATAAAAAATGGGACAATTGACATATAGACCTCACAGACTGCACAGAATCAGCTGCTGTTCATGTGATAGGAAACTCATGAATTCAGACCACTAAAATGTAATCTGGGTTTTAAAATAGTGTAGACATAATTCATGGAAAGCACACTCTCTTCCAAGAGATGTGAGTGGAAAGTGCAGGCTGAACGGGTACTGTGGAGAATTACCGTGAATGATATAATAAGACAGGTCACTATGGGAAGTTTCTCTTAAAACTTATTCATCATGTAACTGGCAGCTTCAGTCTATAGCAAAACCATACACACACCCTGAACAGGCAGATTTTGTTGTCTATATATCTTAAAGGCTATGTCACCTTTTTTGTGGGAGATCCTCCACCGATTTGTCTCCATGGGGATGTTATTGCCCCAAGTTCTACAGTGTGGCATTAAAAAGGATTTTGCATTTATTCAAATAGCTTGGAAGGATGAACAGGAGGCAGATGCTCCACCAGACAATTTACAAATTGAGCACCTTGAAGCTTGTGATTGTTTCTTTTGCAGTTAAACTGTGCAGAAGCAGTCCAGTATTGACATGTGAGATCACAAAATGTATAGACTTGTATATGTAATATTTGTAATACTATAATATAGTCAGTGATACTTTGAAAATGTATTTAGTTACAGAATACTGAATACCTGAATTAAAATGTATTTTGTCAAGTATTCTGATACATTATAAATTATGAAGTGCAATTTAGGATTAACAACAGCATTATATTTGTTTCACTGTTCCTGCATTTCCTTACCCAGGCTGGCAACACCTAGTGCCTCCACTCAGTTTCATTTCTCTCCAGTGACTAGGTCGGGAATCAGAATACACTTGACGGTTTGCAAGAATCCCGGAAGTTGTAGACAGCACACTGGTCAATCAGTGAAGAGCTGTGAAGCCAAAGAGCCTGTCTGGGTCCCTTGTGTGGTACAGCATAACAGTAAACAAAGCGGTCGAGATGGATGTAGACGAAGTCATATATTCTGTGTCGGCAATGATTCTCGAGATCAAGGATTTAAAGCTGGAACAAAGAGAATGTTTAGTGAATTTTATCAAGGGGAAAGATGTTATTGCCCTTCTTCCTACGGGATTTGGTGCATTACATATGTCACAAACAAATAGCAGTGATTGGTTAAATAAAAACGTACCCACCTACCGTCAAGCAAACAAATCCTAATGCTGTGAGGTCAGACAGTTTCCATGAAGTGAAACCGGCTGATGAATCAGACTACCATTTCCTATCGCTAAGAGAAGAAAAAAAAATCACACATCACATGCTATAAGAGAAATGTTTATTTTCTTTTTCTCACTGATACTGTGCACTTTGAAGCCTAAATTGTTTGATCAGGTACCGCCATGTACTGTATTCCTTTTGATTTTAGAAAAGTAACTACCGGAATACAGATGCTCAAAATTATTATTATTCTCTGTACATGTATTCAGTTACATCCCAACACTGAATATATTATACATTCTTTTGAAGTTTTCAATTCTAATATCACCTTGTAGACAGAGTGGCTCCCCTCTTAGAATGGCAATGGGCCTTGTGGTTGAATGGTTTACATAAATGTGGCAGCTGAACTTTTGGCTCGGTGGAGTAATTATAAAGTCAAATAGTGTGAGGAGCCGAGGTGGAGCGAGCTCTCAGCTGATGCAGCGCTGAGATGATGAAGGCCTGACTTTATTTGATGGGACCTGTTAAAAGCCTGGATGGAATCACTGGCTTCGAACCAAAACGAGTCCCATTTGCATTCCTGGGAGCGAGCTGTCCAATTTTATCTGCTCTCGCTCCGTCTGAGACCCCTAGAGCCACAAAGGCCCCCCTGTGTGGGCCCCTCCTCGCCCGGGCCCCAGAGCTGGCTGCAGGCCTCACATGGACCTCATTACAGAGCATGCACCTGCACTCAACAGGTGTCTGAAGTCTGTGTGAACACTTAACCATGGAAACCCCTTTGGCAGTAGCACATATTTATTACAAGGAGTATCATCTATTAAATATCACAGGCATATTTGAACCAGTCATTTTCTGTCCAAACATCACCTGAAGGCATTTTGAATAATTTACAACATTTACTCACTTTCCTGCTCACAAAGCCAAAACTGTAGCTCAATAGTTCATTAAAAAAACAACAACAACTTTTCAATAACGGTGGTGAGCTATTACTGTTCTGCTAATTCTGACTAGTTGAAATATGACTGCCAGTCTGAGGAAGAGAGGGGTGCAGTGTTTTCTTTGTTTCTTCTTTTCTGTTTTTCTTGTTTTTGTTTGTTAAATAGAAAAACAAAAAAAGAAATGTGTCCGCCAAGCTACACCAATGGCTCACATACAACTGTTACACGCTGCTATTCCGACATGCTGCTATTTAGACACTGACCTAGTCCTGGTTCAGTTCTGGTTTAGTCCTATTTTAGTCCTGGTTTAAAAAAGTGAAAAGTTCTTCAAAAAGTGTCGGAATGGGGGCATGCTGGTATGGAGGGGTGGGGGTCTGTCGGAGTGGTGGTATGTCGGAATAAGGGTTGTACCCCACTTACAACAATCAAAATTCAAACAAAAGGTGGATAAAATGTCTTTTCCGAGGACACAACAACGATGGAAGATCAGTAAGGTTGCCTAAAACATACTTATAGGGGTTCTTAAAAAAAGTATTTGTAGCTTATACTTTGAAGTGTGGGATAATTGAATCAAACGCTTTTTAAATATAAAGTTCAAACAAATGTAGTAAAAAAGTCTCTCTTACTATCTCCCTCAAAACAAGTGAGCACACGCAGCCCCCCTGGTCGTTCTCAGATGTGAGGGAATCAGGTGCTGTGTCAGGCGCTGTGCAGGTGTGTGATCTGAAATCTGACTGAGATGAAAGCAGAGGGCACGTCTCCCTCCCTATTCCCCCCACCCCGCCCCCCTCACTGCCTCCTACTCCCTTCCTCTCTCTATCTCTCTCCCCCGGCCTCACTCTCACTCCCCTCACTGCCTCCTACTCCCTTCGCTACACCCTTCCTCACTATCTCCCTTCCTGTTTGCCCCCTCCCTCCCATCCCAACTCTCTCCCTTCTCTCTCCCTCTCCCTCCGTCCCTCTCGCTCTTCTTTCCTCTCTCCCTCACCAGCTCTCTTGCCCCTTCTCCCGCTCTCTCCTCCTCCCTCTTTCTTTGTGTGGTGGACGTGTGGGGGGGTACCATTTTGTTGTAGGGGATTAGACTTGTCTGAGGAGAGATAAGACAGCACAGGATCACAGTCATGCTAAACGTGTGAGCGTGAGCCAGGACTGAGACATCAACAGCAGCTAACCACTCTGCCAGCATTCCTCCAGGTATTCCTACAGACAGCCAAGAAGTCCAGTGAAAGGAACTAAAGGGCCCGTATTGCGTTATTTTCTGATCTATGTTGTACTTTTGTTTCCTCATCAAAAACATACCCAGAGTTGTGTTTTGTTTCATTCACACATGTTTAACACACAAACCCATATTTGAGTTCTTCTCTCAAACAGAAAACACTCAGTTCCACTTTGTGATGTCACGTGGTAATGCAGGAAGTGCTCATTTGGATGATCTCAGCCCTGGAATTTCCCATCTTCACCAAACAAAAGGTGACAGGTAGCTAACTTGAAAACTACCACTACATGACATCACAAAGTGGAACAGAGCATTTTGAGATTTGGAGATGTAGACAGACTAATAATAAAGGATTACTCAAACATGTGTGAATGAAACAAAATGGCTTAAAGCTCATTTAAGATAGAAAATTTTGCTTAATATGAGACCTTTAAATACAAGGAATAACAAGAAAAAGGTAGCTATGGAAATATAATAAAGCCTAAATAAATGTTATAAATTGCCTCAAAATCTTAGGAATTTTTGATGATGATAAATTAAACTGGAACAAGAAACTCCCTCCATCTCTGTAAACACTGGGCTAATGGGACCTACCCAGCGCACACTGGCAATAACTTTTATAGGTTGAATGTTTATGTTAATTAATCCCAACTGGAGTCGAAGAATACATGTTTCCTAGAAGTTTCTGCTTTTCACCAAATAAACACAGACACTTTCCTCCCATGTGGCACAGGCTGAGAATAGTACAAAACAAACTTCAAATCACAGAGGTTTGATGCAGTTCCGCTTCGTGCAATGATCTCGTTTAGTTTTAAAAGTTCAGATCAGGTCATTTATTTTCTCATTCACTTTTCTCATTAGCACATAGTTACAATATAATAGCTGTTTGAGTAGGTCTAATGATAGCGAGATGCCCAAACTATTTTACTCAACAAGCCAAAATGAATCTGCATTAGCGGGTTGAGGGCCACACCTATAAATGTAAAAAGTGAATGTGCGAATATATTTATGACTGTCTTTTTAAGGGTAAACCTATAGAAATGGCACTTATACCATATCAGGTGCCCTTTCATCTCCTCAGCCTGTGCTCCTCTCCTCAGTGCAAAATTGAATCAAAATCTAAATCCTCCCCCACATTTTCATTTCTTTAGTCAAACAATTTAACTGAGGCTTTTATTTAAAATAAAATGTGTTATTCCCTGTTGTACAAAAGTTACAGCATCTAGCCATGGGTTGATCCATGACTCTACAAAACAAATGTTGCGAGTGGATTTGTTACTCTACGAGGACATCTGGTGGCTGAAATCATACTGCACCCGCTCAATCTTGGCCCAACATCCATCTATACCTATTTTCTTTTTATTTTTTTGTATTTCACTTTTTTTTCTACCTGCGTGACATAACAACGTCGCCGCCACCAGCCCGAATAATGAAGGACAGCATTACCCGTGGGGCTTAGGGCGGATCAAAGATGTGGTGTGCGGACAGATGCAGTGCTCTCAGCGGGGACTAGAGGGCACGATCCCAGCGCCGTGTGACTCCTCACCACACCTGAGCCACCTCCACCTCTCTGTACCTCTCTCTCTCCATCATCAGCGCCAGGCTTCTTTAGAATAGGCCTGTAGGTACTGGGCTGTACATGGATCCTATTAACTATGATTCAAGTGACACATTCAGACTCTTCTGAACTTTGGGTGAAAATTGTCAGTGGATTTAAATGTGCACTCTAAGGGGTGTTTATCCACTTGCTTGTCTCCATGGAGATATAGCCTATTGCTTTACCTGGAATGTTCCACAGTATTAAACTCCATGTCTCCTTGGAGACAAAAGAAGAGGCACCACCAGAGTGGAGGGAAAGAAGGCGGCGAGCTCACAGTGACAATGTTTTTCAATATATACAACTTAAAAGCAAAGAAATAAATAGACACATGGGTATTGTTTTGCTGCTGGCAGTGTTTACACTTGCTGTAAATGAGTAGAAGCAGCACAGCAGCTGTTAGCCTCCTTATATAAATATATCAATTATTAGGAGCACTTGAGTAGTTAATACAAGTATGAATCATATGATGATTAATGTAACGGTCTGTTATCCCTCTACTAAGTTGAAGGTTGAAGCTGGTAATACAACTAGGCCGGCACACACATTAGGCCTAGGCTATAGGTCTATAAAAACATAAATAAAATCAAATTATTATGAAAGCAGGTGAAGAGCCAATGCAAATTTTAATAAATCTTTATTCAAGGTCAATAGGTCATAGACAGCTCTCAGAGATAATCCATGTAGTAAACATTAACACAGGCAGTACAGTGAGCCTAAAGGACAATATTCCACTGGTACGATAACAAATAATTATTTTCACCTCTCAAAGCTACTTGTTACTAGCCTTAAAATTTGGACATATATCAAACACTATAAAGTCTATAGTGTGTGTGTGTGTGTGTGTGTGTATGTATGTGTATATATATATATGCGCATTGTAGTAATTCACAGTCTGTTTACTTTTATCATGGTTTTCTATTTTACAGTGCAGTATAATAAAACAATACTTTACCATAACTTCACTTAACTTACATCAATAATAGGCAATAAATACATGTTGTTTTCCTTGTGCAATCAAATTAAATCAGGACTGTATTTTTTGCTTGCATATGTAAAGAAATTTATTATGTGGAAATATATTAATTCTGTACTTCAATTCTAAAAATTAATTAACTTTGCTTAGATTTGTACACATTTGCACTAATACTACTTTCGGCCAATGTAAGAGATATCTGTTTGGAGAATCCAATAATCAGACAGGAGCCAGTGATTTTTAAAGTCAAGATATTTTGTAGTAGGGTTTTCGAGATGAATTAGCAATGGTGCAAAGCCAATGCTCAATGTGCATATCACAATGTTGAATTGAAACCACTGAAGTAAACAGTTTTTTTTCCTAGAACTGCAAACAATTTCAAAAGTCCCACAAATATTAAATTGTCTGAGTGAGTCTGTAAGGACAAACCTGAAGTGACCTTATTTGCAGCACGCTCCTCAGGCATAGATATGTGTTTTGAGTGCTTCATCCTCACAACTTCACACAGTAATAATGACAAAGCACAGCACAAGCAGCTACTGTAAAATACATCACGATCAAGACGCTGTCGGTGACAATTTGGTGCTATGTAGAAATGTCTGCACTTGCTACAGTGTTGTCGTCTTCACACATCTGTTACTATTGTGCGGTTTTCTACAAAGAGTGTGCCAAGTCGGCAGCAGGTGGTAAGTCCTCTCTTATAAATGCTTTTTGTATCTTGCAATATTCATATAAATGATTTTATTCAGTAGAAACGAAAGTTGACATCTACAACAGGAAAACCTGAAGCTACATTTGTGACAACAGAGTAGAAGCTAAGCTCAACCATTGTCTTTTACACACAATTAAATGAGCCAGTTTTAAATAATGCATAATCACGGTAATGGATGAAATACTGGGATTTAAGTCCGTATCAAGGTAAAAGTTGCTCTGTGTAACTTTTCTAGTGGAAGGTCAGCCCCTTTCTTGTCACCACAGAGATGCCTATTTCTTTGCCTAGAACAACCTGTAGCTTGGAAGCTACAAGTGGCTCTCCACCTCCTTCCAAGTAGCTTACCAAGGGATTTCTGAATTATAAACATTGTGCTGAATATAAATGAAATGCCTGTTACCACAGTAAAGGTTAGTAACCTATGATTATGTTTTATAGGCATCTAACTGTTCCCCATCTAAGGCTTGCTGTAGCTCCTACATATACCAAATTTTTGACCGTTAAATTAGTAGCTCTCTGGAATTTTTGTTTTATAAAAGCAGCTCAGTGGAGGAAAAAGGTTGGAGACCCTTGGCCTAGAAGAATGTTCCACACTATGGAATTAAACATATCTCCAGTGGGAAAAGCAGGTGACACTACGAGGCCAAGTTACAGGTCAGTGATGTGACCCTGCTTACAGTACGAGTGGAGGTTTATCAATGCATTTTTGAGCAATAAAAACACCCCTAAAGAAATAAATGCTAGACAGATATTTTAATGGCATACTGTGGAACATTACAGGCAAAGAAATACCATCTCCATGGAGACGAGCAGAGAAGTTGCACAGTGCACCCTTAAAGTCCTGTAAAACATGACCAGACAATCAATAAAAATAACTACAACTGAATATAGAAGTCCACCGTAACCTGGATTGCATGTTTTAGTGCTGCAGTGGCCTTTAGAGGATTACGTTGTATATTAACACTTTTGCAAGTTTCTTGAAGTGGTTCAACCTTTAGCACGACAACACACTTGAGTCATAGTGATGTGGCCTGCAACTTTTTCAAATTTATAAAAATTAAAAACAGTTAATATTATTGCAGAGCAAATAGCGGCTAAAGCTCAGAGACGGTAATATTACTCCTAATAATACTATGATGAACAGAGCCTTGTGTGTGCACTGTTCAATTTTATTTTTTAATAAAACACACAGTTTTCTGTGTCTGAAATGATGATATTGCTATTAATATTAAAATTAATATTAAAAGTTCATCCTTTTTCCTGTTAATAAATTATCTTTTGGACTATATTTAACTACATCAAAGTATGTTCTGATATACAACAAATCGATTTCACTTGGTACATCAGGTGAAGCTATAATTATCTAAAGTGTGCTTTTACTCTCCATGGCTGTTCTGACACTAACTGACTAAGAATTAAGGCTGTCTTTGAAGTTAATATGCTTTGAATTTGAATGCTTGTCCCAGAGCCAGAAGGTATTGTTGGCGTGGCAGTCAGACAGAGGACCCCCCTTTCCCTTAAGTTTCCATAATTATATCAGCCTCATTAGACTGCTCTTTTGTCTTTAAAGGCCATTAGAAAACATTAGAGGCCATTTGAAAACTTTTCTTACTGTGGCACAAGCTCATTAGTCATATCAAACGTGTTTCTCCAAATAAAGGTTTTGATACCCGGGCATAGGAATCCCACTGAGCAGAATAGTGTCTTTTGTGCATGCCAGGTTTTAATTAGCTCAGAGACTTAAGCTACATCTTCCTGTAAAGTACACTAAGAAAGAAAAGGTTGCCAGAAACATGTAATAGTGATAGAAAATTGTAGCAGAGTGTGTTTGAGTAGACTGAGAGAGAATAGGGTGGCTGAGAGACTAGCATTCTCCACAGCAAGACGATTCCATGTTTGATTCGCCCTGGTCTGTGTGGCCTTTGGAAATTTCTGTGCCCAAGTGGGTTTCTGAGAGGCACTGCAGTTTTTTCCATCAACACCAAAAACATGCACAATAGGGAAAAACCCTCCAGCTATGGTAACTGTGACCACACCTACAATGATGTGACCATCCCAACAAGATCATGAGCATGGATCCCTGTGGTGCACACTGCTCCTGACAGGTTGCCTCAGTGGCATTGAGGGATGGGTCAGAATGTGAAGGGCTGATTTTTAATGAAGAAATGTCAACTAATTGATTGGTATATTGTGACCTACTGACTAGATTTCAATACCGCAATGATACAGAAGTTGGGACTCCTATTATGTCTGAGCATAGCCATAATTTCAACAGCAAAAGAGAAAGAAAACACTTAAAAATCTAAACCTAAGAAAATACTTTTCTGTCTGTTTATGTCACATTATCATTTTGATTTTATAAAGATGATCACATACTAGAAGGATAGTAATTTATTCAACAATCTGAATGAAAATTAATTAAAGATTTCACTATTATTAATACCTATTGTCAAAAATTGTGGATCATAATAAAATTGTGATATTTATTCTCAGAATAACTGTAACACTGAACATTCCTAGTTGTAAGCCATAATAATTAAAATATAAACAATGTACTGGAGCTATAGAATATTGTGTTAAAACCAAATAATTTTCCAATATCATTTTGTGTTTTCTCAGTGTGTGATTTCTGTAAAAATCCCTTTTTCTTTGAAGCTTCAACTCAACAACTGGTAACAAAGAGAGGAATGGAGTTAAGAGAATTGCTCGCACAGTTTTGGCCTTTACCGATCGACCTGTTGAACCAAGTGAAGAGTAATCTGAGAAACTGAATGAACCTGAACCATCCTCTGGGGAAGGTGCGGCGCTCCTCTGTCTGACTGATATTAAAAAACACCAACTTTCACACGCTTCTACCTCCCTCCAGACTTCTGTGTTGTCTTTTGGATTTCCAGGTGAAATTTATGAGCTTTATAGAAACTTGTCATGCGTTAACTCCACATAAATGTTTGTATCCTGCAACTAATCTGAGGTATCAAGTCTAAATGAATACTATATGTACGCTACTTTCACAAAATAGTTCTATCATATCAAAGATTATACAACAAAGATAACAATACAAAAAATATAGACAGATAACAATTAGCTTAATTTATAAACCTGTAAAATATAGTAGTTAGACAGTTTGCACAGTGGCAGGATGTAATAGGAAAAAGCTCTGTGTTTTTTTAAATTTTGGTAAAGATACTGAACAAACAACATTGAAAAAGTGTGAAATACTGTAAACAGGATACCAGTACAAAAGCACATGTGTCAAGACGGGTCTGGAAACATTGTGTCAGATCCTCACTCTTCGTTCTCCATTGATTTCTCGATCTCCTTCAGCCTGCGGACAAACTCCTGGGCTTCTCTATCTCCGATGCGCGCGTCCAACATCCTCATGATTGGCTTCTCTGGAGGGGAGAGCAAACAGATGAGACCGGTCACAGCGCCTGACACAAATAAAGCACGATTGAAAGGCTGTCTATGTTGTATTACAGAGAGAAGAATATAGGACCAAGATCTATGCCCTGTGGTACTCCGAGGCAATATTGAAAATGAGAGAAAACAGCAGCTATGGCTCAAGGTGATATGTAACATGAGTCTAGTGTGAGACGGACAGAGAATTATTACATTTACTCAGTGTTTTAAAGGCACATGTAACAATTATGGGCATGAAACTTTTTGTTTAAAGCAACACTAACTTTCTGGAGGCTAAAACCATACATATAATGTTTGTAGCATATTGAAAAACATGCTATCTTTGCAAATTAGAGGACGAGTGACTTAGGAGCGATAAAGTATATGTCAATACTGTTACCTTATTATACTTATTTACTTGTATTTCATTATTCTTACCCTAACAGTGTTTTTGTGGGCATTTCCAGGTTTTCATTTTCCTCTATTTTCATGCAAAACTATACCTAGTAAACCAGCAACATTTGAAGTGCATTGCCTGCTCCTTGTGGTACACCCTGTAGTTAACATTAGTTTCATGTACCGCTGGGTTTGCTGCGGGACAAATGCAGGATGATGGGCTGCACGTTCTTGCCCTGCGCTGAGGCGTTGGGTCGGCCCGGCCAGCAGAAGTCACTCAGAGGAGCCACAGCCTCGCCAGCAAAGTCATTAGTGGACAACCAGTCATAGTCCATCACAGTGAAGGTTAGACAGGCAAATCTGTGTCGGTACTGCTCTGGACTGACGTGGCTAGAAATAAAGACATATTCAATGAGAGGTGTCATGTAGCAGAAATTTCAAACTCTATTTTAATACTAAGGAAAAGGCTCAATACTGATTTTGATACCACACATTTTTATACAATGGCATTTTCAGCAAAAAAAGTATTTGTTTCTTTAAAGGTCCTACATTACGGAAAATTTACTTTGAGTCAGTTTTAAGTAGTGTCAGACTGTTGTTACCTCCTCAGAAATATACCTAGGGTTGTGTTTTATTTCATTCACACATTTGCGTAATCCTGGATTATTCGTCCGTCTACATCTCAAAAGATCAGAATTCTCTGTTCCAGTTTGTGATGTCATGAAGTGATGTTTTCATGTTAACAGCCACCTTTTACCTTTTCTTCAGCAGAGATTGGCAATACCAGATCTGAAATTATCCAAATCACATCACAAGGGGGAACAAGGTGTTTTCACTTTGAAGAAAACATCTTAAATATGCAGGGTTGTGTGTTATGTGCGATTGAAACAAAACACACCTCTGGGTATGTTTTTGATGAGGAAATATTATAACGTAGATCAGAAAATAGCTCTTATTGGCCCTTTAATGTCATTACGTAGTTTGTATACTGTATGTATACTACCTTGTCAATGAAGACTATTCTAAAACTACTCTACTCCACTACTCTAGAAGTAAAGATCTAATGTACTATTATTTGATTATGTAGTTTCAATAGGTTAAATGTTGATTAGGGTAAATTTTTTATACAATATCCAGTAGAAACAACCCACTCCGAACAGGAAGAGTAAACAGCTAGACTTACAAGTAAAATAGCTCATCGAAAACAGGGTGTAGTGTTTTGAGTTTGACTTGTGTGCGCTGGCTCTTGGCCAAAGGGAAAAGATGATGAGGGCAGAGTTCCACGATGACAAACGGATCACTCAAACCTAAAACACAAATATATAATAAACTGAATATTTAGAAATTTAAATGTGAAAAAATAACTCTGCACATGTTAAAATTACAGAAGGGTTTTTACCATTGGCATCTAGTGCAAGAATATCAGCAGCATGAAGGATCTCCACTGTCAGTCTCTGCTCTGAAGCATCGTAGTAGCACTTGACACTGATGCGTCCAAATCGAGTGTGCTTGAGTGTTTTCTGAAATAGACTAAACCTGGTTAAAAACTACAACAATACAGTATTTCATATATCCTTTGGTATGTATAGGCTATTGAATTGTACAACTAATTAGCCCTAATCAGTCCCCTTTAGTGAATTTAGATGAAATACAATGGAAGTATTTAATGAGTGACCTGAGCCCAGCCTTAGTGATGATGGAGTGACATGCAATCATTCAAATCTAAACTGTACCACTTCACAGCTATAAAGAAAATAGAATAAAATAGAATATTTCCTGAGGTGGGTAAAGTAGTGAGAAATTGAACTCAAGTTACTTTACTAACTACTACTAACGATACTTTAAAATAATATGACTAGTAGAAGTACAAAGTAGTGGTAAAAATTTATACTGGAAATCTATTACTCAAGTAAGAGTAACTTAAAAAGGGACACAACATCTGATTTATAATTTAAAGTGCAATTGCAAAGACAACATTTTAAATAATGCACAATGGTATTTTCAAAGGACAGACACAAACATGAGACAAACTAAATCATATCAGAAAGAGCAGTACAAGGAACACAAAACTTTTTACTCAAGTAAGAGCAGTAGGAGTAGTAGGAGTAAAAGTATGCTGTTAGAGAGGTACTTTGGAAAGTACAATTTCTTGTATGTAACCAACCTTTGGCTATTTCAAAGATTTCACATCTAATTAGCCCTAATTGATTGCTTTTAGCTAATTTAGATGAGCTGAAAGCATTTAATAAGTGACCTGACCAGACTTATGTTCTCATGAATCAGGTCATATTATCTTTGATGCTCTAATGCATCCGCTGTTTGCAAAGAAATATATATTCAACTTGGTTTATCCTTGTTTCATCTATGAGTCATTGCAAATAATTGTTTTTCTAATTTTTAATGTCAAATGTTTTTGTGCATACATAACTAGTTCAGTTTTCAGTTCAGTTCATTTATTTGAGCAACATGAAATATTAGGATATTAACATGAAATCTCGCACTTCTCACATTCTAGATGCTGACAGCTCTGACTCACCTTTGTACATTGAACTTTATCTTATGTACAATGTAATGTGAAGCTTGTTTTGTCTTTTAATAGCTGAATACCAAATAGCTGGACAGGAGACATTCCTTGGGAGACTTGTTAAAAAAATCTGTCATAGCACTGAATTGTCCAAATGCAGCTTAGACAACAGAAGAACAGATGTGTCCAGATCAATATTTGCCTGTGGATCCAAACTCACCTGATGAGAAATCTTCTCCAGATAGTACTGTTCGATCAGCTCAAAGGACGAGCACTTGTTCAGCTTCAGCTCCTCCTCCAGAGCCTATAAGAACAACAACAAATACACCTGATAAGATTTCATACAGTGTTAAGCATTATATTTTCACAACAACTACTTCTCAGCAAATTAACAAAATTTAAACACTAAGGTACAAGTTTGTAGTTTTCTCTTCATAGTTTTTCAGGTGTTTGGAATTTTTATTTTAGTAGGGTCAAATAATATTTTAAAATCAAATAAATTTTTGTATTTAGACCAAGTAATACTGTCGACCTCAGTGCAGTGCCTAGGGCCCCTTTCCAGATCGAGGTCTAGGTTCATAGTAAGAAATAAATTTTGTTTTTTTAGGCTTTGGGTTGATATGAGAAAACCAAATTAAATTTTAAAAACCCAACCAGGAACCAGAAAAACATGCAAACTCCACAGAGAAAGGAATTATTAATAACACCTATTAATAATGATTTTTTTCTATTCATGCTTCTAAAATATTAATGTGAAAAGGGATAGGACCAAAACAACCTCTTGTATACAGCTGAGATAGATTGGTATTACTATATTTCTATATTTTATTTTTACTTGTACATATACATTTACATAATTATGCACCAGTCTCTTGCTATTTTTGCTCCATATTTTGAATTTATTAATACTATTTATATTTTTGTTCTTTGTTATTATAATGTTGAGATGTGTGAGGTACTGTGTCCAAATAATTTCCCTTGTGGATGAATAAAGTTTGTTTAAGTCTAAGTATAGAGAAGAAAAAGGGTGTTTTAAAAGCTTTAAATCTCACGAAAGAAGCTTAAGAATTAAAAAAAAACAAACAAACAAACAAAAAAACACTTGTTGTTTACTTAATCTAAGCTCTAACAGCTGCCACGATGATGTACAGTAAATATATTTCTCACCACACACCTCAGCAGCCCTCGTATTTAATCATTATAATGTTATGCCTGACACACATGACACAGTTAAACTGCCAGCTTGTATAGCAGCTGTACCTTGAAATCTCCGCTCTTCATATCGTCCACAGTGAGCCCTTCTCCACTGGAATGAAAGAACTGCAGCAGTGTCTAATCATTCGAGTGAAAAGTAAAAGAAAAAAAGAAAAAGGATCAATACATTTTCACACAAACAGCAGGAACTCAAGTCTGTCTCAAGGTTGCTTTCACACTCGGCCCACACATTTAGCATGGCTTGACTTTTTCCTGAAAATCTGCCACCATCTTGTCCAGCTGGTCTATATAGCATTAGCATATACAGAAGACATTTATAGTGCATTGTTATTCACGAGGTGTGCTTCCTAGTTGCTTCATAAATATCTGATGTATGCTAACAACTTGAACAGCAGCAAAGCTCATTCTGCTCTAATTAAAGGTGATGGCAACAGTAGTGATGATGGCCTGACATGCATTCATTCAAATCTACACTCTACCACTTCACAGCTATGAAAAAAAAAACATACGTTAATGTAGGATATTTCCAGAGGTGGGTAACATAGTCAAAAATTGTACTCAAGTAACGTTACTTTAAAATAATATTATTCAAGTAGAAGTAAAAAGTAGTGCTAAGCATTTAAAGATATTAACAAATGCACAAAAGCTGGTATTTTTAAAGAATATACACAAAAATGGGACAAACTAAATCATATCAGAAGGAGCAATATAAGAAACACAACTGTTCAAATCATGAGGGAAGTAAGAGTACTTTTACCTAAATTCTCAAGTACTTTACTCAAGTAGGATTAAAAGTCTATTGTTAGAAAAGTACAATTTCATGTATTAGAGATGCGCAGATTGCGGTTACAACCGCGGTTTCCGCGGTTAATCCGCGGGTCGGGCGGATGACGTGACGAAAAATTATATTTTAATTAAATTCGGGCGGGTGGCGGTTTAACTACTAAAAAAAAAAAAAAAAAAAAAAAAAAAAAAAGTTATTGTTAGTATTGTTACCTACATCTGAAAAGACGAGTCTCATTGTCTATGCTTGTAGTATGAAGTGTACGTCATATCCTTAATTAGCCCATTTGACCTCGTTTTTATGTTCTGAAGGTTAAGGTTGTGTCGGGTTATTGACAGCCTAAGGTTTACGAGGCACATATTATATGCAGTTTATTTTATTATTTCTAATTTATTTCAGCTGTTTGCCAACACGTAAGTGGCTATAGGGCCATATTTATTTAGTTATGCATTTTTTTGTTTTGTTTCGATATCAGATATATTTTAAAACACGCAGACATTATAGCGTAGACTGCCACTCGGGGGATTTAAAACTTAAAGAAAGACCGATGGAGTGAGGCTATGACTTTGAAATAACATCGGGCAATGGCAGAATGTTCAGAATGTAACAACATCCAACACGAAGGCAAGAAGGTTCAAAAATAGCCTAGTCGGAAAACGTTGTCAGCTAATTAGCTGCGCAAGAAAACCAGGTAAGTTTGGGGTTGTTACGGACAATTAACTGTGTCGGCGGCAAGGTGGGGCATTTGAGGGCCGTGCCCCACCCCCCAACAGGCCGTTATTATTACTATTTTAAAATAATTTTGATTGACGCATTTCACTTCTGGCCGAGGGCACAAACTTTACTGTGACATCAATGACATCACAGTCTCTGTTTATTTAGTGTCGTGTGATTGGACAACTGTCCTGTCACTCACGTCACGTCACGTCAACCTGCTGCGTCAACTCGTAGCAGCTCCACGATTAGCGGCAGCTGCTACTTTAGCCTAAAGCTCCACACAGGAAATGGCGAGAACAGAGTCAAAGACACACTGACAGACCCGCCGCCGGGACCCGGGACTGTCGCCGCCGGGACCCGGGACTGTCGCCGCTGGGACCCGGGACTGTCGCCGCCCGGACTCGGGGCAGTAGCCGCAGGGACTCTCGCTGCCGCCGCCGGGGCCAGGGCAGTCGCTCGCTGCTCTATCCGCCTTTGCCCGCTCGTTTCTGGGTGTAAAAGTTTGACCTGAGCATAGCGCGCAGAGGCATAATTCTACCTGGTGTCCTGGTGCTGATATGGACTGACCGTAACTTTCAGATTTAAGTGGGAAGTGGGATTAAGACTAATTTTGCAACCGCTCGTGCACTCGGCTCCTGGACCTCGCGTCACGGACCAGTTTCATCTCTTCATATTGGACAATAGACTTTTGGAAACAGAACCAGTGGGACAGTGGACAGAGGAAACATTCTGCTTCAGTCTCTGGAGAAGGTAAGAGGCTGGTTTTCATTAGTTTGCGGCAAATCTAAACTTGGAGCCTCACAGGTAAATAGTTTTATAGTGTTAATAGTTAATAGTGCGTGAATGAGCTGGTGGGTGCGATGGAGCTGCTCTGGTTGTTCTGTCGTGTGCTGTAGGAGCGGCATCTGTGTTCATGTCTCTTATTACAGTTTTACTGACGTTGTTGGGTTTGGGTTTGGGTGTGAGCGGCGTGTTACGCTGTGTTGTTGCATAAAGTTTGCGCTTGGCTGTTCATTGTGCTCTGATCGATACTGTTCAGCCAATACTAACCAAAATGTCTGTTTCTGGTATTTGTTATAATACTACAGCCTATATATATTATATATATATATATATATATATATATATATATATATATATATATATATATATATATATATATATATATATATATATATATATATATATATATATATATATATATATATATATATATATATATATATATATATATATATATATATATATATATATATATATATATATATATATATATATATATATATATATATATATATATATATATATATATATATATATATATATATATATATATATATATATATATTATATATATATATATATATATTTTGCCCTTGGTGCCCCTCCCAAAAATTATACCATCAGCCGCCACTGGTCCTGGTTTAGTCCTGGTTTAGTCCTGGTTTAGTCCTGGTTTAGTCCTGGTTTAGTCCTGGTTTAGTCCCGGTCCCTCAAGTCTCAGGTCTCTATAGGACAGGACTGGACGGCGACTCGCGTAGTTCACTACAGCCCTGGTGCTGTCCGATGCGTGGCTATTTCTAGTTCAGTGGTGTTTTTGATGAGAGGCTGTTGTTTAATGTTTACAACCAGTGGCAGGACTTACTGTTTTTTAATAAACCTCAACCTTTTATTATTGTCTTGTGTGCCTATCGTCTACCACACAGCCTCAACAACTATTGCAGCTAATAATAATAATAATCTTTATATAATAATGATTATAATAACAACACATAATTAGCCTAATACTGTTAAAGAAAAACGTGTTTGATAGCATGTCTGCTGTGTATGACTCCACCGTGTTAAAATATTTCTCAAATGGCAGTGCCCCCCTGCTGGTGACCCATGCCCCTCCAGTAGATGTGCTCTGACGCCGACTCTGACAATTAAGAATGCGAACATACACGCTGAGCGAATTTTGGAATGAATGAGCTATAGTTTGCATTTTTATCGAGGCTCCTTAGTTTGTTTGCTGTATGATTGTGCTAAAATCTAAAATCAATCGGTGGATGGCGGGCAGATGCGGTTTTGAAAACCTTCGGTGCAAAATGGACAGCGGGCGGATGATGAGTTTTGTATCGCGGTTCCGGATGAAAAAATAGCCCATCCGCGCATCTCTATCATGTATGTAACCCACCTGGATATTTAAAAGATTTCACTACTAACCTCAACAGTGTATTGAAAGCGATTGTAAAACTCTATTTGGACCCCTCTGTTTTCAGTCACTGCATCCAGGATCATTCTCAGCAGCAGCTCCCACATGCCTTGAAGCACCCTGCAAGACCAAACTGAGGGTTAAAGGTGCACTGTATTGTGTCCATGGAGATTGCTTTCCTTGGAATATACCACAGTATGGCATTGAACTTGCTTATTTTTTAATTATAGGTGGTTTTGTTTTGTTTTGTTTTACAATAAAGCAAAACCTTGAAAAATATGCATTCTATTGTAAGTGGACCCGCCTCTCCATAAATCGGACCTGTAGATTGGCTCAGTGTTTGTCTCCATGGAAATAGATACATTTAATATCATACTGTGAAAAATTCCAGGTAAAACAACTATATCTTCATGGTGGTGATGTAGAAAGTTACACAATGCACCTTTGAATGAACAAGAATGAGATCTCAGAATAGACCTCAGATAATGCTTTATTCTATGGAACATTATATACAGGAAATTGTTATGGACAAGCTAAATTTGAAATAGCTCTTCACTTGGCAGTTGTACAAAGATGAAAAAAAATCCCATGAGGCTATTTATTTATACAAATTTTCATCATGAGGACAAAATGTGTGAAGGAAGTTATTCATTAACACTTATACACCAAGTACAAACAGCTCTAAACAAAACAAAAAATAACTGCATATGCAGTGATAAATTACAATGGCTCGCTTAATCAACATTATGCAATATAAACATGAAGCTGTATAGGCAGTATATATGTATAAATGGACATAGCTAACCCACTAGCAGCCACATTAAAACTAGGATGTGTGCATGGGAGCGCTTCAGGCTCTATCGACTTTACTTTGGAAAAGTGTCCCCCTCTGTCTGTAACTGCAGCAGTGAACCTCGTCATTTTGGTTTTAAAATGTTTGTACTAACCCGCTCTATATGATCCTGGTGTTTTTATTTCACTTTTTTGTCCTTAAATAATTTCCTCTTCCTAATATGGAACTGGCTTCAAATTCGCACCTGTAACCACTAGAATTGTGAGCGTCATTTCACTAGAGCCAAATGCTTGCTCCGCTTCAATGTTTAAATTTTCCATTCATTTTTCCCATAGACTTTTTGAAAATTTCAAATATTCAAGACTTCACAGACATTGCAGATGTTAACCAGCTATGTGGTAACTAATATACATAAAGCTCATTTAAAACACAATATTCAGTGAAATGCTTTCATAACTTTGTGGGTTATAAAGTTTCAGAAACAGATTCTAAAATAAATTATAGGTCTTATGCTTATTAGTCACTATGTAGCTGTTTATGCCTGAGCAAACATTCAAACTTTTTATTATATTATTTTTTTTGGAGGTCTATGGGAAAAATAAATAAGAAATTTTGTGTACTTCCGGAAGCAGAGTGTGGGCGGTCACTGTTGAGCTCCATTGCAAGACCAGGAAGCATGAAGATGGTAAAATAAAATAAAAAAAGTTGCTGAAATAATGATGGAGTGGAGTGGGCGGATTTGCGTAAAAATGTGAAATCCACCATAGCTTTTTATGTACCTTGGGAAAAAGGAATACTGAATATAATAAGTTTACAGTGTATTAATAAATATAATACAATAAGGCCTTACAGGTGCTATATTACACAAAACTGTCTCTTGTGAGCTTAAAAACACAGATGATTTGTGTTTTGTTTCATTCACACATGTTTCAGGAATCTTTTATTTTCTTTTATTTATCTCAAAAGCTCAAAATTCTCTGTTCCACCTTGTGATGTCATTAATTGGCATTTTTCAAGTTAACAGCTACTTTTTACCTTTAGTTCAATGGGTATGTGCAATTCCAGGGCTGAAAATATCCAAGTTATACTAGTGAAGGTGTATGGCATTTAAAAACTCAGTGAAGCACTTCCTATATTACCACATGACATCACAAGGTGGAACTGTTATCAGTTTGAAAGAAGAACTAAATATGCAGGGTTTGTGTGTTAAACATTTTTAAATGAAAAAAAAAAAAACAAAAAAAACCACAACTCCAGGTATGCTTGTAATAGATCAGAAAATAGCGTAATAAAACAGTAGCCCTTTAAATTAGAACATGTTTGTTTACATTTTGTTGACATATCACAAATAAATCTAGACTATATTACATTACCTTGTCAGATTCTCCTTAACCAGGTTGTCAGTCAGGATGTTCATAGTGTCCTGTAGATACTTCATAAGAGGAGACACAGCCTAGAAAAATCATTACCACACGTCAAAACTCTGATGGCATGTATTGATCGGATGAATGACTTTAACAGATAAACCCATGAGTGGTCTCGGGGTCTCACCTCGTCATTGTTGATGGAGTCTGGAGACAGGCTTATGTGCTGGATGTACCTCCGCAGCTCCGGCAGCATCTGAAAAGAAAGATGTCAGTCACTCAAATTAGTCACTGTTTAGCTGCATACTTAGAAAATTATGATATGATATATATTGAAAATGTGAATAAAAAGCATAAATAGTATAAATACCCTACATATAATAACAAATACCAATCATAAGGGCCATATATAAGGGCCATATGGTTGCACTTTAAACCAAGAAAATAAAATAGTAATGAAAGTAAAAAAATATCTATGGTTCACACTGAGGTACATGCACAGTTGCATATCAACTGATGTTATTATAGGATGCAATCTGCTACTCACACGCACGCACGCGTGCACACACACACCACATTATACATACGCAAGGAGGGTGAAGGGTTAGAAAAAAGAAAAAAAAAATCTATTCTGATATTTAGGAAAAGGTTTGATCCTCAATACCTATTGCAATAAAACAACAATAATAACAAAAAGCTTTCAATAATATTACAACATGGCCTTATACTTACATACTAGATTCTAAAACTATTCAAAAAAGCTCAAACTTTGAGCTAAATAATTATTTGATTTGTCCAGTTTTGTTGCTAATTCAAGTACATTACCTACAAGTTTCAATAATAGTTTCAGTATCAGTATTTTGGCACTTTCCAATTGGGGCTGTGCAGTTAATATATACATTTTTATCTAGAAATTGTCATTTAAATAATCAACTCTATTGTAGTCTAGAGTGACTGAGTTTTGAGAGACTTGTTTAACACAAATCAGCTCTCTTGTGGTAGCTCCAACTAAGTCAGCTCTTTCTGGTCAGATTGTGTTAAGTAAAAGCTCAGATTAAAGTCTAATTTGATCAACAGAGCTTCAGAGAGAGCAGTGCTTACAGTGAGCATCATAACCCCAGGGAATGTTAAAGCGTACCTTGTCAGTTAGCACAGAGATGAGTCTTTTGGCCTCCCTCTGCAGGTCCAGGTCCATGTTGTAGAGCTGTCCGTTCAGAGCCTTATAGACCTGCTCCTTCCCCTCCGTCCCACAGCTCTCCTCCATGGCTCGCTCCACCCCGCTCCAGTCCAGGTCCCGCGGCAGGTGACCCAGAAACACCCTGACGTGCTCCATACTGTTCAAGGCGATGCAGAGCTGAGCAGAAAGTCGAGAGCAAGAGCAGAAACAAAGGAGAAGATGGAGAAGTGGTAGAGGAAAAGCAGCAGGGCTATAGAAGCAGGAATGGATGCACAGAGTTACATGTATGTAGGCTGGTGATGATAATTACTATATAGACTTAGCGTTCAATATGTGATAGCTGGAACAATATTTTTTGGGCGTCAATAGTTATCATCTTTTCTCTGCAACACTGGAAAATTTTTGTTTATTTTTTGCCAATACAGATAAGATAAGATTTAAGCCGTAAAAGGTATAATTAAATAACTTCTATGACTCATTACAGATGCAAACTTAACTACTAAAGTGTTTCATTCTGCTGTTTATTTATAGCAGCTCATGACCACGCCTCAGCCGCCCTCTCCTCTCACCAGCGAACCTCAACTCACCTCGACCACGCCTCTAATTTCCCAGAAGCCTACATGTAGCAGCCTTTCCCATCATCCCAGTTTGTCTCGGTGAACTTGACCCCACCCTCCCATCCCCTATTTTGTCTTTCAGTCATAAGACCCCTACAAGGAGGGTCCCGTTCCGGCTGGGCCAATTGAAGATTGAGACAGAGTCCCCACCTATAGCCTCAACCCAGCCATCTCTGCCCCGCTTCGTCATTGTGACAGGCCTACATGTTTGCATGAATATGAATATAACAATCTTTTAGTGCAGCTTTCTTTTGTGATGTCTCCAAGTATATGCATCAGTAGAGCAAAACTAAAGTGAGAAATTATGTGTGTAATATTAAGGGCCATTTTCTTACTGCAATGACAAATAATTTATCTTGGAATAAGTGACATCAGGTAGGAAAAACAATATGGTAGCTCCAGCTGTTTCACTCAAATTTTATTCCTCAAATATATAAACAAAAATTACATTGTATGTTACTGTACTTCTCTTCCCCCACTTTTCTTCTTTATTATTTGGACTTTGCTCCAGCTTACCAAACAGGGTTTTAGAATACTAGTAAACCATATCTAAGCATCTAAAGGTGCACTGTGTATTTTGTGGTGGAGGGTCTGCGGGCTGCTTGTTGCTGTGAATACAATGCGTCATGTCTGTGGAGAGGCGACCCTGCTCACAATAAAAATGCATGTTTTTGGTTTTTTTTTTTTTTTTTAGTTTTTTTTTTTTTTTTAGCATTAACAACACCTGTAAAAATATACTAAATAAGTTTAATACTGTGGAACAGCTCCACAGCCTCAAGGATATGGCAGACCTTCCATAGTTCCACAGTGCACCTTGAAATGTTTATTTTTTTTAAACAAACCTAAGGGTAGATCAGTCATCTTACTTTATTCTCCTTTATTTCCTTTAATGAGTAACTTAGCATAAACAGCCATTCATGACATCTTTAATGCTTTTTATCTCTTTATTTGCTTCTTCAGCTCAGAGCAGCACTTCTCCTCCCACTGTGTGCTAACAAGCCCTGTTTCTGTTTTGTTTGTGTTTGTTTGCACCTATCATCTCTCGCCCATCGCCTGCTGTGGTCTCTGTGTTGCCTGGGAGGACACTCGCTGACATTTATGTTTTGGCGTCATCATGCTCACCCCCCTCCTCCCGGTGTCGCGTTGGCTAAAGGCGTTACCTGCACTGTGAAGCTCTTGTGGTCCCGGCCCAGCTGGCTCCTTTCAATCTTACGGGTCATCATCTCAGAGTAACACACGGCCTCGCTGCAGAAATTCTGTAAGATAGTAAGATATAGGACAATTTCTATATATACAACAGGATGATTATGGTGGTTTGTGAGTAAAATGTCTTAAAAGTTATAGCAACAATAACACAGTTATGTTAATAATATCTCTAAACTCTACTACGTGAGTGTAGCAACTGTGATCTGTATTTTTAAAGCCATGTGTGTTTACTGTAATATATAGGAGAATCTATAAACACTTTTCACAACTCTCAGTGATGAGAGCTGAGTTTTACCATGATGGTAAAGCTAACAACAGCTAACATTGTAACTCATACTTCCTGCTTATCAGACAATAGAATAATTCTGCCATTGAAGTAAGACATATTCTTACTTCAATAGATGCTTATATAATATAGCTATACTGGGCAACTGTGCTCAAATACAATCTGGTACAGGCCCTTTAACCCTTTCACTACAGTTATGTGATCTTTACTGTAGCCTTTCTTTGAGCCCCTACGAACCTCTTTAACTCCCAGGTGCTATTGTATTGACGTATTATCTCATAGCGGGAAAATAGTAGGATTCACAGGGCGTTTGGTCAGTCCCAGAGGTGAGGACACTTAATCTGTGGTGCAATGATGATGATGTGAGGAGGTTACTCACGTCCGTCAGTCTGGTGATGAAGATGAACGCCCCAGCGGAGTCGGGCCAGGACAGCTGCTGCCACATCTCTCTGACCTGAGCGAAGCACAGAGCCACCTCCACGGCCGATGAGCTGTGCTTAGCCTGTCCCAATGGCTCCAGCTGGAACAGGAGGAGGAATATAATGGAATAATGGATCACCCTCTTGACCCACTGATGCACTGTTTTTTTTATAATGGTATAATGCTTAGACATGTTTGGCTTTAACTTTTTTGTAGTCTTATTATGGGAAATCAATAGAAACTCCTTTCTACCCTCTGCAAACACAGAGCTGAATTAGTCAAGGCCAATCTAAATAGTACTCAGCATTCTACATAAGTTTATCTGATCAGACCTAGCACCCAGAGCCATGAACCCTCATGACATTATGACAGTGTTGTTCAATCGAGTCTAGTGCAGTCCAGTCTATGCTTCCACTGGATTATTATACCTCTGATGACATAGGCCAAAACAACAAAGACTGAGGTGGTAGTAAGAGCCCTAGACACAGAACCAAAATGGAATTTCTCTAACAAATTCAATGTTCAGTACCATATGGTAATTAGGATAGAAATAAATGCAATATTCACATTATCTCTAGAAGTAAATAAGTGCCCCAAAAGTCTGTCAGTTGTGTGTATTCATGAGTTTCAACTAACTTCCAATAATTCACAACCTTTTGAGGACTGGGAGGAGACCCCAGGGAAGACCCAGGACATGCTGAAGGGACTATGTCTCTAGGTTTGGGGTCCCATGAGAGAACCTGAGGGAGGGTCTGGGAAGAGGGAAGTCTGAGAGTCTCTACTTAGATTGCCCCGCCTGCTGCCTGGCCCCAGATAAGTGGAAGAAAATGGATGGAAGGATGGATGGATTGAAGACTTTTATGTCATTCAAAAGATATAATATTTAATTTTAAAAAGCAAATCACTATTGCAAAGGTCCTAATTTTTCATCATTCTCATGGATAGTAGTTAAGTATGCATATTTTTCGATCATACATTATGAATTATCATTTACATCAACACATGTAAAGTTTTGATGCTACTGAAGAGCAGTCCTAAAACATAATACATGCGTGCATTCTTGTACTGTATATAATGTTTGTGTCTCACCTTGTCCGTGTCCACAGCCTTGCAGATCCTGTCACATGACCTGTCGTGAACTATCTGCAGCCACTTATGAATGGACGACTTAAACCAGTTGTGAAATCCAGTCAGGGCCAACATCTTTGCATCTCTGTTGAAAAAGAGCACAAGACTTTTTTCAATCAAACTCCAAACTTTATCTTCAATATCCTCATATCCTCTCTGACATTTCACACAAATAACGACTGCAGATGACTTTTGAAACTGCAGTGATTAAAGGTGCAGAGAGAGGGACCCACTTGAGAGGCAAAAACTCGCGAAAGCCTTTGAGGATCTTTAGGGACGTGAAGAGTTCAAAGATAGTCTCTCCCATGGTCTGGGACAGTCTGGAGGTCTCCTGCTCCAGAGTCCCACACACACGCTCCATGGCCACGTTCACATCATCTGCTACCTGCAAGAAACAACAACACTGTGGTAGAGCGGGAAATGGAAATGGTATGGTAACTATAGTGTTATTGAGGTAATTACATGGTGATTATTCATGGAAACAAGACGCATGTAATTCTACTTAAAGGGACTATTTTATGCTATTTTCTGATTTATATTAATGTTTTCCACATCAGAAACACACCTGGTGTTGTTTTGTTCCATTCACACATGTGTTTAACACAAACCCTGCACATACAGTATTCTAGGCTCTCAAACAGAAAACTCTCTGCTCCACCTTGTGATGTCATGTAGTAATACAAGAAGTGCTCAACTGTGTTTTTAAAATCCATATCATTTGGATGATTTCAGCCTTGGGATTTCAAGTCTCTACTGAACTAACGGTAAAAGGTAGATGTTAACTTGAAAACTACTGCTTCATGAAATCTGAAGGTAGAACAGAGCATTTTGACCTTTGGAGATGTAGACTACTAATACTAATAATAAAAGATTATTCAAACGTGTGAATGAAACAATACACAACTGCAGGTATGTTTTTGAGGATGTAACAACATTATGACTTGGCTTAAAGAGTCAATGTTTAGTATTTTATGATTTTATGATTAGTATTTTAATGGTAATATTATGGAAATGGCAAAGCAATAAATCCCTTGCAATCCCAGTTATGATGCAATTACTGTGCTAGAAAAGTACTACCAAGATTTCTTTACAAACCCTGAAAAATGACAAGCACAAATATTTTCGAGGATTCTGTAACATTATAACATATATAAAAATAACATATATATAATTAAAAACTAGAAGAAAAAAAATTAATGTAATAATAGTAGCAAAATTTTTGTTAGCAATAGTTTTTCACAGTTCCTATCAGACTTTTAAAATAGTAAAATTATAAAAACGTACAAGTTTCTCCAATTGCCTGTATGTAATGCTGAAGAAATCCACTTTGACTGCACTGAGGGGACACAATAAAAACATCAGGATTAGAAAAATAATAATTTTCCTAAAACCGTTTTAATTGCTGTTACGTTTTACCTGTAAAAAAGTTTGTTGTAGATATTCTGTGCTCTTTGTACATCTACACACACTGCATCTACAACTTGGATCAACTTCTTCAACTGCTCCTCCAGTGTCTGTTCAAAAACAGTTTGTCCATTTTTATTATCAGAATAAAAAAGAAAAAAATAGAATAATAACTGATTATTGTTGTGTTTTTATATATCCATGATAAATCTGATTAGAAAAAACACTAGGTAATTCTGTGTCAGTTAATTAGTAGATTTTAATTCAAAGGACAATGAGTTTTAGAGTAACTCTTTCATTTCTGTTCTGTTTTTACAAGTCAGATAATGATAACATCTTTTGCGCTTCCGGCTCCATCGACTGTTTCCAATTGACTTTCTATTGAAAAATTGTTTCCCCTCTCTCTGTAACTGCTGCTGTGAGACTTGTCATTTTAGACTCAAAATGTTCGTATTAACCCACTCTACATGATCCTGTTGTTTTCATTTAGCTACAAGAGCAAAGAGGGGAGGAATATAATGGAACAATGGATCACCCTCTTGACTCACTGATGCACTCATTTTGTTTTTCATAACAGCACAATGCTCAGTCAAGTTTGGCTTCAACTTTTTAGTCTTATTATGGAAAATCAATAAAAGCTTGCTCATATAACATCCTCCTAAAATGGTGAGCTGTGTAAGGTGATGTATTTGAATATACTCACCCCATCTTCTGGTTTGTATCTCATGATTAGGCTCTCATACCATTCAGCTGTTCCTTTCTGCAGATAGAATAATGACATAAATTAGAAGAGGTCCATGCTCAGACTAGTGCTAAAATTAGTCCAGTTTTTGCTCTTTTCCTGTTGATCTTAACCCCAGCCGTGCCAGGTAAGAAGACAGAGGAGTACAGACACTTAATAGTACTAAAGAAACATAGTGGGTGTATTAAATTGTATTATAGTGCTGTGAGGACTATCTAATGACTCTTTAATGAACTGAAGAATAATCAAATACTTGGGAAATACTGTTTGTTTACACCACCCTAGGGTTTCTTTTTTTCAGTGTGTATCAGTTTAGAGATTATTTGCTTTATAGTTTAAAATTCCTGTCCTTCTCACCTCCTTCCTCCTGGCCTTTACCTGTAGGCTTCAGTCTTGTATATCAAAGTTACATAGACCACCTTTAATGTACATTTTTTATTATAACAAAAAGCTAGAGTATCAAACTTGAGGTTACCTTAATTGCTGTGGTGATGTCTAGATGGAGCTCATTTCGAAGAGGGCATACAGTCTTAAAGGCCCGCATGTTCTGCATATAACCAATCCCCCTGGTATCCACAATTACAAAAGGAATATTAACATGCATATACAAATGAATGTACCTTCATTATACTAATTATTACATAGGTGTTCTTCAGAGTGTAAGGAGATATAGCAAGGCAGACTTAACTCACAGGGGAGAAAAAACACCATCATATAAATTAGTCTGACGCATGAACTTTGATAATTAGCTAATTTTGCTTCGTGACATTTATTAGAAACAGGCTACTTAAATTAACTTCAGCAGCTTCCCACACACTTCTTGGTATCCAATTTGTAATCTTATTTTCTGTGACAAATCTTTTATGATCTTTGGAGTGCGTTGGCAGACATGTGGCATCTTTCACAGTGACAAAACAGCACTAAGTCTACTTCAAAAAGTCAATTTCTTTAATATCGAAAAAGTCATGATTGAAACTGATAGCGTTCATTATTGTCTGTTTAGTAGATTATTGTTGAAGGAGTAATGTGAGTTTTATGGTACTTGGGAGTGCTTAAGAGACAGTGAAAAGTGTGAGGACTTGTAGGGGTCACTGCAGCTGGCCTGAATAGAAAGTATCATATACTTTGCTAGGCCTATAAAATGTCCATACAGTGAAAGTACTTTGAGCCAGCCTCATGTCTGGCTTTACATAATTTGTTGGGAATATTAAAGTGGTAGGAGGTGAGAGGTGCATGTCCGTGTGTACCCGCTCTCAAACTCAGCTCGAGATGTACAAATAACACCTTCTTTCTAACAGTATACAACCACAACACCAAGTGTGAGCTCCAAATAAAACTGTAGTAGGGTATTTAACTGAGCCATATGTGTGGATTCATGCATTTGTTTGGGGTGTGGATTAATTGGATTTCTGATTAAAAGCTCCATAGTTTGCCTTTAATCGCTGAGCCATGGTGATGAGATGAGAGGGTTCTCTGTCTTCTCCCTGTGAGCAGTGGGAGCAGTGAGGCTGAAGCAGTGAGAATGAGGACTTTACCTGAGCATGAGCTCGTAGCGTGTGATGGCGGCGGCACTGGAGCAGGGGAACACCTGCCTCATATTCTTCATCAGACACAGGCAGTGCTCAGTGTACAGCCTGAAGCTGTCTGACAGCTGCCTCTCCTGGACAGAGAGCACCTGGCTCAGCACATTTTTGGATGAACCAAAAACCATCATGAATGTCTGGGAGGGCTAATGACAGGTGCTTCCTGATGATGGGGGTAAAGAGCATGTCCAGATGTGTAGGACCTACCAGGTCTCCGCGCACAGTGGGGGCATCCCACTCTGCATCGATGCTCCTCAGGAGGCGGAGCAGCAGGGAGTAACACACCCTCTGAGTGCGGTGATGGGCACTGTAGCACTGCCAGCGGCTGCTCACACAGACACAGACACACACACACAGACCGAGACACACACACATACACACACACACACACACATGCACACAAACAAACACAGAGCTTCACGTAAACCATAACCACACTATCAGATTGATGCTGTGCTGATCAGCACTCACATAATGGCCTGTTGCACCGGGGACAGGTCCGTCTGCACTGCATGGTGAGTCAGGACTGTCCAGGCTGGAGGACTCACTTGCCCAGTCCAGTTGTATGGTTCACGCTAAACAAGATTGTTTTAATCAATTAAAAAATCCATTGCTGCATGGCACATTGTACAGAAAGTTTGGTGTAATATTACAAAAAAGTTTAAATAGAGTCTGAAGTAACAGACCTTGATGTGAGCATGTTCATACTCGACAATCTGACTCAGTAGCTTCCTGTGAATGGAGACGTTGGTGTCCTTCTTGGACAGAGTGGTGTCTCTCTATAGAAGAAAAATCCATCATATTTGTTGCATTCAGTGAAGCAGACATGCAGTGAGAATAAAGGTGTTTGTACAGCTTTTTCTGACCTGACTGGTGAAGAGCTTTAAAATCAGATGACACTCTCCCTGAACTTTGGATGCACTCGAACGCGGCTCCAGTTTGAACCAGGTGTCATATCCGGACACTGGCATCTCCTACTCAACATAACAAATATATATATAAAAAAAACATCTTTTATTTAGTGCAGACAGGTTATTCAGACATGTTTTCAAATCCCCATCACAGTTTGGCACTTCACAGAGTATATTTTTCACTCACATTCAAAGGGATGTTGATGCAACCGAGAAAGTCATCTGCATTCTCCTCAGATCCTGAAGAAGCAGAGCCGTTGGCGCGCACTGATTTTGCTATCTGCTTAAAATACCTGTCAAAAAAGCAACTCAAATGATATATGTAGCATCTTCCTTCTTATTACTTGCTGAATTAGACAATATTCCATCTCTAATAGTCACAGCCACAGGTGGTAAATAGTAGCCTATTCAAAATCTGCTCTCAACTCAAGTGTTCTAACTGCAAAAACAATAATACTAACACTGAGAATGATCAGTTTGCTAGTGAATATAATAAATAACATAACAATAATTACTTGAAATGGACTATTTCCTGAATATTATGGTGATTATTATGTATAACTACTAATGCTACAACAGTAATAATAAAATTGTGAAAAGAGCATGTAATAGGTTCTGTGCTCAATAGCGCCTGGCAGACTCACAGTTAGCGTCACTACTTCCTGTCCAATTTTATCTCTATGATGTTTTTGCAGAGTCGTGCTAGCAATAAATATTTAAAGATAAGGCAGTGAACAGGGAGTTACGGGTTGTTAAAAAGTACACAAATAAAATGAATACTTCAGCGGAGAACACTTCCGCGCTTAGAAAGAGATATTTGTGTCTCAATGATAATTCTAATAGTGAGGCATAATAAATATTACAATGCCACAAACTTAAGGACTCTACATTTTCAAATAATTTCTTTTTTTTTTTTTTTTTTCATTCAAACCTCTTTCACGTTTCTAGTGTTCTCTGTATTGGCTAAACAAATGACAATATATTCAACTCCTTAATGCTGACAGGTATAACACTGATCTTAAAGGGACAGTCCCGAATTTTGGACATAGGACCTCATTTCCTTGAGTGTTGGAGACGTGTGGAGACACTTTTAAAAAAATATTTCATTCAGTCCTTGTATTTGCAGAGGTCGCTGGTGCTAGGCTAGTGCATGTCAACGGTCATAATTAGCCTGCCACTAAAACAGTCTTACCCACTCCATAAAGCACCCGAAACAAATCTCTTATTACGCCAGACTGTAGATGTGAATGTCTGTGTTGATAGAATAATTTTAGAAGTAAAACCAACCTTGCATTTGAAGGATTTATGTCTGAGCAGCAGCAGCAGCATTGTGTTGTACTTCCTGACAGAAAGCTTGGCAGCAGCGGATTGATATCACCTAGCACCTACCTTACCGGCAAAGTAAAATTCCGCTTCTGCTGAGAAAATAGTCCCTCAACATGTGACGATTCATGCGATGCAAGGTTAGTTTTATTTCAAACATTATTATATCAACACAGACATTTACACAGATAATCTGGCATAATAATAGATTTGCTTCGGGTGTTTTGTGGAGTGGGTAAGACTGTTTTTAGTGGCAGGATAACTATGGCCATTGACATGCACTAGCCTAGCACCAGCGACCTCTACAAATACAAGGACTGGGTGGAATATTTAAAAAACTGTCTCCACACATCTCCAACACTCTGGAGATGGAAATGAGGTCCTATGTCCAAAATTCTGAGCTGTCCCTTTAAATCTGGATAAGTGGAACATACTGTATGGTGGATAAAACACGGACAGATCAATTGATACTTTGCAGTGACATCACTGAGAGTGTTCTACATGTATCTCTTTTGGTGGAATGTTCAGCAGTTGCCATGGTGAAACAATACATTCATTAGCCAAATACAGCCAAAAGTTTTAAGATCAATCTGAAAACTCAGGAAAAATTGCCTACACAATGAATTTACACACCTAATTCTCAGGAGGTTTTGATGAATATGAGTGCTCATGGTCCTGTAGGTGTTTGACTTCCAACAAAAAAGGAGAAAGTGACTAACCGAAAAACTGTTGACTAATACCAGCTTGCTTGCGAATGTAATTTTATGTGTGAGAGATGTATTAAGCGTGCAAATCATCTCACTTGTTGTAGTTCCACCCAAGTCAGGTCTTTCTGACCAGATTGTGTTAATAAAGCTCAGTTTAAGTCTAACTTGATTACTACTTGAGACGATCTGTTAGAAAGAGTAGTGCTTTCAGTTAGCTTCACACTCCCAGGAAATGTTGACGACACCAGCTGCAAAGTGTCAGTAGCAGAGCTGGGATCATTGTTGTTGTTTTGCAAGTCTCAAGTAAGTCTCAACTCTTTCACCTCAAGTCCAAGTCAAGTCCAAGTCATCTGCTTTGAGCTTCAAGTAATTTCAAGTCTTTAGATTTCTATATGTAATGTATATGACTTCTAAGCAAAATTGTACTTAAAAAGTAACGGTATATTTATACATGAGTAATTATATAGTAGAGTTGTAGAAATGCTAATTTTTCCTTTTTAAATGTCTTGACAAGATCTTATTACTTGTTATTTTGTCATGTAGTTTGCACTGAAATGGAAGTGTAAAGTATTTTCTAAAAAGATTATATTTTATATATATATATATATATATATATAAATAAATAAATAAATAAATAAAGATAAAGATAAGACTGACCTGAAAAGATAAGATGGCCCGATGCCCGGCAATGAACACAAGGCAACCCCGATGCCAGTTACAGAGGCTAAGTGAAGTACCATCTGAATGTGAATGCAGCACTGACAGTGATCCCTACCACAACACTGAAACCAATGAGCTGATATACACTTCAGCAGCAGTGATCCTAGATGTGTTGGGCTATAAGAGCAACCATGGGAGCCATGCGATACAATACCCACCATGGCAAAGACGGTTAGAGGCTAAAATCAAGGAGGTGCGGAGAGAAGTGAGCCAACTGTCAGAGGCCCAGAAAGGTGCAATGAAAAAGCAAGTGCCCAAGAGGTACAACCAGTTGCCCATACCTGAAGCACTCGAAACTGCCAAACAAAGGCCTTGGCCAGCCGCCTAAAGAGGTACACACGAGATAACGAGGCCAGACGAATAAACTGGCTGTTCGCAACACAACCGGCGAAAGTGTACGCTCAGTGGCAGGGTACCAGAGCATACCCACCAAGGCTGGAGACTGAGAGGTACTGGAAAGGCATATGGGAGAGGAGCAGATGCACAGTGGCAGTGAAGACCACAGCAACCTCCCTGAACAGAATCCAGTCACCATCACAGTGAGTCTCAGGTATGAAAAACTGGACCGCACCGGGGCCCTGACATGATCCATGCGTACTGGCTAAAGAAGCTCACTGCCCTCCACGAGCACCTGGCAAATGAACCAGCTGCTAAGGGATGGGACTCACCCTGAATGGTTAACCCAAGGGCGTACGATCCTGATCCTAAAGGATCCTTCAAAGGGTGCAGTCCCATCCAACTATCGGCCAATAACCTGTCTCTCCACAACATGGAAGCTCATGTCAGGCATCATTGCGGCTAAGATAAGTGGGCACATGAATCAATACATGAGCGCAGCACAGAAGGGTATCGGCAAAAACACCAGGGGAGCCAAACACCAACTCCTGGTTGACCGAACAGTCGCCCGCGACTGCAGAACCCGCACTGCCTGGATTGATTACAAGAAAGCCTATGACTCAATGCCACACACATGGATCATTGAGTGCTTGAAGCTGTACAATATCAATGGTACAATATCAATATGGTTGTGGAAAACCACCCTTGAAGCCAAGGGGAAGCCACTTGCACATGTGTCCATCAAATGTGGCATATACCAAGGAGACTCACTGTCCCCACTACTGTTCTGCATAGGCCTGAACCCTCTCAGCCAAATAATCGACCGCACTGGCTATGGATACCGACTCAGAAACGGGGCCACCATCAGTCACCTCCTCTACATGGATGACATCAAGCTGTACGCTAAGAGTGAGCGAGACATCGACTCACTGATCCACACCACAAGGATCTACAGTACAGACATTGGGATGTCATTCGGGCTTGAGAAATGTAGCAGGATGGTGACAAAGAGAGGGAAGGTAGTCCACACAGAGGGGGTGTCACTCCCAGAGGGAACAATAGCAGACGTTGAGGACAGTTACAAGTACCTTGGTATCCCACAAGCAAATGGCAACCTCGAAGAGGCAACAAGGAAAGCGGCTACGGCCAAATACCTGCAAAGAGTGAGGCAAGTCCTTAGAAGCCAGCTCAATGGCAAGAACAAGGTGCAGGCAATCAACAGCTACGCCCTGCCAGTGATCAGATACCCTGCAGGGATTGTAAGCTGGCCAAAGGAGGAGATACAGACCACAGATGTTAAGACACGAAAGCTCCTGACCATGCATGGAGGGTTCCATCCCAAATCCAGCACCCTGAGACTGTACGCAGGCCGGAAGGAAGGGGGCCGAGGACTAGTGAGTGTGGGAACCACTGTCCAGGATGAAACATCCAAGCTCCTTGAGTACATCAAGGACAAGGCCCCGGCAGATGAGGTGCTCAGAGAATGTCTCAGACAGTGGGGTCCAGAGGAAGAGGTGCTGGAGGGACCATCATGGCAGGACAAACCCCTACATGGGGCGTACCACCGGAGCATAACTGAGGCTCCTGAGACAGTCCAGCACATAACTGCAGGGTGTAAGATGCTGGGAGGGAAAGCATACATGGAGCGACATAACCAAGTGGCGGGCATAGTGTACAGAAACATCTGTGCAGAGTACGGACTGGAAACCCCAGGATCAAGGTGGGAAACACCTCCAAAGGTTGTGGAGAATGACCGAGCCAAGATCCTGTGGGACTTCCAGATACAGACTGACAGAATGGTGATGGCGAACCAACCAGACATAGTGGTGGTGGATAAGAAACAGAGCAGAGCTGTGGTGGTTGACATCGCAATACCAAGTGATGGTAATATCAGGAAAAAGGAACACGAGAAGCTAGAGAAATACCAGGGGCTCAAGGAAGAGCTGGAGAGAGCCTGGAAAGTAAAGGCATCAGTGGTGCCTGTGGTGATCGGAGCACTCGGGGCTGTAACCCCCAAAACTGGAAGAGTGGCTTCAACAGATACCGGAAAAAACAATGGACATCTCAGTCCAGAAAAGTGCAGTACTGGGAACAGCGAAGATACTGCGCAGAACTCTCAAGCTCCCAGGCCTCTGGTAGAGGACCCGAGCTGAATGAGGGTGAGAGAGACCTACCACCGTGGAAGGTGAGAAACACATATTTTATTTTATTTTATTTTTTTTTTTTTGGGAGAAGCAGTCTTCTCAAGTCACTGACCTTCAAGTCCAAGTCAAGTCCCAAGTCTTAGTCCATTAATCAAGTCAAGTCTCAAGTCTTAAAAATAGTGACTCAAGTCTGACTCGAGTCCAAGTAATGACTTGCAAGTCCCCACCTCTGGTCAGTAGTTTTGGATACTTCTACTGGGATGTGGGACATAAAGCTCAAAAGTGAGTGAAATAGGAACATGTGGTCACTTCTCTACTTCTAATAGTACTGAAGGCCCATTTCCATTGCAGTAACTAGTCTTTGCTTCATCTTTGTTTTCACTGACCCTCCCTCACCCTGGCTCAGCTGCTGTCCTGTGTGTACATTACTTTATTGCTAATAGACTCCCATAAGACCATCTCTCAGTCAGGTGAAAGGACTTTGTGTCAGGTGAACTCCACAAACAAGTGGACAGTGTTTTTATTCGGCTTCATTCTCAGGGGTATGACTCACTCTACTCTCCCTCTCAAACAGACTAAGGCAATAAATCACTAATGAGAAACTCCAAGAAAGACAAGAGGTCAATTTAATAAACGCTTCGGACATTTAAGAACATTTCATAAAATTATAATTAAAACTGATTAGACTGACATACCTGCCCATTCCCCGGAGACCACTGATTTCATTCAGCTTTTTACACGCTTCAGCCACAGACACATCGTCGTCATGATCCCTGAACACAAAAGACTATTAGAATAAAACCAATAAAGATTTTTGCTATCAGATGGATCCCATAATATTGCTATCACACATTTTATCAGACTAAAAATAGATTATTTTAAAGAGTCCATATTATGCTATTTTCTGATCTAGGTTACAATGTTGTTTCCTCATCACACAAATACCTGGAGTTGTGTTTTGTTTCACACATAAATCCTGCATATGGTATTTAGACTTCCCTTAGTTCTTCCCTCAAACAGAAAACATTTTGTTCCATCTTGTGATGTCATGTGGTAATACAAGAAGTGCTCCACTGTGTTTTTAAACACCATATACCTTTACTAATATCATTAGAATCATTTCAGCCCATGAATTGCCAATTTCTACTGAACTAAAGGTAAAAGGTAACTGTTAACTTGAACACTACTGCTTCATGACATTGTAATGTGAAACTGAGCATTTCAAGCTTTTGAGATGTAGATAGACTAATAATAAAGGGTTGCATTAACATGTCTGAATGAAACAAAACACTCCAGGTATGTTTTGATGAGGTAACAACATTCTAACCTGGCTAAAATTCTCTGTAATGTAGGAGTATTAAATGTGCACTATGTAACTTTTGTGAAGTAGGGTCTGTCATCTGCTTATCTTCACAGTGATGTTATTGCTTTGTATAGCATGTTCTACAGTGTGTTACACTTTGCTATGGAGACAAGCAGATTGCACCACCAAGTTATAGGTCAGATTTGTGGAGAGGCAGACCTAGTTTCTAAAAATAATTATCAAAACAATAACGAAGCAAAAAAACAGGAATGTATTATACTGGTATTGAAGACATTTGGTGGTTGGCGTTTAGCACAGTCATCGTACCATATGTCCAGATGTAGGAGATCATTGTGGACATCATCAATTTCACTAAAAACAGAAAAATAAGATAGTTTTCAATTACTATTTAAAAACACACTGACATCAGACAGCTATATTATTTGAAATGACAGAGGCAGAGACAAGGTTAACAGAACATAACTATTTTGAGGTTTATTTTGTCCCTAGAAAGAATTAACCCCATTTAACATTTAACAATTAGAAATAGTAAATTAATTATGAATGTCTCCATTACGTTTTACATTTATCCATGATTTTCAGAGTGGGTTTCAGAATGATTAAATGCTATTTATTAAAGGGCCTGTACCTGACATTTTTCATGGATTTGAGCAATTTGTCTTGCCTCTGTACAGATATGGTGTATAAAATGTCCACTGTGTGCTGGCTGCATCTAATGTAGTGTTTAATTGTCTAATAATCAGGAAGTATGTGGTTGGCATGCTAGTTTTTGTTAGAAGGCAAGTGGCAGCAACTCCGCTCTGGTCTCTGAAAGTTCTGAAAAGCGCTTATGAACTCATCATGGTGAATAATTATAATGCTCTGAATGCATAAGGCACATGAGGAACAACTGGACCACTGCAAATCATTTAAAATGAAATTTATGTTAGTTTTTTTTTTACTCTATACTCAGGTATAGCACATTTAAAACTCAAAATGTCTCATAACAGGAAGCTAAAACCAATGAATACATAGATTTAAGACTTTATACTTACAAAACAAAGTGCTCGTCCCACACAGGGTTGAGAGTTTCCGGTTTTACTTCGGTCACCTGAATACATCGTGCTGGTAATGCCTCTTTTGTGCTTAAACGCTTCTCCAGTTTCTCCTTCCTTTTTCTGAAGCTGAACTTTCTCTCTTTCTTCTCCTCCATGTCATGTGGGCTTTGACCCTCAAGAATTCCCAGCATGCAATAGGGGTCACTATAACCTGGAAAAACACGCTTGGGCTGTTATTTGACTATTGTGAAAGTTTTTTACCAGCTGAAAGATTTCCAATAAACTGGAGTGCTATATTTGTTGTCTTTCAGGTAGCGACATTTTACTTAGTATTGGATAGATTTATTGAGCACTTTAAATCCCTCACCATTGGCGTCCTTGGCCATGAGATTCTTTGCTTTCAGCACAGATACTCGCAAAGAAAAGCTGGCACGCTGTAATAAGGTGAAAAAAAATAACAACGGTTAGAGAATAGAGATTGAGGAAATATCGCAAACAGGTTTAATGGGTTTATTTAAATAGAGGTGGCAAAACACAACTGACAACACACAACTGAGACTTAGGATTTCATTTTAGCCATAGTAAGACAGTGTAACAGTAACTGGTACCAAAATATTCTTTCATCTACTTCCACCACTACCACTCCCACTACTACTACTACCACAAAGTGTAGTGTACATTTTCTCCTCTTTATTTTGCTGCTGTTGTAACATAGTGCTTACTGCTAAACATACATTTAATTAGTACATAATATCCACGTACATAGAATTTCTACTAAAGAGTCTACCTACTTCCTAAATAAATAAAGCATACAGAGGAATGTGACTTGTAAGATACAAATAACATTTTGGTTCAAATTTGGACTTGAGTGTGTTTGTAGCTCAAAATTTGAAGAAATGATTTTGGCGATTGTAGCTCTGCAGGCTTCTCATTGACTTTATTACTGCAGCAGACACTGAAGAAACTGTCAGAGCCGCACTCAGACCCCAGCTGTGCCAAGCCCCTCACAAGAACATTTAACACACAATACTGCTATGTGCCCACTCTGCAAAATAACCTTTTGCTCCCCATACAAAAGTACTTCTCAAAACAACAGTTAATAACACAGTGGGAAACTAGAGCAAAAAGAAACCCGTTTATCCTGCCCAAACTGTACTCCTTAAGTGGCTTATTTGTGAAGATTTGGCTATTAAATGCCAACAAACAGCCAGTCTTCAGCTAATCTTTCACTGTTATGCCAAATATTATTTTACCATGGCACAACATATTACATAACCACTGTTTAAAATTGCTGGGTTTCAAATGGCAACAGAGCATTCTATAAGCCAATATGATTTAATATAGTTTTATAGTAATGAGGGGCTAAAATTCATGCAGATTGTTTTGAAGGTCCTATACTACACTAAATTGACTCTTGTGAGCTTTTAGCCATGTGATAATGTTGCTGCCTCCTCAAAAACATACCTGGAGTTGTGTTCTGTTTCATTCACATATGTTAAGTAATCCTTTATTATTAGTCTGTCTACATCTCCAAAGCTTTGTTCAACCTTGTGATGTCAAGTAGAGGTAGTTTTCAAGTTAATAGCTACTACCCTTTGTTGTCGAAGTTTTCAGCTTGTCCAAGAAAGGGTGGAAGTAAAAGGCTGGAGACCAACTGGATGTCTTACACAGGAGAAGTTTATTTATCATCAATAATATGGGGACTAGAAAAGTCAACATAGTATGTTCAAAAGAGTACACAGTATGATCTTTGAGTGTTCAAGCCCCTTTACTATGCTTCTGGAGGAGGAGGTTTATAAAGCAAGTTTTAAGACTCTGAAGGCCAGTAGGCTCCAGTTAGTCAGCATTTAGTGAGACTATGAAGGCCAGTAAATACCGGTTAGACAGCAATATGCCACAATTTACATAGTGGTATGACAATGGTATGTCAAGGGAAGATCATGGTGTAAATATATCATTTGTGTCAGTGTTAAACTGAGATGTACGTGGAAGATAAATTACTTAAATTCTTTTACACCCTTTGCATTTTTTCAGTAAAGATTAGAAATTCAAGAAATGTGTGTCCAGTTGTGTGCTGAACATGTGTGAATGAAACAAAACACAACTCCAGGCATGTTTTTGATGAGGAAACCACATAATAATTATAAAATAGGTCAGAAAATAGCGTAATATGGGTCCTTTACAATATACAATGAGTTTGTGAGTCTACTCAATATTAGAAATGAACAGGTTAACAAGTTAATACATTTTGCATTTTATTTTTAGGTATTTCATGGCAAAGTGAAATGTTATCAACAGAAAAACTGGCTCTTGCCCCCATCTGGGTTTATGACATTATCAAATTTAATAATTGGAAAACCAACATTTTGTTTTAATTAAAATTCTTTGGTGATCTTTAAGTGTGTCCAGCATTAGTGAATTATTGTTAACACATGTCTGTGCAGTTTAGTTCTTGGTTGAGTCATGCAGTTTGATGAGTTCATGTTTTTTTTTCATACAGAGCAGGGGTCTTCAGCTTTTTTCTTTGGGTGAGCAACGTCTTACAAAACAAAAAATGCCAGAGAGCGGTTGCAAGAAGGTGAGTATATATAAGAACCACAGCAAATCTCGGATGGGGTACAGTTAGAAAGACAACGGTAATTAATCCAATATGAGTTATTCAGCACAAGACGTATAACTCAGAAATCCCTTGGCTAACTACTTGGAAATAGTTTGGAGACCCCTGATAATGACATGTATTACAAGTACAATTGATTATGAATCTGACCTTAGACTCTTGGACTTTCTGTAGAATGATCTCATGCTCCTCTTCTCCCATATCAAACACCTAAAAATATAGTCAATATTAGAATTATACTTTTATGTAAATGTACAAACCCAGTGCAAAACATGTCTATTAGGAGAAATGGGCTTAGGATGTTTCTGTGGTGTTTCCAAACAGCAGGATAGAGGCTGCAGTAAACAGATGTAACACAGCTTAATATTAATATGGCAAGTGTGACTCTGGTGTTTAATCCTCACAGTGTCAGGAAAACAAACAACAGTCTAATAACACACAGTGACGGTGTCAGAGCAGAGCCAGTGGATCAGACTGTACCTTCAGTAGATACGCAAACAGCTCCTCATCACTTTTCACATGCTCAGGAGGTGCCACGCCCACTCGATTCACCACTGTGTACACCGCCTCCTCGTAAAGTAGGTCCAGCTGAGACAAGACAACTTTTGTTACCACATGGATGGAAGAAATTACTTGCTTCACATTAACATTAACAACATTAGCCATTATTATTGACTGATATTATGGACTCATATTTTCTTGTCTATGTTATATTGTTGTTTCCTCATCACAAACATACCTGAAGTTGTGTTTTGTTTTATTCACACATGTTTAACACACAAACCTGACATATTCCGGCATATTTCTCAAACAGAAAATACTCTTTTCCACCTTTTGATGTCATGTGACAATGCAGAAAGTGATCTTCTGTGTTTTTAAACTCTATACACCTTCACTAGAATCATCTGGATAATTTCTACCCCAGAATTGATCATCTCTGCTGAACAATAGTAAAAGGAAGCTATTAACATGAAAACTACCACTTCATGACATCAACAGGTGGAACAGAGCATTTTGAGCTTGAGAGATGTAGACAGACTAATAATAAAAGGTTACTCAAACATGTGTGAATGACAGATAAAACACTGTATACAAATAAAATGGTCCAAATAAGTTCCCTTGGGGATCAATAAAGTTTGTCTAAGTCTAAGTCTAAAAAGCAAATTCCAGGTACGTTTTTGATGAGGTAACAACATTATAACGTAGTTTAAAGCTCATCAGTCAGTTTTCATAATATATAAATTTTATTTATTTTTTTTAATCACATATTTCCCCCCAGAAAATATATCGCAAAAATGGAACACTGGAAAACATCTGACCAATAAACACTGTCTTCTTCATCTCATTAGAAAACATATTAGCTCTTACAAACTTGAAAGAAAAAGTCATTTGAGTCACTGTATGATGCGTTGTCAGAACAGCTGATAATTTGAGCTGGTAATTAGATTTTAATGGCATAATTTAAAGAAACAGTTTTTTACGCATTTAATTTAATGAATAATTTTACTCCAGCTAGGCCTGTCAGGATAACACATTTCAAAGAATGATATATTACTACAAAGAAATACTGCTAAATACTAAAAATACTAAAGTGCTAAATACTAAAAGACACTTTTTAAACAGACAGTATCATTCAAAGGCCTGAGCTGCAACAAATAAACAGCAGAATTAACCAATAATTAGTTGTAGCAGTATCTTATTCAACCCTGAGATCTTATCATATTACAACAAAAATAACAACAATAATAAAATAAAATGTACACATGATGAATATTGAGACTCAAAATACATAGTTTCAGCTTTGATATATTGATTGATATAGAACTTATTGTGACAGGCCTAACTTACCAATATGTTTTGAAGCAAATATTTTCCATTTTCCATTTTTTCCCTCTTTCGATTGGGCAGATACAGATACTCTCAGCAGTAATGTGAAAATTTTAAGATATCTACATGAAAGTCAAATGAGGTGAAGTCTCAGCTTGAGTCACAACCCATTCTTAAACTCTTATTCAATTACAGTGCACTCTCATGATCTGTAATTTGTCTATTGTAATGTCATCGATTCAAATAATGTTAGAAAATCACCTCTGTCCGGTTGATGCGCTCGGGGATGAAGGCCTGATCCACTTGTTCCTGAGGTGGAGGCACTGTGCATGGGCCTCTCTGACTCTGGACAAAAATCACCACAAAATTTATAAAAATAAATACAAACTCCGAAGCTCTAAAGGTCAGGCGAGGTGAGAAACTGGGCTTACACAATGTACTGAAGGTAACAATCAATAAGTGAAACCTGCACAAAGAAACTACTCTAGACTTATTCTGTGGCATTTAGCACGAGGGGCACTCAAACCACAGAAAATACTTCAAGTCACAAAAAGGGTTCAGAATAATTGTTCCGCTCACACCAGACAGGAAATTACCTTCTCCTTTTATGCTCAGAACCAGACCAGATTTTTATGCCAGATGCCCTGCCTGGTGCCATCTGCGGTGACAGTGGGTGGATGGCTGAGGGACACAATATTATCGCTAAAGGAAATGTAATGTATGCTATTGATACTTTGCAGCTGATATCATCAACATTCCCTGGGGCCATGATGCTAACTGGAAGCACTGCTCTGTTAGAAATTATCGGACTTTATTTTTACACAGTCTGATGTTATTTTAACTAGGGGTGTCAAATTATCGCGTTAATTGCGATTAATTAATTACAGTCATATTTAGCGCGTTATGTTTTTTAATCGCGTTAATCTCATTTTTAATCTCTAACTTTAGTGTTTCTGTAGTTTCTTTATTATAAAACCTGTTTTTATGTGTTGTTGGGACAACAACACACACACACACACACACACACACAAAACACATTTATACATTTTTTTATTTCGGTAATTCCACTCATTGCCGGAAACTCACACAAAACACGCGCAGTAAGAGCGATGTAAACGTCATGTTAACGTTGGCGGCGTCAGTCGCACAATGGACGAGGTCGAAGAGCCAGTAGAACAGAGGCAGCAGTGCACAGGTAAAAACACATTCGTGTCTTGGAAATTATTCTCCCGATGTGAAATATAAAAGAAAATAACAAATATAATATCGCCTGAAAACAACCTGCATAGGCTCATGATCTCTGCACTACTGTCCTATAGTGACCTGCCACATGAGGGGACACGCACACAAACACAAACAAACACAAACACAAACACACAAACAAACACACACCTTCATCATCGTTATTAACCTGAGAACGCGCGGACCACGTTTCCTTCCGTAGACACTGCGCGGACACCGCTGTCCTCCCGTGAGCCGCGTGTGGATCGTGTTTTCTCGCGTACGCGGCGTAAACCGCGCTTCCTCCTGTGTGCCTCTAAACCAGAACTAACACCAAGACTAAAACCAGGACTAAACCAGGACTAAACCAGAACTAAAACCAGAACTAAAACCAGAACTAAAACCAGGACTAAACCAGGACTAAACCAGGACTAAACCAGGACTAAACCAGGTCTAAACTAAACCAGAACTAAACCAGGACTAACACCAGGACTAAACCAGGACTAAACCAGGACTAAACCAGAACTAAACCAGAACTAAACCAGAACTAACACCAGAACTAACACCAGAACTAACACCAGGACTAACACCAGGACTAACACCAGGACTAAAACCAGGATTAATCCATTCCAGGACTAAACTAGGACTAAAGTAGGTCTAAACCAGGTCTAAACCAGGACTAAAACCAGTGATCTCATATATATTTCTCTATCAATAATATTTTTAATATGGATAAGGAAAGACTGGACTTTTTATTGTCTTTAAGTAGACAAAGGTTATTATGTTCAGATTTCCTCGTCTTTGCTACTTTACAACAAACAGTTTCTTATTCATGGAGACTTGGGCTCAACAGCCAATTTGGAGAGATTTGTTAAACAATAAATGACTTTATAAAGTCACTTTTTTAAATCTATATCAGTCTTTTGATCTGCCACAATAATGTAATAATGAATTTAAATGAAAATACCTCAAATTGAAGGCTTTTCTCAGCAATTTTTAGGTGAGATTAAAATGAGATTAATTAGATTAATTAATTACAGATCATAATGAATTAATCTCTCAATTTTTTTAATCGCATGACAGCACTAATTTTAACACAATCTAACAAGAACAGATGAGCTGATTTGTCCTGTTCAAGAAGTCTCTCACACATCAAATTACAGTCACAAGTTATCTAGCATTAGCCAATAGTTTTTCAGTTAGTCTCTACACTTTTTGTTGAAAATCAAACACCTAAACAGGACCATGGACACTCATATTGATCCTGAAGACGTGCAGTTTAAATCCATTTTGTATTTTTTCTCAAGTTTTTTTTAAACTTTTTTGGCTTGGTTCCCAATATGTGTAATGTGTCTCCATGGTAACTGTTGAACATTCTGTCAATATATATACATATACATATATATAACATATAGAACACCTCCAGCATGAAGTCACTGTAAAGTATCATTAGGTTGCTGTGGCTGCATTGTCTTATATCTGCCACTGATGATAATCGTATCACTAAATCGGAGGGCTAGCACAAAAGAATTATTACCTAATCTAGTTACCTTAAATTAAAAACATGAGGATTTCTGGTATGAATTCTGAAATACATTTTCAAAAAAATTGATTTAACTGTGTGCCTTTGTGTACTGTATGTGTGTGTGTACTGTCACGCTGAAGTCACAGTTAAATATACATGATATTTTACTCAAATAAAGACAAAAATTCAGCTGTTATTTAATGAGCCGTGTAACCTGTCCATGAGTGGTCCAATGTTGAAAAGGTTTATGAGGTAATCATCTGGACACTGTTTTTGAAATCTATGCAGCTGTCTGCGCAAATATACCCACGCCTTGGACAAGATTATGCCAATCAAATGCTAATGAGGTACTTAACAGCGGTGAAGGTGAGTCAGACAAATTACAATAGAGGTAAAATGTCCCATAATGAGAATAGGCAGGACTGTTTTAATATAAAACTCCTTCGAGGGCAGGACTTCTCACGGTGCAGTAAAAATGTCAGTGTCTCAGACCAGTACCGTCAAATTGAAAAAGGTTTCTGGATGGAAGCTGAAACATCTTGATTTCAAAAGCAGGGGCCAGCTAACTACCTCTGCTATCTCTGAGACCTTTTCTACTCTGTCATTATAAATAAACATAAATGTTAAAAATATTACAGAGCCCTTATTAATATTTATTACTGTTATTATCTATGTTATAATGTTGTTTCATCACAAACATACCTGGAGTTGTGTTTTGTTTCATTCAGACATGTTTAACACAAAAACCCAGCATTTTTAGGCTTCTCTCTAAATGAAAACACTCTGTTTTACCTTGTGATGTCACGTGGTAATACAGGACATGCTCCACACACCTTCACTAGAATCATTTAGATAATTTCATCCCTGGAATTGCCAATATCTTCTGAACTAATGGTAGCCTAAAAGGTGTCTGTCAGCTTGAAAACTACCGCTTCATGACATCACAAGGTGGAACAGAGCATTTTAAGCTTTGGAGATGTACACAGACTAATAATGGTCACTCAAACATGTGTGAATGAAACAAATCACAACTCCGGGTATGTTTTTAATGAGGTAACAACATTGTAACATGGCTTAAATTTTAATTTTGAGTCAACTTTGTGTAATATATGACTTTTAAATAAACATTGTGTACTGTAGTCAGGTCAAGTAATATTTTGTGCACTTTTAATATAATTTGTTGCAGTGCAGTGACTCTCATACAAGTCCGGCACACTGTATACGCATAACACAAAATGACTTTATGGTTATTACTTGTTATTTGCATCATCATCAGCTCTAAATGAATACTGCAGTCTGGTACACTGCAGACAGTACTGGCAGCAGGGAGAGCCCAAGTTAACTGCGGACAGCAGCTTGTCACAGCTGAGCCTGCCGCCTGCCACCGCCCCGCACAACCCGACCCGCGCAACCTGACCCTTCTGTCAAAACACGTCACACAGACAAACATGGCCGCCTTTACCCTCGCCATAACTGCATACAAGAGGGGGAACAGACGGGCAGAGAGTGGAAGTTGGTGTGGTGGGTTACCTCGGCCTGGGCAGAGCGCAGCATGTTCTCCTGTTTCTGCATGATGCCATTGACGTGTTCAAAGAATTCAGCGCTCTCCTCTGAAACCCTGCCAGGGAAGAAGAGCAGATAAAACAGGTCCAGAAATAGCATACAAAGAAGCAAGTATCACGCTGAGAAAATATTAACTATATGAGGATGGCTTGACAACACTCTATGTTTGCAGACGTGTCACGGAACCATCTGCTAGTGAAGATGACAGTTTCAACTCTCTATTAGCAACGTAAACAAGGTCTAATTTACTGTGCATGGTGTTGTTCTGATTAGCAGGTGTATTCAGCATGATGGCTTTTCTCTCTCGTCTCAGGTGTGTGAATCCCCGGCCTCCCGTTGACTCCAGTTGTCATGGAGACAGCAAAGGGACTAACTGCATGGATACCTCGGGAAACCCCCCCTCCTCACCCCTCTCCACCAAATACACCACACACCCTTTTCTATTGACGTTAACTTGTGTGATAATAAGATAAAAGAGATTGATTTGCTTTTTAAAACCTTGCTAGGCCACACAGGACTTTGAAATAATAAGATTTTGACCAGTTGATTAAATACATTTATTTCAGAGTGCCTAAGGTGTTCCCTGTCAGTGCAAATATGTGAAATGTATTTGTTAGAGTAAAGATTTAAGCTTTCAGTCATAAAGGTCTGATATTAGTCTTTGTCAGTTGAAAAGACTTCAGTGCTAGAAAATGTCTTTGTTTCTGTTATGCCTTTATCTGGAATGTTCCACAGCATGAGGTTAAACTTATCTCCATATTTATCTCCAGTGCCACCATCAAGCTAAGTTACAGGTCATATCTGTGGAGAGCCGACCCTCTTACAGTACCATACCAACTTTATTATAAAAGCGCTTTAACACTTTACTTTACTTTATATGGGATGATGCCTGGTCATACACAGTAAGAAAGCATGTTTTTCAAGGTAATTTTTGGCAACATAAACAACTGTAAATTAATAAACCCAAGACAGATATATTTAATACCACACTGAGCAACATTCCAGGCAAATCAATAATTAATAATAAACCTCCTTGGAGACAAGCAGATTGTAGACCCTTTACCAGAAATGGTGCATAGTTTGTGGAAAGCAACAACAAAACCATCTTTTATTCTAATGACCATGCTAAAAAGTGTTTTCTTTTTATTTTCTTCTTTCTGAGTGTCTCCTGCCTCTAACCACAAAAAATAAATTGGCCTCACCCAGACGGTAAACAGTAACAGTATCATCAGTTATTTTTGATTTTTTGGCGTCATCAAAATACATAACAAGAATGCATCTTACGAAAAACTTCTGAGAAACAAATCACATGCCCCAACCAATTGAGTTAAGTGCGCCAAGATGAAAACCTCAAATAGAATCATTATGTAACACGGCCCCAATCCTCATTTTAACAGACGCCCCCTTCGCCACCTCTCTCTCTCGCTCTCTCTCTGTGGGGCATCTCTGTCAGACTGTATGCAAATGAGTGGTCAGGCCCATAGCTGAACCTCGGGGGTCCGCCAAGCTGTCTGTCTCCCTCCCCCCACTGGCCCCCTGCATGCGCCATAGCTCCCATCACATTATGCAAAAGAGGGCAGAGTCCACGGAGACCCCCCTTTATTAGTGACAGTATACAGTAGTGGGACAGGTATACCAATAATATGCACTCCAGACTCTGCAGTAGGGCGGGAGGTACTGTAGACCCCTATGGTACAGACCAAGACTAATGGTGGTCACACAGCGGAGACCGGTTAGGATTCTAACAATACCGGAGCCAAGCTAATATACCACAGCGTACATCTCTTCACAAACAAAATGATTTTAGGAATTCAATTTGGTCTCTCGGATATTATTCCAGAAATGTGTTTGCAGAGTTTTTTATTTTTTTATTTTTTTACTTTGATCAGAGGAAAGGGTTTGCCAAATAAAAGAAAGCTGGATCTGCGTCTTGCACAGATACTGTTGCTATGCTTGTTAGCTCTGCCCACAATATGTCAATGAGACTTATGTATCAAGTCAATAGACAGAGAAGCTATTGCAGTCTTTGGCCTCATTGGATTTAAGCAGTTTTAAAGGTCCTATATTACGCAAAATTGAGCTGTGAGCTTTTAGCCATGTCAAAACATAGTTACTTCCTCAAAAAGATGTCTGGAGTTGTGTTTTGTTACGTTTATACATGTTTGAGTAACCCTTTTTACAAAGCCCAAAAATGCTCTGTTCCACCTTGTGATATCATGAAGCAGTAGTTTTCAAGTTTACAGCTACCTTTTATATTTAGTTTAATAGAGACTGATTGATTCTAGTGAAAGTGCATGGAATTTGAAAACACAGTGGAGCACTTCAGGACATCACGAGGCGGAAACAAGTTCTGTTTAAGAGAAGAACTGAGCCTAAATATGTAGGATTTCTGTGTTAAACATGTGTGAATCAAACAAAACACAATTCCAGATGTGTTCAGGTACGATGAGGAAACAACATTATAACAAAGATGAGAAAATATAGTCATTTGGGCCTTTTAAAGTTTGTTTGAGTTTATTTTCTTTACTGAAATCTCATTCCTGTATAAACAAATTACGATAGTGACGTAGCACAACAGGTGTTCCATTGTTAATTGTTTTAGAAGGCCATGGATGTCTGATTGAATAGACTTGTACTGTGTGGATGCCAATTAAAGCCATTAAATTAAACTGTTGCATTTAGGGCTGAACAGAAATGGATTTGGAAGGAAGTCAAAAAAGATTAAGATTTTAATTAAATGTTTTTTGGGGAGAGGATTTTTAACAGTCCAATGTTGACATTTACTGACATTTCCTACCAATATGAGATGATTCTGGTCCATCTATATCCATTAGAAATGTCATTAAGTTACATTAAGTTAATTACATTCATTTTTCACTTAGACTTTTAAAAAATTCAAATAATGTAAATGAGTTAAACAAAAAACAACTGGGCTTACTTAAAAAATTTGCATCACAAATTCAAAAGATTTAAAAAGTTTAAAGGCATGGCAGAGGAGAACCAGCTATGTGGTAACATCTAATGTAAACAAGCAGACAGACCCTCAAAAAAGTTACATAGTGCACCTTTAAACTTCAGGGTAAACAATTAGGACATTCTAACCAAAAATATTTGGTTGATTTTTGTAAAAATCTTGATTCAGTTTTGATATATATTGTGCAGCCCTAAGGTTCACTGTATTTCCAAGTGCAAAGCTGGATTCATATTTAGACTGCTGTTCCCTTGTTTGATCAGTGATTTTTTTTTTCAGAAAGTCTATGGTCAAAATGAATGTGAAATGTACTTCCAGAACCTTGTGGTGGATGTTTGCGATTGCAATTACATATGCATAATATAATTTATAATCAGTATTTAGTTCACAGTGCATATTTTAAAACATGTATATGAGTATTAACATCTGAGAGAAGATTAAAATATGTAGTGCTAAACTAATACAAGAATCTTATGCATTTCACAACAGTTTGTAAAGGTGTAAACTTCAGGGTAAAACTTTAAGACATTCTAACCAAAAATATTGTAACTTACGCGATTTTTGTGAATTTTTTTTTATTCAATTTTGATATTGTGCTATGGCTCATTATACTGTATTTCCAAGTGCAAAGCTGGATTCTTGTTGAAACTGCTGTTCCTTTGTTTAATCAGTGAATATAGTTACTGGAGACGTCCAGCTCCTCTGACGTAACTTGGATGGCTTTTTGTCTCCCATGTGTGAGTCACGAGTACGAATTAGACCAGTAAGCTCCCATTTGATTGTACAAACTTCACATCTCTCCATGTCTTCCTGCCACATTTTCACTCATCTTGTGTTTTCTCACGATGTGTCACTCAAACAGCTTGCGGATTTGTACAGACAGTCTGCTGCCTTTTGTTTGGGGCTTTGGGGAACGGTGTGTTCATGAGCAGAAATAAAGTCCGACCCATTACAACTCCACCTCGCAATGATCCAGCATCTCCAAACTGATTATGTCTGTACCTTTGTATTTTCCGGCTTTCAGTGCGCTCACGTTGTCGTAATAACAATCTGATTTGATGTTGCTAGGGAACAAGTCTATTTTTTACCTGAAAGTTATTTGCTGAAATGCGTTTAAATGCAGCAATTAGATTTTCATTTCCTTGTACAGCACAATAAATACACGCAAAATGCCATGAACTCATTTGGTAAGTGTTTAAACAGAACTAATTGATGGAGAGTGGAGGTGATGGGGAAGTCTAACGTCAAAAGAGATTACAAACACTGCATACTACAAGGGTAGATGTTAGAGCTCAGTAATTAATAGAAATTTAATTTAAATAAAAATCTGAACATTTCCAGACCACACTTGTTGACTTATTGTTTTTAATTGACAGAGTTAACAGCCAGTCGTCTGTCAGTAATGGCTATGAAGATTAAGCCAATCATGTCTTCACTTATACATTTATTTGAATAATAAAAAAAAAAAAAAAAATCATTAATAAGAGTCATATCATTTTTTGTTTCAAGACCGATCAATTGTGGTTATTTTTGTAATAGCAATAGCTGTCCAGTGATCAAAGTTGACCAGCAATTAGCATAAATGTTGCACATGTACCACTTTTTATGAGTAGAGTATATTATATATATATATATATATATATATATATATATATATAGTTTTTTCATGTAGTTTGAAAGGATAGCCTACTATAATTTAACCATAAACCCTACCTAAATAAAAGGTTATTCAAATTTGACACTAAACAACATCTAAAGTCAAGGGAGATATAAGGATATACCGAACTACTTTTGTTTCCCAGTAATGAGCAGTACTGCATTTAAAGCAGGATGTGCAGTGAGTGGCAGAAGTGGAATGGTCAGATCTCATTATAATGTCTCTGTGCAGTAATTATTATAAGAACCAAGAGGTCTCAGGGAACAGTAATGACATTTATGTTAGATGAGGTCAAGGGCCAGCATTTCATGGATGTCGTGTGGCAATGAAGAGGAGTGAGTCTTTTCATCCTGTAATTCAGAATACATTAACACTGGAAAATCTACACCAAACGAAAACATGTGCTTAATACCTTCTGTCATGTGTAAAGGTCCTATATTACACAAAATTGACTCTTGTGAGCTTTAAGTCATGTTAGAATGCTGTTACCTCATCAAAAACATACCCGGAGTTGTGTTTTCTTTCATTCACACATGTTTGAATAAAGAATAAAGCTCAAAATGCTATATTCCAAATTTACCTTTGCTTTATTTCAGAAGAGATGGGCAATTCCAGGGCTGAAATTATCCAAATGATTCTAGTGAAGGTGTATGGAGTTTAAAAACACAGTGGAGAACTTCCTGTATTATCTGACATCACAAGGTGGAACAGAGCGTTTTCTGGTTGAGAGAAGAACTCAGCCTAAATATTGGTTTATGTGTTAAAACGTGTGAATGAAGCAAAACACAACTCCAGGTATGTTTTTGATGAGGAAAGAACATTATAACATAGATCAGAAAATAGTGTCATATTTTTTTTAGTTAATGTTGACAACTAATATGAGCTTAACTAAATGTGATGATTAATAAAACAAACAATAAAGGCTCAAAAAGCATAAAAAGTATTGTCCCATAGGGTGTCTGAAGCAACAGTCTTTTAATGTCTTAAAATATTCTCAGTAATGATCAAGTATAATTTTTCTTTTAGTTCGTGTTTGTTTAATGTATCTAGATGACACTGTTGATTATTTATAGCAAAGTTTGTCTGGGCTTATTTCCATAAATTTGACATGAAAACACAAAAGAATACGTTTGAATATGCATCAGCAGTGCGTTTCTAATCATTGTATGCAAATGAGAGAGAGTTATTTTGCTCTTAATTAAAAGTCATGACATAAACGACACACAGGAGTCCCATTCATTAACAAGACAAAGAAGAGTCCCAGTACTATACTGAAACACATCTGACTATACTGCCTACTCTTGGTGATGACAACTCAGATATTAAACAAATTATATTAAAATCATTCAAATAAGCGGGTGGTCTGACCTCATTAAATATTAGTGTTATGATTACTGTGAGAAGAATCAGGATTTAAAGGGCACATAATAACACTATTTTTAAAATCTATGTTTGTAATGTTTCTCATCAAAAAATATACCCGAGTTCTTCTCTCAAACTCAAAACACTTTCTTCCACCTTGTGTGGTAATACTGGAAGAGCTTCACTGTGTTTTGAAACTACATACACCTTCACTTGGATGATTTCAGACCTGGAATTGCCAGTCACTACTGAACAAAAGGTAAAAGGTAGCTGTTAACTTGAAAACTACTGCTTCATGAAATCACAAGGTAGAACAGAGTATTTTGAGCTTTGACGATGTAGACAGACTAATAACAAAGGGTTACTCAAACAAGTGTGAAAAAAAAAAAACACACTTAAGTTTGCTTGTTGCTTATTTGTTTGCCTGCTTGAAGACCCCAGTGATGGTTGAAGACAGGGATGGGAGCTACCAAAATACACTGGCTCTGATTTGCAAATTCTCAGTAAGAAAGATTAACTGGCAGCTTATAATGGTAAGGGCACAGTGAGCGTCACAGCCACGGCTACAGCCCAGCAGGAAGCACTGGGGAGTACAGGAAGTGAAAAAGGTGTGAATATGGTGATAATAAAACACATCAGAAACTCAACTGATCAGAGATAACAATATGAACATTGGTAGGTTAAAGTTATAACAGATTTATTTAATTTATGATTTTCTTATAGCTATGTGGATGATGTGTCTTGTCCAAGGACACAACAACAACAACAATAACAACATGCAAATCACTACAGAACATTGAAAGTAAATAGAGGTCCTTGTGGTGATTAAAATGGTCAAGATCCATCGACAAACATGATTATGCATGTGATTGTTGAATCTTAAAAATCCATATTAATAATGAGAATTATAGAAGCAAATTAACCTCCAAATAGACTGAAATGTAGTCCTTAAAGGTCCTATATTACACAAAATTGACTCTTGTGAGTTTTAAGCTCATAATGTTGTTACCTCATCAAAAACATATCTTCTGTTGTGTTCTGTTTCATTCACACATGTTCAGTAATGAGTAATGCTTCATTATTAGGCCGTCTACATCTCCAATGCTCAAAATGCTCTATTCCACCTTGTGATGTCATCAAGAGGTAGTTTTCAAGTTAACAGTTATCCTTTACCTTTTGTTCTGTAAAATCCAGGGCTAAAATTATTCAAATGATCCTAGTGAAGGTGTATGGCGTTTAAAAACACAGTGGAACACTTTCTGTATTACCACATGACATCACAAGGTGTTTTTTAGTTTGAGCCTAAAGTCTGAGAAACAAAACACAGCTCTGGATAGGTTTTTGATGAGGAAACAACATTATAAAACAGAGCAGAGAATAATGTAATATGGGCCCTTTAATAGTCAGGCTTTATGTTACATTCATGTTTTATTCAGAAAATAAAGTTCACCAAGCTCGTCACACAGAGCAAACGTGGTCAAAAATGTGAGCTATTCGGTATATGGTGGCATTATAGTGAGCTTAACTATTCATACCATCTATATTTCATCTATGCTGTTTGGTCGTGGTATGTGAATTGTACATCATAAAATCTTGATGTTCCTTCTCAGAAATTGTATCACTCAAATTTAATATTGTGACCTAAATAAGACTCATATGTAAAAAATGAACCACTGAATCTCATATTGATGAAGCTGACAGTTCTGTACACATATCTGGACAGGCATCAGACAGTTCATCAATACCCAGTGGCTTTATCGGCGTATCTAAACAGCAAACTGAAGCTAGAGTCAAGAGGTGACTCATAACACAATCATCTCAACTCTGAAACTGATCCCATCTGAGGTTATCCTCCATGTTAAAAATAGCCGGCGTCGTCATTGCGAGTATATGTTTGCATCAGCAGCCCTGTTTAGGTTGCTATAGAAACCCCCAGGTTCATACTATTACTTTTGGCTTCAAAACAAGACAAAGGTATAAGTCAAGGGCTGATTTAACCTACACTACCTCATTTGTTGCTACCTCGCAGGAGCAGAGAACAGAGAACAGCTTTGACAAGGAAAAAAAAAAAAAAAAAAAAAATGACAAAAAGAAACTCAAATTAATCTGAATACTCATCTAAAAAGGCAGTTTACAATAGCCACTCAACTGTGCTTTTGGAAGCATGGTAATGATTTGGTTTGAAAATTTTAGATATAATGCAATTTAACAGAACTGGGTAAAGTACGTGCAGGTTAATGTGAACAATTTAAGACCAAAATGACAAGACTCACAGCAGCAGTTACAGAGAGTGAGTTTTCAGTGTAAAGCCAAATGGAACCAGAGTTGACTGAGCCTATTTGGAACACAGTGACCATCAGTGTAGCTAAGGTATGCCCATTTATATATACTATCTATGGTTTTGTAACACTGTCAGGATTTTAGGTCATTTTGACAGTTCCAAAAAAGCAAAACGTGCACTATTACTTGATCCAAGAAAGTAGCATTTGAAATAGTGTTTGATTGAGTCAGAGTTTGCAGTAGTGTGGTTGGAGTGACCTTGGTGAACACAACCGATCTAGTACATTCAACTTAAGAAATGTTTTAAGGCACACTGCACTTTGCTCGGGCTCTTCACTGTAGTCATCATTTTTTATGTCAATCTAATGAGTAGTGGCACTGTTCTACGGAGACTTCATTAAGGCACTTACTATCTCTTTGCAGACTGCGCTAGACCACAGTGTACTAATTATTCAATTTCCTCCCAATGTTCGAATGGCTATATGTATAGTGCACTTCAGCTAGCCCACAATACAAGCAATATAGAGGACAGCAATGAATTATAACATAAAAGCTAAAGATCAAAATACTTCATTACTCGATGGAAATACATTTAAAGGGCCCATACTGCAGTTTTTGCCCATACTGTTCTCATTAAAAACATAGCTGGAGTTGTGTTTTGGTTCATTCCCGCATGAAGAAAACACTTTGTTCCATCATGTGGTAATACAGGAAGTGCTCCACTGTGTTTTTCAATTCCATATACCATCCCAGAATTGCCAATCTCTACTGAACAAAAGGTAGCTGTTAATTTGAAAACTACCACGTCATGACATCAAGGTGGAACAAAGCATTTTGAGCTTTGGAGATGTAGACAGACTAGTAATAAAAGGTTACTCAAATATGTGTGTTTGAAACAAAACACAACTCCAGGTATGTTTTTAATGAGGTAATTGCATTATAACATGGCTTAAAGCTCACAAGAATCCATTTTGTGTTATATAGGACCTTAGTTATATAGGATTACTGTGTGCGTGATGAAAACCAGATGTAATTAGTTTTTCATTTTTCACTCTGTGGGCGTATACCTGTCTAGTGGAAAGGGGCCAGGCTTACCTGCGTGACAGAGGCTCAGGGTAGTGTGTGAGGGGGGCTGCTGGGGGTGGGAGGGGGCGGGTCCCGTCTGCTCCTCAGGGACTGGCTCCTCTGCACCTGCCGAAGCACACTGCTCTTCAGGTCCAGCAGTGTCGTCATGGTGTTGCCCTGGGAAACAGCCACAGTTGAAATTGAGAGGACACATGCACTGTAATGTGGTCAGTAAAATTAAGGCCTGAAGGAGGACATCTGATCTTAAATCAATATCAAACTAGCTAGTGAAGGTAATAGCAAGGAAGTAGGTTACAAAAACAAGAAAATCATAGCCTGTGGTTAAAGGGCCCATATCACGCTATTTTCTGACTGAAGTCGTTTCCTCATCACAAACATACCCGGAGTTGTGATTTGTTTCATCCACACAACACACAAACGCTACATACTTAGGCTGAGTTCTTCTCTCAAAATGGAAAACACTCTGCTCCAATTTGTGATGCCATGTGGTAATACAGAAAGTGCTCCACTGTGTTTTTAAACTCCATACACCTTCACTAGGATCATTTGTATAATTTCAGCCTTGGAATTGCCAATCCAATCCAAACAGTGCATTTTGAGCTTTGGAGGTGCAGAAGACTAATAATGCAATGAAACAAAGCTTCAGGTATGTTTTGATGAGGTCACAACATTATAACATGGTTTGAAGCTCACAAGTGTCAATTTGGCGTAATATAGGACCTTTAAGGGTGCACTGTGTAACTAATGGGGGAAGATACTTTGCCTGGAATTGTCCCAGAGTAAAGCATTTAAACAAACATAACTATATTAGGATATTCTCCAATTGAGGACTGCAGTGACCGAACATTTTTAATCAGGTTCAACAGAGGCTTATCAGAAACAGGGTATGACATTTGAATAAATATTTCTGCAAAAATGATCTTGGCTGCCTGCCTCAAAAATGTGACAGCCAAAAACTTAAATGAAATAATCAACAAGATAACCCCAGAATAAACACTGGTTCCAAGAAAAGCAAGAAAAACATACACAAAAATCACAGCTAACTAGGTGGTTGAAATCTAATTAAGAAAATGCCTGGCTTGTTCCTAGTTTGATCCCAGTTTAGTCCTGAAGTAGACTTAATGTGATCCTGCTCTAGTTCTGGTTTAGATCCAGGTTTAGTACCAGCTTTGATCTGATGTGTGTGCAAGTGTGAAAGAACCCTTAAACATTTGCGCTGAAAAGACAAAAGCAGATTTTTCTTTAAAAAATCACATCAACAAAGACAAATAAACAACCAAACCCCAAACCAAACATCCCTTGGTACTTTCTTTATTCCTGAAAATGAAAGACAAAAAAAAAATCTTCAGTAGTGGTAAAACAAAAACGTAGGCAGCAGTACCTCTCTCTTTCTCCCATTGTTTCTTGCATATCTTGTTCTATAATGAGCAAATGAATGGCTTTTTGTATTAGTCTAGACAGAGGTGAGCTGGGCTGTCTGATGGTAGCTGTGGGGCCATATTTATGAAGGTGGGGAATACATTAAATTTGAGGGACTCTTTTAGAATAATCAGCCACATAATGATCCCCCCTGACTCTTAACATAATTACAGTCTTCCTCCACTGCAAAAGGTGTGTGCTATTTCTGTCTGACTCTCTATTTATCCTCAGACTTCATGTTTTTGCCACTGGAGTCAAAGAGCTTTATTCTAGGAGTGCTATAAAATATGTAATTGGGGCAGAACACAGAACACAGTCACAAAGCCAAGTCTAATAAAAAATCCATGTAGAACAATATTACACAGTTAACATCACAGGGGTTTTAATAAGAGTAGCTGTCTGGACATAACATCTGATTTGTAATTTGAGGTTGATGTAAAGGGGATGACAAACACTAGATAATGTATTTTCTACAGAAAGACAACAAAACAGGACAACTATCATTTACTATGACTGTAAAGCTTTTGTCACTTGTACACTTACTCATGGGAAGAGGACCAAAACACAACTGAAGTAAGTATGCTCTTACTCTTATGTGAGTCATATCATTTTACAGTGTAAAAGTACTGTACCTGAAAATGTCTATAAAACAAACATTTAAAGGTATATTGTACTTGAGCGTGCTAGATAGTTATAATCTATGACACCAGTGAATCATGATGTTATAATTTGCATATATTTTAACTTCAATATTAATCTAAAACGACTTAATAAAAGAAACAAGACTGCTCTGTGTTAGAAAACTGTGGTGTCCAATGGGAGTTGAACTGTAAACGTCATCACAATAAAGAGCCATGCAACTGTTGGCACCTGACATGGATACCTGCACACTTTTTTATTATTCTTTTTTTTTTTCATTTTTACCAAAATGACAATGCAACACTGCCAAATCCTATATGTATCTTCGATTAAGAAAATAACTTTGGAGAAACGAAGTAAGTACAGAGCAGTGGGCAGATGCCGGTGGTTGTGAAATCTTGATGGGCAATATGGTGTCTTGAAAAGTGACTAAAGATTGCTCAAACATGAACATATCACTCCAAATACAACACCAGATTAGTAAATGGAAGAGGAAATAACTGTAACATTAAAAGTCAGTTTTGTGTCAATTTAGGTCTGCTTTTAGTAAATATAAGTACATAGTTTCCCATCAACAGGTGTAGACTGAATGAATAATGCAATGTCTGAAGAACAATCCATGCATGGCAATGACATCTCCATAGAGTCAAGCAGGCAACAGACAAAAGAAAAGTTACACAATACACCTTCAAAAGTTGGTTAAGTTCTGATTAAGACCTGATAAGGATCTAGGACCTAGTTCATATCATAGTTAATATTTTGCCTGTTGAGATGAGTCCAGAAAAAGGATCTTTTCATAAACTACAGTAAAAAGAAATACAATATTAGTGTTTATAGTAATGAAACCTAATTTCTATTCACTGTCAGCAATGTTATCACAACATGAAGTTAAATTTCTAATATGTTGCCATCACAACACACAACAAAATTCCTTCAGAAAGCTACATAAGTTGTAATAATGCTGTTTTGCAAAGGACCTATCTGTCAAACCTCAAAGGATTGTCACAGTGTTATAGCAATTAACCCAGACAGTCACAAGAGGTGTTTTTTTCAAAAGCTCTTCTCTATAAGTGACCACTCCACAGTGTACAGTCTCGTTAAAGTATTAGGGAAAATGAGGCGATAAATAGTGTGAGCTGCTGCAGCCTTTGGGGGGACATCTCTGAGTCAGAGGAGACAGGAGAGAGGGGTTTTATGAACGATGATTTAAAGACAGAGTTAAATCTGCAAGAGCTTCGTTTGATCCCTGTGTGAAGCCTGGTAATGATTTGGCTGTCTGGATAGTCACAATACTTTATACTGTTTTTCTTTGTACTGTTTTTCTAGTATTTGTTGAGTATAAAAATTTAAAATGTCATATTTTATTGCTCAATATATACGTTGTTTGTTTGTCCTTTATAATAATTACACCTTTCTGAGTCTTAATTAAGCATTAACATATATTTCATTTGTAATGAATAGATTGTTTATTAAAGGGCCCATATTATGCTATTTTCTGCTATATGTTATTATGTTGTATCCTTATCAAAAAGAGACCTGGAGATACAGGCTGGGTTCTTCTCTCAAACAGAAAACACTCTGTGTTTTTAAAGTCCACACACCTTCACTACAATGCTAATCTCTACTGTACATGAGGTAAAAGGTAGTTGATAACTTGAAAACTACCACTTCATGACATCACAAGGTGGAAAATAGCATTTTGAGCTTTGAAGTTGTAGACAGACACAATGGGTTACTGTGTGAATGAAACAACAACACAACAGTAAATTTTGCATAATATAGGACCTTAAAGAATGATTCTGCTTTGTAACTACTTGGGGGTTAGGGTTGGGGTTAGGCTGTAGGGTATTAATTAAGTAGTTACTAAGCCTAAATTATTCTTATTAAAATATTTGTTCATTATGAATTAAGCCTTTGTTCATGTTTTATTAAGAAACTAGCAACTCCCTCACAATTAAAGGTCCTATAGTACACAAAATCGACTCTTGTGAGCTTTAAGCCATGTTACCTCCTCAAAAACAAACCTGTTTTGTGTCATTCACACATGTTTGAGTTATCTTGGTTTATTAGTCTGTCCACAGCTCCTAAGATCAAAATGCTCTGTTCCACCTTGTGATGTCATGAAGTAGTAGTTAAATTAAAAACTACCTTTTACTTCTAGTTCAGTAAATATTGGCAATTCTTTGACTGAAATGATCCAAATGATTCTCGTGAAGATGTACAAGTTTAAAAACACAGTGGGACACTTCCTGTATTACCACATGACATCACATGGTGGAACAGACTGTTTTCTGTTTTAGAGAAAAACTTTGCTGTAGGATTTATGTGTTAGACATGTGTGAATGAAACCAAACACAATTCGACATATGTTTCTGATGAGGAAACAACATTTTCATAGATCAGAAAATAGCGTAATATGGTTTTTTTTTTTTTTTGTTGTTGTTGTTTCTGATGTTTCCTGTATTCCTTTCAGTTCACTAAAAGCAACAACATAGGACATTTTGAATTGTCTGCTGATCTTTAAATGTTAATTATAAATAAACCAAACTAGACACAAATTGACATAGAATTCCTGTACTTCACTTGCCCACATGTGCAGCAAGTCTACCTTTTATTAGGAGTTAATCCCTGTAATCTGAACAGAAGGTTGAATGTCTATAAATACACACAGTTCAATATTGAAGTCAGGAACAATCCTCACAGGAACAAGATGCACATTGGCGGCAACTTCTTTCGAGAGACTGTAACAGGAAGCAGGCGGTGTCTCTAGAAAACCATGAGGAGTAAAAAGGATGTAGAAGAAGCTTTCATGCAGAGTCATGGTGGGTTGCAAACATTGACTTTAGTCAGATTAAAAATAAAAGGTACCGAGATATTTCACGATACTAAAACAGATCTAAAAATAATATTGGATCTGTAAATGTTGTATATCAGGGGGCATGATTTTTTTTTCTGTCCAAAGTAACCAGTGGCCAAGCCTCATATTTTATTGTATTTTATTCTCTGGCCACACAATTAAAGCAACACTTTTATGCAAAATCAAGCTTTTAACCATGTTATAGTTTTCAGTTAACATTTATTCACCTAAAGTTGTAACACGTTGTGACATGTGTAGGATTCGGCAGCTTTATATAGTTTTTGTGGTTTAAAAAAAAAAAAAAATCGCTGCTTGTTAGCGTGATCTGCAGCCGTCCATCTGAGGTGTTTGTTGTGATGACTTTATAGTGATGTCAGCTCCCATTGGACACAGCAGTTTTTGCACGTAAAAGTCATTGGATTTGTTGCTTTAATTAAGTCGCTTTAGATGAATGTTGCAATGTTTATTACTTCACTTTTATTCAAAATATTGTCAACACTGGAGAGCATTTTGACATAACATTTTAAAACAAAGCTGTAGAGAATTTAACTTGGTGCATGCTGACAATCGCTGTCGCTGTGGATATGACATCTCAGTGAATGGACTCATATAATCAAGTTTATAAATGTTTTTTCTGTTTTGCTTTTTTCCAAAGTGGGGCTAATGCTTCTTTTGCGTATTAAACAAAGGTGAACACCCATGATTTCCCATTATGAGAATAACACATGTTCATGAAGCTATTGTGAAATCATTTGTAACACTTTGACCAAAATAAACTGTTTTGAGAGTTTGGCTTTAGAACTCAATGGGGCTTCATCAAACAACTGGGAGATTAGTAATGTGCCAATAGTGCTTGAGTCATCACATGGGGCTGCAAAATAGCTTTAATAGGACAGTAAAAAGCAGACCATCTGCTGCTAACAGGGTATGTTTATTTTATTAACCCCCACACACAAATTCAATTCAGGGCGCTACATGAAATCAGTTTGTTGAGTGTCTCTTCCCTATGGTACAGGCTTCTGATATAGAAAGTAGGGCTCTTAAAAATATACCCAGATACTAACTGATACAGAAACTAAAAACAAAACAAAAAAACATAAACAGACCAATGACATTAAAGAGGGGGTATTTTACTATGGGGTATTGATTGAACACAACATATTTAGCTCACCATGTTACCTTTTATCATATTGAAAATGTTATATTCGCTGAAAACAATGTAAAATGTTTAATACACTTAAATTTCTCTGAGTCTCGCATCCCTTTGCTGCCCACACTAAGTCACTTCCCATTCAGAGCTCTATCACAACACAATCAGCATGCATCCTGCTAATGAAATTGTTACACATCATGTTTGTGAATTGCAGTGTTTCCCACAGAAAATTGGTTAGTGAGGAACTGGGGGGTGCACTGAGATTTCGTGCAACAACCGCAGTTTTGCGAGAATTCACGTGGTTCAGAGGGATGTAGTCAAGGCGGGGGCCACTTGTTGTCAAGATGGCTGCCTTAACTATAAAGTGCTGCAGGAAACACTAATTTGTATGGTTTTGTATCACACTTTTAAATATGTATTATAATATTTAAAACTGTTGTGCAGGAGCATGGGTGATGTAGACGTGGAGGCTTGGACAGGATCGCAGTCCTAACCATAAAGAGGGTTCAAATGGGGCTCAGGAGTCATCACAAGAATGCTCAAACATGTATCACATCTAAAACCTAGTTTGAGCTTCATATAATGGCTGCTCTTGAGCCCGTGTGCAGTTTTCTATTGTCACTTTTACAACATTATTCAGTGCACTTTTTAGAACGTGATTGACAGCCGCGTGAGAACAAGTCACGATCCTCCAGCAGACATGAAAAGGGGCTTTCTCCGGTCCCCTGTTTCAGCTGTGACATTCAAAACAGGGAGAAAAAGGCTGCCATCACAAAGCAAGAGAAACTATACGAATGCAATGGTTTATAATGCCATAAAATGTTCACACAAATGCTTAGCAGCGTGTGATGTGTCTTTGTAGGACCATGTAGTTTGTATGTGACAAGCAGCACAATGTACAACTATTATTCAAAGCACTTCAAAATGGACAGAATGAAAATGAGTGACAGGTAGGAATGGGCAATACATTACATTTGAATCAAGGTCAAGATTTTGTCATTTCTAACAGTTGCTTGGGTAACTAGCAATTATTACATGCTGTTTTAGGGCTTGTTTTAGAAAATAATAATGAATTTGATTTGAAACAAAATACAGGGGAAAAAATAATTTTTCACCCAGCAGGTAAGGAGAATAGACACTTTTAATAATGAAAACCACAGTTAAAGCATACTAATTTGTTTTCAATAGGGAAAAAAAAATATTGATCTATTTTTATTACATTTTGATTGCAATCAATCAATACAAGGACCAAACTTGTGATTTGCTAACTTGCTCAGTCTTTTATTGAACTGGCTCCTTTCCAGTTAAGAGGAAGCTGCTGGACAGAACTGCAGAAACTATGGGCCAGTAGTGAGGTTACATTATTTCAAAATAGTCAATATGTTCTTAAACTGTCTTATGGTGTGCTCAGACTGCAGCGTCAGGGGTGCTGGGTTTACATGCAAAGTGTAAAGGAGATGTGGGTCTAGGCTAGTACAACATTTCCGTGGCGTATTTCAAGTACCACAGACTGCAGACTTCAAAAATTTGTACTTTCTCGAAATTCACCAAGCGTCATTAAGTTTCAAGCATCTGCCGTCAAATGCAAAGGTGTCCAACTGGAATCTAGGGGTGTGCAAAAATACTGAAATATCGATATATCGTATCACTTAATGTGATGATACATTATTGATATCGTGGGCTGCTGTATCGATATATTGCCAAGAGTATTTTTTTTATATATTTTACTCAATTATTTTATTACAGCACTACAGTTTTGAACAAAGACTTAATTAATAATGATTCACGCTTAGTAACTTCTTAATTACTACCTTAATTAGCACTTAACTTGCGCTTAATTCGCCTGTGCTGTAAATATTTACTCAATACTTTTTAATTACTCATGAACTAACCATTTGCATGTTTACAAATGCATATTTAAGTACACATTTGAGCATTTATTAATGATTAGTAAGCTATGAGAGAATGATTTACTAATAATGTAATGCAATGATCATTCAGGCAGCTGTTATCTGTTAGTTAAGTCTTTCTGAGAGCTTTTCCAAAGTCAAGACTAATAATGTTTTATTAAGCATTTGGTAAGGTTGATCAAATTCCAGAGGAAAAATAATGCATTATTAGTAAATCATTCTCTCATGGCTTACTAATTATTAATAAATGCAAAAATTTGTACTTAAATATACATTTACAAATGCACACACAAATGTTTGTTCATGAGTAATTACGTAAGAAATACTTATGAGTAACTAGTTACAGCACAGGCGAATTAAATGCAAGTTAAGTGCTAATTCAGATAGTAATTAAGTAGTTACTAAGCATGAATCATTATTAATTAAGTATTTGTTCATGCTTTATTAAGGCTAAATAAGGTGTAGTTATTATAAAGTGTTACCGTTGTTTGTTCAGTGGAAGGAAACACATTTATGTAACACATTTGACATTTTCAGTTTTGAGGATTAAAATGGTCCTGTTTCTTATTCACTTTGCACAAGAAGTGATTTATTAAAGATTTTTAGTATCAGCCACAATTTAACCTTTATTTTTATTGAATCCTATCGAATCGATTTGAAATATATCATATCAAATCGAAAGTGCACTGTATCGTGATATGTATCGTATCATGGTCTATGTATCAAGGTATGTATCGTATCGGCAACTTCTGAATAATACCCAGCCCTACTGGAATCGTTTAGTGTCATGTTTTGTTTTGTTTTGTTTTTTGTTAGACTGACAGACCACGATTCAATCACAGTAACTCTCAAAAGGGACAATTAACATTCACCTGCACACAGTTTGGGTGGTGAGAGAAAGCTGTTTTTCTTTTCATCTGAAGTAGTGAATGTGTGTCACTTTTATCCCGCGAGCACTTTGAACCTGTCGTGTGTGACAGGGACGAAGCATGTGCACTTGAGTCTAATAGAGTAAAGACCAGATAACAGATGTGGATCGATGACCTACTGTCCCAGGGCTGTAAGTGCCATCAATGTCTCTATTTCTGGTCCCATCCGACCATTTACAATAATAAAGGCTGCGATGGGACAAATGGGACTCAACAGTGACCACTCGCTAAGGTTCTGGAAGTACAATTTCCATTAATTTTTCCAATAGACTTTTCGAAAAATTCAGATATTGAAAGTTCAAAGACATCGCTGAGGCTAAGTAGCTAATGAATGTCCATAATAAATCGAAAAAGAACATTTAAAACAAGATTCTTTGGTTGAGGTTTATAAAGTTTCATCAACAGTTTTCAAATAAAGTTATAGGTCTTGAAATCATTAGTTACCACGTAGCTGATTGGCCCCAAATAAACTTCTGAACTTTAAATTTTAATGTTTTTAACACAAAACATACTTAGATCACCATTTTACCTTTTATTGTTTCGCAAATGTTATATTCGCTGAAAACTATGTAAAATGTTGAATACGTTTACTCGCCACACTAAGTCACTCCCCCTTCAGAGCACAATCAGCATGTATTCTACTGATGAAACTACTACTGCACATCACATTAGGTTTGTGAATTGTAGTGTATTGTTTTGTATCACGCTTTTGTATATTTCTGGAAAATTGCTGCAAAAGAAAAAGTTATAAGAAGTAATTATTATCCCCAAGCAAGCGTTCAAACTTTTATTTTTATTTTTTTATGAGAAAAATGAATGGGAAATTAAGTTCCAGAACAGGGAGGTGGGCGATCACTGGTGAGCTCCATTCAGGGTTTCTGTTTATTAACTTGAGTGTAAATAAAACAATGTTATTATTGGAAAAATATCAGACAATGATTTGCTTGAGGAAGTTAAAAAGATATTAAAAATGCATTATGGGAATTTTGCTCATTGTGAGATGTGCTGCTCCTCATTGCATCATAAAAAGCGTCTTATGTGATCATCCTTGCATTCTCCACCACTTCTTGTAAATAACTACAATACAGCTACAAAACTGTATATTTGTGCCTAACTTGACAGAAAACTGAATTTTTTCCTACTAAAGTTCATCTAAGTTACATCTCAACTTGCTGAAATGTTGACTGACACACTGACCATGACACAACAAAAATAGGAAAAAGGTAGGAGGGGATTCAACCACCAATCTTCAGGTTAGTGGACAAACATTTCTGCCAACTGTGCCAACCCAGGATACACTTTCATTAAAACTATATTTTTATTCAAGTTCATATTTTATTACATGAACTTTGAATGCATCTTTTTCAGAATAGGCAGAACAGCCAAAATACTATCTTACACAAGCAGCAGAACATATTTTCCGCATCTATTGTACTGTAAAACATTGTCTGGTTTAGATAGTAACATAAGCTGAGAATCTCTTTGCACCAGCACAAAGAGCTAATTGTCTTTCATTATCAACACTTAATGACAGGGACTATTCAGGCTTTTGTTGGGGAAAGTCAGTACAATAGTTTTTTTTCATAGAGACTTTAGCTGTTTGAAAAGCCTGTCTGAGTGTGGAATAGGAAAACCTCACTGTCAATCAACAACTTTGTCTCGTAGCAATCACATTTTCAAAAAGGAGGGTTTGACTAGCGGAAAAGATCCTTCAGGCCCAATACAAGTCGATATGGGCTCAGAATAAGAGTTATTTTAACGTTAAGGTTTGGCTACTTCACTCTAAAGACCTTGTGTGACTGTCATGACCACAGAGCTGCATGAGTCACTTCTTGGTAAGATATTTAGAAGTGAATGCGCACATGTACACAGTAAGATGGTGCAAGTCATAAAGTTACGATATAAAGTTACAAAAATATAGCATCAGTAATATAAGTCAATTTTAGAATGAATTGTGATCATAAATGTTGACCCCATAACAGAAACAGAGGCTGGTCTTGACAAGAACAGCATTTAATAGTACCATAAACACTTAATTCAAAAAAGTTTACTAAGAATGAGTGAAGTTTAGTAACTACTTAATTAAGGGTTGAGTTTAGAACTAGCATTAAATTATTGATCAACGGTCCTATATTACACAAAATTGACACTTGTGAGCTTTAAGTATTGTTATAATGTTGTTACTGCCACAAAAACATACCCAGAGTTGTGATTTGTTTCATTCACACATGAGTCTACATTGTAAAAACTCAGAATGCTCTGTTCCACCTTGTGATGTCATGCAGTGGTAAATTTCAAGAATAGCTACCTTTTACATTTTGTTCAGTAGAGACAGACAATTCCAGGGTTGAAATTATCCAAATGATTCTAGTGAAGTGTACGGAGTTAAAAACAGAGCACTTCCTGTATTACCACATGACATCACAAGGTGGAACAGATTGTTTTCTGTTTGCAAAAAGAAGTAAATATCCTAAGGCCTAAATATGCATGAATTATGTGTTAAATATGTGCGAATGAAACAAAGCACACATGATGATGATGAAACAATAGGGGTGTAACAATATCCAAGTCTCACGATATGGTATTGTCACAGTATGAACCTCACGGTACGATATTTATTGCGGTATCGTGGGAAAACTCATGATATGGTGGGGAAGTTCATGTTCAGGGATGTAACAATATCCAAATCTCTCAGAATGATATTTTCACAATATACATCTCACGGTGCAATATTTATTGCGATATTTTGTGGAGGCTTACAAAACTGTTAATATGCTACTTTTTCCTCTTAAAATGCCTTGACAAGACTTAATCCAAGAACTAAGACTTAAAAGTGCTTTGAACTGTTATTTCTTCTTGTAGTTTGCACTGAAATGGAGCAAAGGATCATGGTCTATGTAGTTCCCTCTGTCTTTTTTTTAAGCTATTTCTGCACCATAACTCTTAATTTAAGCAAAGACAATTGTAATTCAATATATTGTGATGGTCCATGATAGTACTGTGAGAACTTTGACGATACAATATCACAATATTTTGGTTATTGTTACATCCCTATGAAACAACACTATAGCATAGATCAGAAAATAGCATAATATAGGCCCTTTAAGGTTATGTATAGTACTTAGACAGATAGAAATGCACCTTACTTTACTCTAACATTTGTGACCCTTATGTCTGGCTGATCTTTTGCCTATATGATGAGTGAGTTCCAGTCCACCACATACGTATGTACCACTGCATTACACATCTCCATGCCTGTGAACTCTGTATACTGGAGTATTTGTCCTTCCTATAATTGTGTGATGGCATAAACTCCAAGGCCTCTGATGTGACATATGTACTGCTGGTTTTACGCTCTGAACCTGTTTTCCACTTCAACTGCCACTCCATGTTCCTTGACTTTTGTACATACAGGAAATGAAATATAGCAATGTCAGTAAGCCTGTCACGGTAAGTACTACATTGACTTATCGTTCAATACCTGACTGATGGAACAATCATTTTGTGGGTCAGTATTTATCATGGTACTTTCTTTGCCCTAGTGGGGAGCGTTTGGTTATTTTTCTGTTCCAAGATTTAATTTGAGCTGCAGAGGGTTGAATAAATAATGTCTATGACTCATAAGAGATACAAACTAAGTACTTAAGTGTTTTATTCTGCAGTTTATTTATTGCAGTTTGTGTTGTTTAACCAAGCTGTACATTTAGAATCTTTTTTTGGGAATAATTCTGCTTTAAAAGGTGCACTGTGTAACTTTTCTGGTGGAAGGCCTGTCAAATGTTTTTCTCATGTTATTGCTTTGTCTGAAATGTTTCACAGTATGGCATTAAACAGCTCTACTTCTACCCCCCTCAGAAAAAAACATTCCAGACAAAGCAAAAACATCTCCAGAAAGAAAAGTTACACAATGTGCCTTTAGAGTTCTTGCATCAGGCATAAACTAGCTCCATATTATAGTTTAAGGCTGAGCAATTAATTGAATTTTGATCGCGATTTTGATCCCGATTTTGATCTATGTGTCAACCGATCTCCAAACTCATATAATCGAGTTGAAACAATAAAGGTTTAAAAAGTTTATTTTGGGATATTTTTATATAAATAAGTATATCTATTTTATTTTTTTTTAAATTGAAATTGTAGAACAGCTGGATATATAGTTTATTTTGAATATATTTATGTTGTTCTATGTCTTATTTCATGTTCAAAATATATTTTATTCATTTTTTTGTTTTATACATTGCAAAACTGCTCTAAGGTACATATTTGTAGACTATATTTATTTTCAGTTTGGAAGTTGAAGCCTAAATGCTCAATAACAAAGTGTTTTTTGAGAGAGAAATGCTGAATAAATGCATTGTGTAACTAAAAAAATTATAATTTAAATAATCGTGATTTCAATATTGATCAAAATAATCGTAATAATAACTTTTTCCATAATTGAGCAGCCCTATTATAGTTTAGTGTCTATATTTACTTCAGTAATATATCTCTCTTCAAAATTTGTTATCCTGACTGGGCCTAGCTGTTAGCAATGCCACCTTTGAACAACACCTAACTATATTGTGCTAAAAACAATCTTGAATGGTAGCGAGTAGTTGTCAGGCTGTCTCCCAGGTGGCCCCATTTCAATTACACCAGTGGATCTCTCCCAATTGGATTTTCACTGTCACAGACGTCAGAAATAAGTGACAAAAAAGTGCTTGTACGATGGGAGCCAGGGAGACATGGATGGAGCCAGTGACGCTGGGGCTGCATCGTGTCAACGGCGTGCCAGAGAAACACGCCGCTTTACCGGCGCGGCGGTCTCCACAGAGACTCATGAAGCAAAGAAGAGGAAAGAGGGGCCTTGCTGTTAGGGATGGAGTGTCTCTATGGTAACCACATACACGATAGGGCTGGTAAATACAGGTAAATGAAATTGGAAAGAAGAGATTATCATTACCGGAGAGCCATGGAGAAACAGTGTAATCATGGCAAGCATTGTGCAATGACTTCACTTGGGTTATAATACATGACACAAGAAGCACCAATTCAATCCATTTTCAGCATAACGGTCCCTAAAGTCTGTAAGAATCAAAAGACACATTTGTCAAGCCCCCAGGAAGTCAAATTAAATCTCAAAGAGCAATCACAGAATCACGCATGGATAGATAGATCCTCTCCCTGGACACACAATGACGACATCAAATCAAAACTTATGCAATACTCAATTTCAGACATTCTTTTTTTGGATGTGTTGTGTGGAAGAAAACTGTCAGGATAATATCTGTTGACCATCCACCATTAAAATTTTAATAAATAGATAATAAATACAACTAAATATAAAACATTAAATACATAAAATAAATAAACAAATAAATAATAAAGCTGATTGATATTGGGATATTGTTAGACTTCTGCTGAGACTAACCTGTTGGCATACATCAACATACAACTGCATACAGAGAATGTGAGATTTCAAATGTCAGCTAATTAAATGGCTCTTTGGATTTGGTTACCGCTTGTCAAAAATACATTCAATTTGAGACCCCCTTCTCATCCCATACAATCCCTGTATTCTTCAACAAAATCTTGCCCACTTAAATGCTTGGACTTGTCAGAAAGGCAAATGAGCGTAATATTGTGGGGGTCAATAGAGAAGCAGCGGATCCACATTAGCAGCCTTCAAACAAACAGCACCATTATCCTCAGATTAGTCTTTCTGAGGCGCTCAATAACATCCTTCCCAAGTCATTAGGCTTTTGTTGTCAAAGTGTCTGTTTGAGCGTGATGCTTCCAAGGAGCTGTGGGTACGACCTCAATTAGGTATCTGTAGATTACACCAAATAATGAGAATTCTGAAAAGGGACATATTATGCTTTTTTTAGTGTAACTACAACATAGATCATTAGTTTACATTTTTACTACAAAATGACTTAGTAAAAGAATGGGAAAGGTAAATGGTCAGATTTTCATAGCTTTTCCATGCTCTTTCAAGGCACTCAAAATTACAAAGTCACTCACCCATACACTCATACACCAATGTACACAGACACGGTGGTGAGGTGGGTCAAGTGTCTTGCCCAAGAACACAACGACTGCTGTGGGAGCTGGAGTCACACCTCCAACCTGTGGGTCAGAGGATTTGACAGCTTGAACCAATGATTTTTACGTCTAGAGTGGGATTCGAACCGCCAGCCTCCAGATCAGTAGACAATCACCAACTGAGCGATTGTTGCCCCTAATAGAAATATGTCCTTTGACTTCATATTAAAAACTACAGTCAGATTTTTTGAATAATCGCAAGTAAGTACAGAGCAGTGGGCAGAGATACAGGGGTAGTAAAATATAAGACAATGCAGGACTACTCGAACATGCATGAATCATTTGAAATACAACTCTGAGTTAACAAATGCTGCAGAAACACATTATAACATGGTGAAAAGCTTTACATAATATGTCTCCTGTAAGAACAGGCACTCAATGTAATGGTTTTAAAATGCCACAGCAAAACTTATCTGAACATTTCTGATGCAACAAGAAAATGTGCAATGTGTAAATCAGGTTATATTTGTTTAAAGGTTTTACCTTTCTTGACTGGTTATGTGTATGTTGGGGGACCCTGTCTATAAAATTTTTAGCCATATTATCTTTTATGCCAGAAGCCATTCCATTCATATGCAACTAATACGAAGATGTAAACAGTAAACGTACTATACTGGCACTTACTGAATGTCATGTTGGAAATGATTGATTGATTGATTGATTTGGATCACAGTATACTTTATCTCAGATGAAGTGGAATGAGAAAGTGGCCTGTCAATATATATCCGTCAATGTTTTTACTTGCGTCAAAGCTCAAACACTCCTTTGTCCCCCTCTGTTTACTGCCTTGTGTCAGACTAAAGAGAGATACCTCAAGAATAACTGTGCAATTAATATATACCCTGTACCAGTTTTTCCCACAGGTTTATGCTAAGACTATGGTGACACAAACAGCCTATGTTTGAATAATTTTATATAAGAAGATTTATGCAGTAAAAATATCAGTTATTACCTCCATTGATCAAAAAAGCACTGATTACAAATGAGGTACTTCAGTATTATGATAATACGGGAAGCATAAAAGAGCATTTGTATCCCCAATGTGTGTTCTGCTTCTTTTTGCACAATGGGGGCAAAAATTTGACTAATGGGAAACACTGCTGTACAGTCATTTATGTTAGGTAGGTCTGAGTAGCATTACAGGTAGTAGTACCAGTGTCATCATAAACTGGTGGAGATATTTTATTTTCATTTTTACCTTGAGTTTTGATTGCAGGGTACTGGTTGAGCACTACAGAATCTAGGCACTGTCACCACAAATTATTCATTTAATATTATTATTAACAGAATTTATAACATGAAGCTATTGTTTTTTTCATTCTAGATAAAGATTAACACAGTTTACACTGTGGTCAGTGAGAATTCTCATGCTAATTAACAGTTGTGAATAACCACACAGATAGTTGTGGTTTCTGTGAGCAAATGAACTCCTGTTAGGGCGGACTAGTTTCAACCAAATACAGCAATAATTAATCCTTTGAACATCCATCCAAAAGGTTGTTAGATTTAAAAGTGAACAATTTTCAGTTGGTGGGACCATGGCATAAGAGGATTAAACCTTTTTAACGCACTTGTGTGGAGTGCTCCTCATTGTCTAATCTTTGGAACCCAAAAAGTAGCAGCATTATCATTTAGTGAAAATTGTGCTGATAAAATGAAAGCTTTTATGTGAAACTGTGATAGCTGACAATAAAATCATTTAATTTTCATAATCCAAAGAGCAATATCTTATTAAGGTTTGCCTTATTACCTGAGCTATTGGCCTTTCATCAATGTTGTATGACCAGACTTTAACGAAAACCAATAAATCAAAGAGCCACTTCCATTTCAGATCTTTAGGCAGCGTTTCCAGTGGATTGCTGTGGAGGCTGCTGTGTGTGAACTCGGTGCTGTCTGCAGATAACACATAATCCATTTCCCAGCATGCATTTGGCCCCTAAAGAAACTCCAGCTGTCTACTTCCATAGGCTCCCAGTGATGGAGGATCTGATTTTTCAACCAGTATAGAAAGGAATTTTTCTAAACATCTGCAAACAGTTGCCTTTTCAGGAGAACTATTTGCATCCATGGAAATGACAGTGAGTGGTGTTGCCTCGCCACAGATGTGACCTGTAACCTGTAACCTCCTTGTTTCCATGGAGATAGATAACTCGTACCTCAACTATAACCGTCACTCAAACCAGATAATTATGCATTCATGTGAATACATTTTCTATTATGGGGCATGGATGACTACAGTCTTACTCAACAACTGTGGGCCTATTCACCTCATTCAATTCTTTGTCTTTCTTCCCTCGTATTATTATTTTGTATTATTTTGCATGGGGCTGCCAATCTCAACAGGAAATAAGTTCTATATGGATTATAAAGCTGTTTTAAAGCCCCTCAGAGTATCCTCTTCATACCATACAAAATTCGCCACTGAAATGTCCCTGTTTAACCTGAAGTGCCACCACAAGAAAGCTTGTTTAGGAACATTTAGAGACAAAAGTGGGTGGGGTGGAATAAGGTGAATATGTGATGCAGAAGTTACAGAGAGCTTCAGCAAAATACACAACCATTCATTAAGGCATTATATGGATGACTTCTGTGGGTGGACCTGACCAAATTGTGCCGACTGCTCTTCCAATGTATCTCTAAGTTGTGTCCTCTCACACACATATTAATCCTAACCTAAACAAATCATATTCTGAAGACATCAGTAAAATCTGGACACAACATTTAGCAGGAAATTAGACATTTTACATGCAAACATATCTGTAATTTATGGTTACTTTAGTATAAAATGATTCTGAAACGTGAAGGTGCACTGTGTAACTTTTTGGAAGTGGGTCTGTCACCTTGTGTTTATGTAAATGTGACTGCTTGCTTGGAATGTTCCGCAGTATGACATTAAATGGATCTACCTTACAGTTATTAATTACAGGTGGTTTTACGACTAAAAACTTATACCAGGGTTGCCACTCCACAAATCTGACCTGTAACTTCGCCTGGTTTGGTCTCTATGATGATAGAAAGATTTAATACCACACTGTGCAACATTCCAAACAAAGCAATAACATCTCCAGGAAGAAAAACATTTGACATTTGAGAAAAGTTACCCAATCACCTTTAAGTAGTTATTTTAGTTTTACTAGTATGTATACCCATTTATTATTATGCCTTATTTGACACTAGACTATTTTTGCTACTTATTTCATAAATTACCATTTATATTATTGCTCTTTGTTAATATAATATATTGTGACGTGTGAGCTATTGTGTCCAAACTCAATAACGTTTGAGTCTAAGTCTATTTTTAGCAACAACAATAAAACATGTAATGCTTTCGTCCAAACCAGAGAATCATATAATGCAAAACAATAATACAGAATAACCCTGTGAAGTGACTTTTTATCGCCCACTTTGCAACCATTGTGATCCTGCCACTGGAAATTGCAGCCATTGAAAATTGATGCAGAGAATTACACCTCCTCCAGACTTTACATTGATACAACACTCTGCAATTAATGCCTACAACTTTAAAGTCCTTTTTGTCCAACATTAACATAACCATTGTGGATAACTGCAGGTCAGAGCTTAGAACAAGACTTGGGGGTAATTATTGCTACATATAAAAAAGCAAAACCATCAAATTAACTCGAGCTGTTACCACTGAGTGGAGCTAAATGGGTGAACTGGTTTCTAACAGAAGGCAACCGAATAGAAAGAAGACTGAGGCAAAGCAAGCCTTGCGCTGTTTCATAATAAATACAGCTTTTCATTTCAGAGTCATAATTGTTTTCACTTAGGGAGAAAGCTCATTTGTGTAAAGTGAAGCAACAGCAGAGAATACTGGCTCTACAAAGCACCCACAGACAGACTCAGTGTAGTTTGCAGTTGCAACTTGATAAAAATTTGACAGTTTTATTTTTTTCATATGCAGGAAAACATAACAATGCTATTTTTGGTTTGTTAGTGTGTGAGAAACAACAGCAACAATTTAATGGTTCTTTGGGGATTCAGTGCAAGAAACATCTTGAAAATGCCCAAATCAATATGACCAAAATAACATCCAGCGATGTTTACATCAAGCTAACCAATCAAAAGTATAATGCAAGAAATAACGTGACACGAAATTATTCAAATTGAAATCAACAGAAGCAATGGAAGATTAAAACATAACTATTACACAATAAAACTCCTCTGTAATAATAAAAAAATAAAATAAATCATGTATTGCAATCCAGTTACATTCTAATTATACCAAAACAACTTTTACGCATGCACGTATTCAAATCAACAGGTGTCGATTTCCCAACAAGAGAACCAGAAGTAGGCTTTGGCTGAATATACTCGCGCGTGAAGGTGTAAGGTGCAGCCTGGTGTCGACAGAGCCCCTTACCTGTGTCTCTACACTTGGCCAGTGCACGGTGGTCGCTGGTGCGCCTTGTCAGAGTTGGAGTGGATCAAAAGCAGTGGTCAGAGCAGCCGTGGCTCACGGCACTCACGTCCTCGTCACAAACTTGGACTAAAACAAGCTTCCTGTGATTTTCTTATGATGCACAGAGGACTTAAGAGCATTTTAGACCCTTTCCAAATGCCTTTCCCCCCAGCTCACGCGCGCCACCACCACCGATGCTCCGCCAAATATGGACATAGGAAGTGCATGCGCGCTTCAGGGTGCCAGTACTGGGTGGGGAAACACAATACTATTCAGATTAGAAGATGATCAAGAAATTGGTGTTTTAGAATATAAGAGAAACATGTCACAAAGAAATATTGTGTAATGCAATACTTGTTTGATATGTGCGCAATCGGTTATAGGTTTGGTTACGTTTCGAACTGATAACAAAATAAATAATGACTAATTATAATGCATCGCAATAGGCGGAATGGAACGTATCACTTTGTGAAGAACTGACTTTATTTGAGTCTTTGTTAGAACTAACTTTATTTAGTCTGAAAGTAACTTGTGATTTACGCAGTGTACCTGAACATATCTCCTAGCTGTTGCTGAGGGATGTCGCCGAGAAAAATCCTGTGCATCGCAGTAGAGCAGAGCTGTCAATCACTTTGTCATTAACGCTCTTCTACTTCGTTGATTAAGAGCGCAGTATCTCAAACCGGACGTTTCTGGGTTTCCTTCGAAGATGTCTGTCTTTTTATTTTTATAGCAGAGACACAGCTCACCTGTTGAAACTTAAAAATGTGACATAACCATTGACATGGTTGTTTGTTATACCACGAGTGTTATTGTATTAGAGCAGAGTGTATTATTATTATTATTATTATTATTATTATTTACAATGTTATGTTTAGACATGTCAAAACCAGAAGCCAGTATAGTATAATGATGAAAATAAAGTAATTTTTCCTTCACGAAGACTTATTGTGGTGTCTAACCCAGCCCTATCCATGGTATTACATGTCTTTATTTATTTGGGCTACAAGGTTGAAGTACCTTTCTTCTTCTTCTTCTTTAATTAAAAATGGATGTGATGACAATGATGGTGCTTCATGTCAGCATGCTTCAATTTGTCAATCTATGGGCATTCTTTATGCAGTGTCCAGACATAAATAGTTGCTTCAGTACAAGTAGGGCATCTGGAGTAACATAAAGGATGTGTTGTAGGAGACGGGGGACTTTTGTCTAAAAAGTAAAGAAGTAGAGTGCCATCTGGTGTTGATAAAAGTCAAAAGTCTCAACAGTTAATTCTAGGGGCCTGAATTACCCTTAACTCCGGGTGCACGTGTAGGACTCTTGCCAAAACCTGTTGAACAATACCAGCCTCTTGCCCCTCTAATTGTAAACGACTAAACCCGCACTGATGAACAGCGCACCAGGCGTTTTCTCACTCGTTTGCACAATAAGCCACGTGTGGAAGGAAGGCCAGTGCACAGGCTTTAAATAGGCTCAGGGACATTAATTATACGGCTGTCGAGAAGAGGTGCGCGTAAGCTCAGAAATGATTTCACACGTCGCCACAACAGCAGCAGCAGCAGCAGCAGCCTCCACCGTGCGCGCTCCTATTAGTCACTTTATACGAGAGGAACCTCCATCAGAGCCACACCTCAGCATCCGGATAATATTACAGCATACGTCAGTAGTGATCATCTCATACGCATTAACTTATGAGAAATGAGCAGGAAGAGTCACTTTAATAGGCCGCAAAGAAAATGCAATGCTGCAAACAAAAGTCTGAACTTTGTGACCTAAGAAAAAAAATATCCGGTGCGTATGGTTTTAGGGTTAAGTACAACTGTATTTTTTTCAGTAAGCCACATTGAGCAATTCTTTATTCCTTAGTCCTATTGAGTCAAAGCAACAAGCATTTTTCTAGTAGAGATAGATGTCACATTCATGGCTCCATGGAAATCTAATTAAAATTGTACTTTGAAATATTCTCCTCGGAGATGTATAAGATTTATGCTACAATAATATAGCCAAAGGAACTACATTTCCATGCCTCCAAGAAGAAAACAGTCAGGTTTGTGGAGATGCAAGCCCACCCACTGTAAGGAAGTATGATTTTCTATGCTTTCAGTGCAGTAAAAACATACAAAACTGTACTTTTTAAAATTGTTTTCTATATTTTTGTCTATTTTTGGCAAAAAAGTTACACTAAGATTCAACAATTGTAACTGAAGTGCAGGATACAGTGGGTAACCATCGGTACCCAACTGTTTGCATAAAGAAGACTACACTGAGACCTACATACCTAACCAAACAAAATTAAATATTAAATCCTCCAAGCAATCTCAGCCTTTTCATTATTTGGTGTACGGTCTATCTTTCAATATTTCATGGATCACTAGGCAAAGACTGAAAAAAAACCCAAAACCGCCAAGTAGCTGTCACCTCAGAAGACTGCTGTTTCACCAATCACTGATACTATATTGTGAGATGTGATGAGTTGTGACGCTGTTCCTAAAATCTGGAGCGATAGAAGGATGGCATACGGCTCTTCCTGCAGTGAGGAGACACATGTGACCCTTCCCCTTGTTTCCATGGACACATCATTAGAGAACTTCCCCATCTGGCTCCGACTGCTCTGAGCATCTCTAGAGAATAACAAGAGAAGCATTTAGCCCCGCCATGCAACAAAACACACTTTTATCTCCCATATCAAACACATTCAAGTGATGGACATGGCACATACATGGAACTATAAACTTGCCGCATTCATAATAAGGCCTGGGAAAACAATGCTTTACTGATAATGTGGCAACTGTAAACAAAACATTGACAATTTAATAGTCTTTATGAGATATTCAAGATGAAATTCAAGATGATTTCACCTGAACACAAGTTAAAATGTTTTTTTTTTTATAGCATTATTGTCATTGCACATGCTTCTGTATTACATTATTTTCTGTTATATCTTATAATACCTGGCATTTTGTTTACACATGTTTAACACACAAACCCTGCATATTTAGACTGAGTTCTCCATACACCTTCAGTAGATTAATCTGGATGATTTCAGATTTGAAATTGTCAGTCTCGACTGAACATGATCATGATATCACAATGTGGAACAGAGCATTTTGAGCTTTGGAGATGTAGACAGACTAATAATAAAGGGTTACTCAGACATGTGTGAATGAAACAAAACACAATTCAAGGTATGTTTTTATGACAGGTAACAACAGCTCACAAGGATCTATTTCCATATTGGACCTTTATGTTTGATTTTAATTTAATTGACTATATTGTTTATTCATGGGATTGTGTGAAGCAATTTGTAATCTTGTTTTTCAAAAGTGCTATAGCCCACAAATAAAATAGTTATGAATAATATTATTATAAAAAAACAAAAACAGGATATTTCTAATCATCAAAAAATGACAGCGTGTGACGTAATACCGTCATAATATTTACCTTTCCGAGCATATATTCTCTAACTTAACTTTGCAGTGAGGATTTTGTCATGCAGTCCCTCAGCCTGGAGTAGAGACAAATTTGAAGCAGTCTCCAACATATTTATAGGCTGAAGTGGTTTGCCATCAGCATGGCCAGTGTTCAGAGTCCAGTCCTCTTCATCAGAGGGAACACAGTGCTTCCAGCCCCACTTATCAACTGTCACTCAAAATCACATCCTCTCTGCTACATACATGACACAGGACAGAAAAGAACTGGGATCTCTCATGTTTTCACCGTTTCAGGTGTTTATATATTTTACAGTTTATTTATGAGAGGACCACAGAGGTGTTATCATATTAAGGACATGCCTCCGAATAAAAATAGAGGTGAAATAGAAAAAGAGAGCTTGAATTGTACAAATTTAGATTTATTCATTCTTTATCTCTACCAGAACAGATACTCCTTATAATTGGACATGTGAGTTTTGATCTTGTGGGGTTGGTATGCCTCCCCCAGGCAGTACACTAAAATGGCAATATATTAAAATAGGCTAGATATATTTTAAAGATTTCCCATAATTATACAAAAATGACATACTTAGGTTAGATTACACCTTTTAAATAAAGTTACAATGTTTTGATCAATTCATTTGAATAAACAGTAGTAGTTGATCATTTGAATCCTTTTGTAGGCCTATTTTGAAGCTGCATTATGAAAGCCTAACTTTTCTAGAGAATGGCCATTTGTTTCCATGGAGATATTACTGCTTTACTTGGAATGTTCAATTCACTCAATAAGACATTTAACTTTTAACTTTATCTTCATGAAGAGAAGCAGGTGATACTATCAAGTTACAGGTCAGATTTGTGGATAGGCAAGCCCACACACAGGGTAAAAGCATGTTTTGCAATATGCAGTAAAACATCTGAATGAATGCATGAGAGACATAGGCTTAGACAAACTTTATTGATCCACAAGGGAAATTATTTGGACACAGTAGCTCACACATCACAGTTTATTATAATAACAGAGAGCAACAGTAAGCAACAAAAGAGTGGTGTCAAATAAGGTATAATTGTATATGTACAAGTAAAGATAAATATAGAAATATAGTACTACAAAATATATCTCGACTATATACAAAAGGTAGGTAAGGAGAAACAATTAAAGCTGGAATAGTGATTGACATGTTTAATGGCATACTGTGGAACGTATAAAGTATGGTTTTGTTAATAACAATAACATTTCCATGAAGCTAGACAAGTAGCATCATATATACCCTCCAGCAGAAATGCACATTTAGAGCAGGGAGCTGATCCGCCCCCAGTCCGGCAGGCGTCAGTAATGCGCCTGTGAAGAATGTGACCGCTGCCAACTCAAATCATGAAAAGAAAAAGAAAGTGCACCGATGCTGCTGTTTTTTTTTTTAGCTTTAGCCCTGAAATGTGCCTCCAAATATGCAGGAACCGACACGCGGGGTCACACGGATTTAAGTTTAATTTCACAGATCTACAGCAGTGAGACAAACACGATGGCGGACTTTGATCGTGGCTCGGAGGTGGGCTTGTCGCGGATACTGGACTCTCTGCGTTTCTGCCGCGGATCGGGTTGTTATTGTAGCTAGCGTTAGCGTGAAATTAGCTTACCCCGCTGTCTGTCTTCCCTCGGAGCAAAACCAGCCCATGTTGATTCATTCCTGCGGGCAGGGAAACCACAAACCAAGCTAACTCCAGAGAAAGTTGTGGATTTGACGAAAACACCCCGGTACTCCCTTTGCGTGGTGCTAATTTTGCCATCAAGACCTCATTTGGTGATCTTTGACAAGGTTGCAGACTTGCATAGTAATATGGGTGGATTATTATCTGACAAGCACGCACAAGTCCATCGTATTGAAATGTCACGATCACCTTTAAGGCTTTCAATCTAAAATGTAAGAAGATGGGGCAACAACAACAACTTTTGCAAGGGGTGTGCTGTGGTTTTTGACAAGATGAAGAGACGAGAAGTGGACCGCTGAAGTGAGTGTCATCTATCGCCTGCAGAAGTCAAAAACATGTCTTGCAAAGCCGCAACCAAGGACAAGAAAACCAGCTTTAGTAAGAAGCTGTTCAGGCGAGGCTCGGTCAGGTCTGTGGGTAGTTTTATGAGTAGATTTCTCCGGACGCTTACAGCTTTGTCCCACTTTGGATCAGAAGTACAAGCAGAGGACGACAAGGATGATGGGGGCTTTTCCACATTTAAATCTGGGAATAAGGATATCCCGATGGAGGATGGGGATCTGTTCTTTTCTGGAGACAAGATCCCGGGAGTTTCAGGGCTCAAGAACCACGGGAATACCTGCTTCATGAATGCAATACTACAGTGCTTGAGCAATACAGATCTGTTTGCAGAGTACCTAGTTTTGGAGCACTATAAAGAAGAGGAGCAAAATGAGGAGAAACCAAAGACTAACGGGGTTCATCTGCAGAGGAAAGGACCATTGGCCAAAGGGGAGGTGACCGAGCAGCTGTCCGGGCTAGTGAGGGCTTTGTGGACATTTGAGTATACTCCGCAGCATAGCAGGGATTTCAAGGTAAGTGGGGCATTAATTATTCAAGCCTCTGTCATTTGATTTAACAGATACAAAGAATGGCTTACACAGGGCTTCTACTACTCTGGGGACTTTATATAGGCAGATATGCATTGCCTGAAAATGTGTAAAAACTTACTACTTCATATTTGAGCTTCTGTTGTAAGGTTAGAGGTTATATTTCTACTGTTTTGACACAAATAAGTTCAATTTACTCATGTCAGAGTCAATACTATGTCACAAATGATAAAAATATAGCAAATTGAAACATCAGGTAAACTCTATTCACCTGGACACAGGACACAAAATACAATTTAAAATTGATCTTCAAAAACAAACTTCAAATAGAATATAATACTAAAAACTTTTAATCTGGACTTTTACTGTTCTATGTTATGTCTCTTTGTAACTGTTTTGTATTTTGTAATTGTTTTCTGTGTCACCTGTCTAGGGACAACAGATGGGAATTAGCATTTTTGCCATTTTTGCATCTTTCCCATCTGTCATATTTACACTGTAATTACTGATGTTAATTAATGTGCACTGTCCCTATCAAATAAATAAATAAATAAGTCAAATCTGATTGTATGAAAAGATGTATTGTAAAAAGTTTGTAAAATAAGTACACAAGTATACAATAAGTACACAGTATTGTCAGTGTCAACCTAATTTATCTTCTGATCTCAACACTTGCACTAGAAATTTAAGATCAAAATCAGAAATGAAAGAATGAAAATTGATTAGATGGAGCAATCTGCCTTATTTTATACATTGTTTATTTAGACACGATTTTACATTTTTCTTATATTAAAACACATATCATAAAATGTTTTAACACCAAACATAATCTTTGTCTCTGTTTGTTTTGCAGAGTGTAGTGTCAAAAAACGCCTCTCAGTTCAAAGGTAACGCTCAACATGATGCTCAGGAGTTTCTGTTGTGGCTGCTGGACCGAGTACACGAAGACCTCAACACTGTAAACCCCAACAGCCGGCCAGCAATAAAGGTAACCTGCTTTTTTCCCCTTAATTTAAAGGTGTACTGTGTAAACTTTCATCTTGGTGTCTGTCACCTTCTTGTTTCTACAGAGATATCATTCTTCTGCTTTGAATGCTCCACTATATGACATTAAACAGCTCTACCTTACTTTTATTCAATTATACATGGTTTTACTGCTCAAAAGTACCTAGAAAAACAGGAATTCTGACTGTGAGCGGAGTTGCCTCTCCACAAATCTGACCTGTAACTTGGCCTAATTTGGTCTCCATGATGATAGAAAGGTTTAATGCCATACTGAGAAACATTTCAATCAAAGCAATAATATTTCCCTGGACAAAAACATTTGACAGACCCTCCACCAGAAAAGTTACACAGTGCACCTTTAAGTTTTCCCTCCCTGACAGTAACAGAGCAGTGATTGATGGCTGACTTGCGTAATGTCTTGAAAGCTTGATGGTCTAGTTGTTTTTATGAGTACATTTTTCAAACTTGCTTTTCTCAACAGCCTCCAATAGAAGAAGACGACCAGAGTGTAGAGGGACCGTCTCCTCCCCTTTCCGCTGGGTCGTTTGTGCAAGAGCTGTTTCAGGCTCAGTACAAGTAAGATGACACCCCTGTGATGACGTGTGCTCTGTCATTAGCAAAACCAGATTTGAATTCTTACATTTTGTTTTGCAATTTCCCATCAGGTCATCTCTCACTTGCCCCCATTGTCAAAAACAGAGCAACACCTTTGACCCGTTCCTGTGCATTTCCTTGCCCATCCCACTGCCCCACACACGGTGAGTGCTCATCTGTGCAGCTACTGTGGGCGTATAAGAGTTTAAATGTTTCTTCACAGGTTGGAACATGTTCAGTGGTTATGCTTTATACCATTACTGCTGTTAAGAGGCGTTGATTAATGAACTTCTGATGCCAATTCAAATATAAAAGCACAAGAGGACTGATTTCTCTAAATGATTCTTATTTTAATGACTATATTCTGACTTACATTTTTTTTTCTGCATTGGTAAACAATTGTGTTGCAACTCCAAGGTAATAAAGAGCAGAATAAATACATACAATAAATGGAAAAAAATGGCTACATTAAAATTGAAAACAGACCTATTATGCAAAATCGACTTTTCAGAGCTTTTAGCAATGCTGTAGTTGTTTCTCCTTTTCATTTTCATGCATTTTTAGCCTGGTGCAGATTTAGATCCCATTAAGGCTTGGGATTGTTGTTTCAGTAGCTAATGGGGAGCTAAATAAAAACAAAAACAAACAGATGTACCTTGTCTTTGCCTGAGTGTGGGATGTGTGTGAATGATTGTTGGTGGTGGTGATGGTTGAAATGGCCATTAACGCAGTCTTGCAGTCTTGCTTCAGTCTTGCTTCAGTGAGGACAGCTTAGGGCCTGTTTTTACTTTGATGCAATACAATATATATTTTATGAAAGCTGTAAGTATGTATGGAGTACTACAACATTTACTATTTATTATTTCCTTTGTCATAGGACACCTGCACAGGCTTCAAAGCTTAAGTTACTTTAAAATATCTTATTACTTTTGAATGTTCATGTGGTTACATTTATATAATAAGGATGTCTATGTCTGCCATCTTCCTCAGTCCACTGTATGTCACTGTGGTGTACCAGGGGAAGTACTCTCACTGCATGAGGATTGGAGTGGCCGTGCCTCTCAACAGTACAGTGTACCGGCTCCGAGAGGCTGTGTCACGTGAGACTAAGATCCCCATGGACCAGGTGCTATTCCAGTCTCTCATTACTGTAGTCTCTGTCCCACACTCAGGAAGGCCAGCTCTAGGCCTTATTTCAACCTGTAGGTTAAAGATACATTATGTAACTTTTCTTACATGCTGATTCTTCATGGATATATTATTGCTTTGCCCTGAATGGTCCACAGTAGGGCATTAAACATCTGTCTCACAATTACAATTCATTTCTATTGCCCATCATTCTTACTATGAGTGGCGTTACCGCTCCAAAGGCCTGACCTGCAACTTGGGCCTGGTGGCATCCCCTGAGTCAATCAGGTAGTGGAACCTCAAACTAAAAAGTTACATAGTGCACCTTTAAGCAATAGTATCCAGAAAATGTATTGTGAGCATTACTTCAACAATTATAATTTCTGATAAATATATTCATCTAAACCTGAAAAGGAGTTCCTGACTGTATATTTTGCTTTTCTAGTTCGTTTTGACTGAGATGTACTATGATGGTTTCCACCGCTCATTTTGTGATGACGAGCACGATCTTAACATCATCCAAGAAAGTGATTCCATCTTTGCTTTTGAAACACCAGAGACCTTCAAGCTGGAAAACATCCGTCACAAAAGAGGTAACAAACCAAAGGAATACATTTAAATCAGAATACAGTATTACTTCGATTGGACAAAATACGTATCCCTCTTTGTGTTCTTTTTCAGGGAGTCTTCTGGCAAACTTGAATCATAATAACTTTAAGTATGGGACAGAGATGAGCAGGACTCCATCGTTCATGCAAGGGGCTATGACTCCTCTAACTGCATCTCCAAACAAAAACCTCGGACCAGAGAAAATGATCCTCTTAGTGTGTAACAGAGCCTGCACTGGACATCAAGGAAAGAGGTAAAGTCCCAAAATTATTAGGTGTATGTAAAATGTTTAATCTTGAATTTTCGGGTACATTTCAATCATTAAATATGCATACATATGTAACTTTCTGGGTAAGGAACCAATATCTACTTTTCTCCACGGATCTTATTGTTTTGCCTCAATGTATTGTATCTATTTTAGTTTATTGCTTTATTGCTTGCTTGCAGTTGGTGACCCTTGTTTAGAAAAAAAGTACATTTTAAAGCAGAACTAAGTAATTTCAGCAGTAGCACTCCCCCAACAGGTTGCTTGTGAAAATGCACTGTCATAAATACTCTTCCCACCTACCCCACCGCTCAGCTGAGCGCTCACATTTGTTTTCACAAACCGGTGAACACTGTACGCAACAAAATATCTCAGTTGGGTAATGTTATTTTACTCTTTAAATTAATTCCAATTCTTTAATTCCAAATGGGTTGATCCAACACAAATGCGTTACTGTTAAACGTTTGGGCTGATTCTACATCTGGGCTAAAGTTGTTCGTTGCGCCGTTTAGAGACTGACAATACTGACAACAAGAAACACGTCCAGCTGCTAAAACATATAACATTACTACTACATACAGATGAAACATTAGTCTGTCAGTTACAGAAGTGACTCCGACATGACGCTTGGAGCACACGCAAATGCGGGATCCCATTTGATATTGGCGTGATGTTAGCCATAGTCAGATATCAAGTTTCAAATACATGGAGCAAGATATATTGAGTTATGTTGTAAGGAAAAGTTAATAACTCTACTAAATATTTTTTGGTTGCTTTAATGTGAAATAAGAAAAAAATAGATTTGATGAAATACAGTTATTTAACTTTTTTTTGTCTTTGCTATATCATTCCATACATCTTGCTTTATATATTTGATGCCTTCTACATATTTCTAAAATCTAGAAAGTAGTAAGCAGAAAGAAAAAAAAAATACTTGAATGAGAAGTTGTGTTTAAACTTTTGACTGCTGTATATTGAAAATGGATCTATATATTCTTTAAGTAATTCTGACTGTAATGATTCAGATTTGGTTTGCCGTTTGTGCTATACTTGGAGCGCACTGTGACCTGGGACACGCTGCAGAAAGAGATTTTGGAGAAAATGCGACATCTTTTGAGGCCCGGGGTTTATATTCAGGTAGGAGGCAGATCACTTAATTTATGGAAACCTAAAAATATCTTGTGTCAGGATTATAATTTCAGGTCACGCTGTTTCTTGCGCAGGTGGGACCGTTCAGTCTCAGGGTGGTTGGCGTCGTTGGAATCACCTACCTCCTTCCTCAAGACGAGAGGCCACTGTGTCACCCAACTGTGGATAGGTAAGTCTCTTATATACAGTAATGCCAAAGACAGGATCTCATGGCACAAGAGTGTGCACACAAGAAAAAAATTAAAGTGTTGGGTTAAGTGTTTGTAATTTACATCTTATAGTTCCAAAAAGCAGTACTAGAATGGTAACAAAATATTAAATAAAATAAATAAATTGCGACTACAATGTAAAAACATTTGGAAATTGCATAATTTATATATTAGGAATCACATAAAAATCTTTTCTTTCCCTCTTTCTTGTGTCTCGTTCCATCCCTAGTATACAGACATCAGGGAATATATTCTGAAAGAAATCAGGCTAAAAGATGAATGGTTATGTCTTTATCATAATATTCACTGTTCAAACAATATTATGGGAATCCTTCAGAAATAAAATATAACAAGCTTGTAAATGTATTCTGAATGGACTGTAAAATTAACCACAAATGTGCACTTTACCGTTATTTGAAGGATTATAATAGATTTTTTAATACATCTGTTATAAACAATATACTCAGTGCTCTTCATTGTGCAAATTTTTCCAAAACACAATAGTGATGGTATTTATGTTTTTAAATATAGGCCACCTAGATACCAAGTTTAAGTACCGTACTTGTTTAACAAAGTCATATCTATTATCTTGTGTAGTGTAATTACTATTGAATTCACTTTGAATGATTTGAATGATATTTAATCCCAGAAGCAGATATTAAGATATTAAGATATTAAGATATTAAAATAGTATCAGTTGCTGTAAGTGAAATAATAAAGAATGTGGCATTTTATAGTGAATAACTATTGTATTGTATTGTATATTTATTGTATATTGTATTGTAGTTTTTTTTTTAACCCATTTGCTCTGTATATAAACAGTGGCTTGACAGGTGAGAGTTCAACAAAACTGTAACGTTTGCGTCATCACAAGGGAGGTCTACATTACATCAGTGTTGTCTTTAATCTTCCCTTTAAAACAACCTGTGCTTTAGTTCCTCGCATTTGTAAAGAAACGTGTCCAGACGTGACCCAGTCTGTTTGTAGAAATGCCAGTTTTACATGCTTCACTCCAGCAGCTCATGTATCTCAAGACAAGTTACAACATTCTTAAAAGTTTTACTTTCCAAAACAAAAAGAAATGTTGCTCAAATTTTGCGTAGCTTCTCAATAAATTAATGTTGGTCTTTTTTGCAGAGCGTATAAGTCCTGTGGGCAGGGGGGACCCCCTCATGTGAAGATTGTCGTAGAGTGGGACAAAGAAACCAAGGAGTAGTGAGTTTGTCATGATACTATATTCAAATCTATTCTTTTGTCACCGTATAGAACAGATGTTTACAACAAAAAGGGTTCATAGGATCATTGGCCAGATAAAAAAGCAATCAACTTTTAGTAACTTTATTTTAAATTATTTAATAATTATATTGGAAAAAACAAAATGAGTTTAATGCCTGTGGCAGTAACACATGGCTTTGTAAAACCAGTGAAGTAAACACACTTAATTGACTATTAAACATTTGTTAACAGCTGTGCAGATTTTAAAAAGCCACAAGCAACAATCTTGTGTTTCTCTGTTAACCGTAAATGGTTAAATCCAAACTCTGTGGTTTCTAAGTCAATGTATTTTCTGCAGTGGCGCACATAGGATTTCCTAATCAGTTTTCTCGTCATGCAGAAATAATTATACACTTGTGCAGGCAGGTCCTGTGATGGTCACATGACCCAGAGGTGAATGGAGGTTTGTGTTGATGTTCCCACAGTTTGTTTGGACACACAGAGGATGAGTACATCCCTGATGCTGAGAGTGTGTACCTGCACCGTGAGCAGCACCACCAGCCCCAGGCCTGCACCCTTGCACAGTGCTTCCAACTCTACACCAAAGAGGAGCAGGTATTTACACAGTAACACACCAGATAAGTAAGAGATAAGTAAGTAAAATACACTTGCCACTGCTAAAACCAGGTAAATAATAATTCTGTCAAGACACATTTTTGTGCCCTGTGCCAATATGCATATGTTTTACTTACATACATACACATGACATGAAATGAAATCATAAACGAGGCAGGTTAGAGCAGATATAAAATAAATATTCATGTGTATTTTACTTTTCTCTCTGGTTGACTTTATTATTGCTCTGCTGTAGTTTAGTTTTGTAGTCTGGTGTGGATCTCGAGTATATTTTTCTCCTGATGCTGTGTTTGGAAACCGTATAAATTCTGAGAAAAGCCCACTATATACAGTGTGGTTGTGTTGGCCCGGCACAGCGCTGAGTGAGGGTGGACAGAGGAAAGTTTCCCATGTGAGGTTTTGTGATGAGTGGAGCTGTGGCCTGTGTTTCAGCTGGCCCCGGATGACGCCTGGCGCTGCCCTCACTGCAAACAGCTGCAGCAGGGACGCATCAAACTGAGTCTTTGGACCCTGCCCGATGTGCTCATTCTGCACCTCAAGAGGTTCAGACAGGTATGGGCCTACACACTCTTGGAACTATTAATCTAGTTTTTTTTTTCCAGTTTCCAATTTTCTTCATTAACTCTAATAACATGGGGAATAATAACTTAAATATTTTCAGCCTTTCGTGCCATTAATAGATTTTCATACCTCTAGTAAATTTTACCTTTAAACTCTTTCATTTATCATATTATTTCATTAATTTATTTTTGACTGGTACATATTTTTACTGCATTCTTTTGTCATATTTACTGGGAGTTCAAATATTTCTTGAGTTCTGTTTTTGTATAAGCTAAAGTATCTGTTTAGGCAAGTGTAATACCTTTAACAGAATATTTTCTGTTTTAGGAGGCAGACAGGAGGGTGAAGATGCAGAACATGGTACGGTTTCCTCTGATTGGCATGGATATGGCGCCCCATGTGGTGAAGAGGAGTCAGAGCAGCTGGAGTTTACCCTCACACTGGTCACCGTGGAGACGACCTTACGGCCTGGGAAGAAACCCTGACGACTACCTGTACGACCTCTATGCTGTGTGCAACCACCACGGGAACATGCACGGAGGACACTATACTGGTAACCAAATTTAGAATATGAAATTAATGATATTTTATTAAATTTTAATGTAACCAGTAAAAGACTAAGATTAAAAACACTTTTTCAAAACAGTCCTGGCCAAGAGGCAGCAGTTATAATTACACCATACATACATACAAACAACAATAAAATAACATAATGCAGCACAGATTAATAAAAATAAGTGCACATTATTGAGGCAGTCTGTACGTTAAATTTTAAAGACATTTAAAACGTTTCAGTGGGGAAAATTCAAGGCAGCTGTTGGTACATAATGTAACAGAAAATCCAACATATAGGGCTGAATTACTCTCAAGATGTTAAACATGACATACCAGTTCTAAACTATATGAATTTTGTGATTTCTGATTTTGATTCTGATTTCAAAAATACAAAAATACACACTATAGCACTTCAGTATATGCATTTGAATTGGTGCAGCTTTGTTAACTTAATTTCTGTTTGCTTTCCAGCTTATTGTAAGAATTCAGTGGATGGTCAGTGGTACTGCTTTGACGACAGTGAAGTGACCCCTGTAGCAGATGATGATGTGTGTCAACAGACGGCCTATATTCTGTTTTACCAGCGAAGAACCGCCATCCCGTCCTGGTCGGCCAACAGCTCTGTAGCAGGTCTGTGACTCTGGGCCCTATCTTGTCAACAGTCTTTGCTCGAGTGCAAGTGTTACCAGGTCATGCTGTACAGTACGGTACGGTACAGGTACATATATGGTGATGGCATCTAGACCAATCTGTGATCGCTGTGGCATTTAAAATCACTGCCAGTGTGGGTAATGTCTGCAATCTTTAGCTCATTACCAGGCAGCAACGAGAGGTGTGGGGAAAAAGGGAAAAAGAAATATATATGTATAGGTACAAAAAACTGCTTCGAGGTAAGTACCAGTAGAGGTACCAGAGCTGCTGACAGTCTGCTCCTGCCTGTCCCGTGTCTCTCACCTGAGGTACGAGTTTCCACTGCTGCTAGTGCTGACTTCTCACATTCTTATCTTGCAGGTGTCCACTGCATTTAGTCCCAAAGAGGTCCGCGAATTATGGAACACTGTTATTGTCATATAAATGTCTCTGATTTTGCCGCTTTGCACACGGACATGGATTAAACTATTTACACACACACGGGGACTGCATGACCACGCGCCATGAGCAGTACACTGCAAACAGGGTACAGCCCGGTACCCGTTAGGCGCATGAATATCCCGGACAGCACACATGAATGTTGTGCATTTATCATATATTTAGAAAATAAAAGAATGCTTTTCAGGCCTTGAATATGTTACACAAGTTTTTCAGTGGACTAGTTTGATTGCGCAAAGACTGGAAGCAAGATATGACCCTATGTCTTTTAATTATGCAATAAATAATTCTAAATATGATACTGCAAACAGGAAGGGGCTGTAGATAAAATGTGTTGTGGAAGTAATTATTATGTCTTAGTCCCCTCCTTTTTAATTAGCCTGTGCTTTGAACCATGGAAAACATTTTGACACAATATAAACAGCCTTATTTATTTATCTTACACTGTGAATGCTGGTTGTAATTGCCTGATACTATAATGCTGACGAGTACTTTTATAATACATTATGCTAAGTGATTTTTCACACTTTTCAGGCTCCACCAGCTCCTCTTTGTGTGACCACTGGATCAACAGACTTCCAGGGAGCAGACCGGCCAGCCTTGCCTCCGGAGCTTCCTCCAGACGCACCTCTCTGGCCTCTCTTGCCGAGTCGGTCGAGTTTCCAGGAGAGAGAAGTGAAGATGATGGTGAGGCCCATAATCACAGCATAATGTCATATAATTTCTAGATTAGAATCGTGATGTTATACAGATATTCTAGCATGTTTTAGTAGAAAAATGTTATAATATTTTAGTTATTTCTTTAATTGGCCTTAATAAATGAATGCATGAACAAAGAAGAATGAATAATTTATTAAGAATAATTCAGGGTTAATTAGAGGATGAGAAGTTGGCGTGAGAGAATTAAGTAGTTACTAAACCTGAATCTTAACTATGTAACTATGATTTGGTGTCCGTCACCTGCTTGTTTCTATGGATATGTCATTGCTTTGTCTAGAATGTTCCACAGTATGACATTAAACAACTCTATCTTACATTTATATTAAATGTGGTTTTGAAACATTCCACTTCACCTTTTTATAAACTAACTGAATTAAGTCTTTGTTCATGCTTTATTAAGGCTAATTAAGGTGCCATTATTATAAATTCTTACTCTATTTTAGTACTAGTACACAAGTAAGTCAAAGTGGTTCAAAAGGTGGTATGTAATTGGATTCAGTAGTGTTATTGTTATATTAAAGTGATGTTTGTTTTGTAGGGGGCTTCTCTGTTCGTCCGTTTGTGCGCAGTATCCAGCGGCAGAGCATCTCCTCTCGCTCATCCATTGCCAGTCCATTGGCCCTGAGTGACAGTGGGATAAAGCCCTCATGGTCCCTCTCAGCCAAACTCCACATGAGGTCCAACTCCCCCTCACGCTTCTCCCTGGACTCACGCTGCTCTCCTCCTCTGGAAAGGATTGGAGAGGTCTACGACGACAAAGTGTCCACCTCCTGTTTTGGCAGCTACAGTCGTCATGAGCGTTACTTTGGCAACAGAAGTCCTCTGTCCATGATTGAGAGTAATGTGAGTGAACAGGACAACAAGCGCTTCCTGGACCTAATGCACTGCAGAGCCCCTACCCCAGTGGACAAAAAAGGCCCCAAAAATGAGTCTATGGAAAACAACAATCAGATTTCAGCTGTTGACCAAAACTTGATCCCTCCTCCGGCCACTCCCGCTAAAGAGCAGAAACGCAAGAGCAGCATTGGGGGCTTCATGTCAAAGAGTGAAGGCACGAACACCTCCAAAGGAAGTAAAGATGGTAAGGCTGAACCAGAGAAAAGCTCCAAGAAACGTTTGTGTGCATCTCATAAGTGTGTAACAGAGACCCCTCCCACCACTCCTGTCAAGGGGAAAAAGGCGAACAGTACAAAAGAGAGAAGTGTCACTAAGAAGAGCCCCTCCACACCCTGCAGCACGCCTGTGAAGACCAAAGAGTCTAAGAGCACAGAGCTAACGCCACAGCACAGGGCGTGTCTGCGCTCTCCGCCCCAGTCCTCTGCTTCTCCCTCTCCAACTGTAAAGAAGAGCTCCATCAGCGCCAGCAGCACCCGCAGGAGCCTTGTGGAGAGGAGCTTCAGCAGAGACTCTATGCACACCAGCCCCCTGGTGGACAGTGTGCGTAACAGCCCCACACCGCGCTCCTCTCCCTCTAAGACCACAGAGGCCCGCCCAGAGAGGAGGTTTGTGCGCAGCTCCAGCAGTAGCTCCTCGGTCACGAGCCTGCGCTCACCGAGTGTGTCCACTAGGGACTTGCAGCGTAGCAGTAAGTCTGAGGAGAAGGGCTTGTCCTTTTTTAAGAGTGCCCTGAGACAGAGGGAGAGTCGGCGCTCGGCAGATTTGGGCAAAAGCAGTGTGCTCACTAAAAAGGCCTCTGAGAGGACATGCAAGCAGAACGGACACGTCAAAGATGTTAGCACTGATGGGAAGACAGGAGAGACCTCTGTAGACAGTTCCACAGCAGAGACCAAGTCTGACTCCAAGTCCGAGTCCAAGTCTGAGAGCAAGGAGTCTTCCAAAGCCCCGAGCTCCCTGAGCCGCAGCCTGCTCTATGTGGGCCGCTCCAAGTCTTCCACTTCTGACGTCACTCTCAAGTCTCCCACAAACGGGAAGAAGTCTCTGGAGAAAAAGGCGTCTTCCAGAAAACTGGCCTCAAATGTCCAGTCTCCTGCTCGCACAGCACACAGGCCTCAGTGATACAGCCCATTTCAAACATAAAGCAGCTATTTTCTTTGTGCCTACGTTTCAGTGAGAGCAGCAGAGATGTCAGACATGTTCTGATTTATAATCGGTTTTGACCCATACATCAATATTGGTATCAAAGCATTTTATGACTATGTTCAAGATGAAGGTAGAAAACAAAAGGTCACACATGAGTTTAATACTCAGAATTCTGGTGTAAAGATGCCATCAATTCTCCAGAAAGTAATGGTGCTAACCTCAATCAAATGATATTTCTCAAAACATGTCTGACATGTCTGTTGTTTTCTAAGAATCAGAGTTTCATTCTGAAATCTGTGATCTGTTCTTAGTCCTTTTCAGGATTGTTTTAAACTGGTATTTTCAGGCATCTGTCCACACCTCATGGTTTCCAGTTTCTGTTTTGGCTCTGTAAAGCTGTGTGGTGTGTCCAGAGGTTTTGTCAGAGCTAAAAGATTATTCATAACTAATGAGCAATACACACAAACTGTTCAAGGACAGACAACAGAAGGCTGGAAAGATTGTAAGTTAGGGGTCTGAAAGAGTTTAATATTTTATTTTCTTGTTTACGATGTAGATTTACTATAGAAATGTATTTTTATTAAAAGCCTCTTGAAGGCTACGCTTTTTTCCTCATAAAAGATGCTGGGTTTTGGATTGAGACACTTTTGAAATATCAGACAGTTATTATATATTTAAATGTACATATAAAGTATATACATAACAATATCTGTCAAAACAAGTCTTATCAAAGCGCCTTTAAGTACACATGGAAACAGAGTAGTACTACTGTATGCATCATAAGTAGAAACATTACTTGCACTTTGTAGTTATAGTAGTTTTTCACCAAGCAAGAAAAGATACTCAGATATTTAATGTAAAAAGTTATGAGGAGGTTTTTTCTGTATTCGGGTACAGTTCTCTCTCAGTTTGACCTGGTGTTGGACATGTTCTTCCCCATCTGCTGCATTACTAATACTACTTTACTTTTACTTGTATCCATCTTGCAGTTGTATACAAGCTGTCCCATACCAATGACGCATTAATGCATTAATGCATTAACGCATTAACGCAGACCATTCATTGAATACTTTGTCATTGTGAGGAATGACAAGAGCAGTTGCAATATTCAAAATCCTTTACATACCAGCAGAGTATGCTTCATAGACAAATCAGTGAATGTGTCAAATATTTTTTCTTACGAATGAATGAACTTTTCCTTGTAGCAGACAGGTTTGCCATAGTCTCAGATGGTTTAAGGACCTCCCTGTCTCAAAGTCCTCAGTGTGTTGCCAAGTTAGCTTCACAGAGCTTGGTGTTGAGTGCAGGGGTCCTGTAGCTGCTGTTTTCATTCTTTATCAGGAAACTCAGAGCATGGCACTTTGATTCACAACACGTCTGCTTTCTTTCACCTTGTTTGCCTGTTGGTAGTACCTAACGTGTGCTAGATCTTGTCAGAATGATATCAAACACTACATTTATTATATATGGGATTGTTCATACCTGTAGCCAAATGCAGTGCTGTACTTTTTGTTATCGCACTGGCTGTCATATTGTGATCTTTGTGCAGGAGAGAGATCGTAAAAAAGACTTATTATATTCCCCTGATGCATACTTGTCCTGAAATGTAGCTGAACATATTCTAAGTTTATTTTTTCTATCAAAGTAAAATCTACAGATAGTATTAGATTTTGAGTTGTGTACATCCAAACAATAGTGTGTATTCACCGCATTGCCTACAGTATTCATTGTCCTTGTGTTGTAAGAGCAGTCATACTGGTGCTGGACCATTAGCTTCCTGCTGCTGCAGTGGAGGCTCTTGAAAAGCTGTCTCAAATCTGTAGTTTTGTCAAAACAAGCATTTAGCAATAAAACCTCCATCTCAAATCTTAGTTCTGAAGTCACTAAAACCAAATGTGCTGCATTCATGAAAGAGCCAGGTCAAACATTCAATAGAAAATGTGAGATAAATCAATGGTTTATAATGCCATACAATCAGCCCTCTAACTCCTGTGGTCGTGTGCCCGTTGTACAGAGGAGAGAGTGCAGTGTTGCATGTAGTGCTAATGCATGACTTCATTAACTATGCAAGAGCCTATGCTGTGTATAGAAGAGCGCGTGCATGACAGGTTTAGTCTATGCCTAATTTGCACATCATTACAAAAGAAATTGTAAAGTGAAAAACTTTAGAATCTGAAGTTATTCCTAATGTAAAATCTGACATTTTTTACTAGTTGTTTTGCCATTCCGTGTGCATTCTGGGTGCTCCTGCCAAACTGGTAGGTTATTTCCACAGTCGGTATCCACCAGCAAAGTCGATTCATCTGGTCAACTTATATCATAACTACATTTAATGTTTGTATTATAGAAAATGCAAATCAATATTCGACAGAATTGTGACATGTAGCCTCAGTTTAAATGTGTCTAGTTCACTCTGCAGTTCTTTGTTAAACAATGGCAATAACATCAAATAGTTTTATAATCCTCAATGGAAAATATTACAACTTTGACAGAAAGACGTTGCACAAATGTTTAATTTTATGCAGTTTATCAGTGGTTTCCAAATGGGATTAAAGCAAGCTGTTCAAATGTATAAAGGCATCATTTGAATACGGAAAGGTTTATTTTTATTGTTGAGAGATTGTTTTCTGCCCATGTTCTGATCTGTTGTACTCTTACTTTGTTTACTAATCACATTTTTGTGACAACATTCCTGTTTTCTGGTTGTCAGTTCTAACCACTAAGACCAAAATACTCATTGTTCCTTCCACATTCATGAAAATTATAAATTCATGATCTTGATAACGGACAGTTTAACCCCCTTCACTTGAATGTTATTGCAGTCAATTGGGCTACAACATTGTTAAGAGAAAATAATGTGCTGATTTAGCGTTTTTTATTTTTTACTTTTTTATGTGATCTTGTTAAACATTTTATATTGTGTTATTTCATGCCTTTTTATATTTCTTTTTTAGTTCTAGTGCTAAAGACACATCAGACTCACTGTCTTCATGTTAATTTATTTTTTTTCGTGTCTTTGTCATGTATGCACTTTTAAGGGTTTTTTATGTTTCCTAAAGGACATTGTGTATATAGTTCTTTGTTGGAATTCCCAGGCCAATGGAAAACCATTATTAAAAATGTTCACGTTGCAAAGTTGTATCGCTTCTTATTAGGTTCGGGGGCCCAATCTTTTTTTTCAACACTAGAGGGAGCTTTACTACAACAAAACTATTGTATATTCTCTCAACTGCACTGAAGGGGACTAACCTAATGACCTGATGCTTTCCCTTAAGTAGAATTTTTCATTTTAGTTTTAGTGGTCGTGATAGAGAAAATCCACTAATGCTTATTTTCAGCAGGACAGCAGTGGATGTAGTGCATACTGTCGTCGTGTCCTTGGCTGAAGATGCTTCACCCAGCAGACTAGTGCTATTTATTCACATCTTGTTCCAATACTAGTTTTGGTATTGATTACTTTCTGTTTTTTTGTTTTGTTTTGTTTTTTTACATCAACCCCACTGCAGAAGGATTGATATTTTGTAAATCATATGGGCAAAATACAAGGAAAAGTCTTATATTTGACTGTTTTAATAATTCTGCAAGTGTCTTTGAGTGTCCCGAAAAGCTCCATAGAAATAACTATTATTATCTATCATTATAATCATTAGCCTATAAAATGCGTCACATGCAAGCAATAGTCATACTTAGAAATGCTTGAAAAATCTGAATACAAATTTTCAGTAAAATTTTTTGGTCACTATTCTATTATTTATACCCCAACAACTGTACAGTGAGTTGAACATGTCAATCATTCTCTATTCTGCATTGATTTTAGATGTGTGCAGAAGTATCAGTTACTGGTGATACAGTAAAGCTGCTTGAGCACTTTCCCTGAGGTTTTTATCTCCTTTGTCCCCGCTTTTGAATCCACCCAAGACTGAGCTGACAAATCAATAACAAATTGATTTTCGAGGCAGGAAAGGGGTTAGGATTCAAGGAAGAAGCTGCGCTAAGACAGAGACAGAGAACTAGAATACTATAAGCCTTAAGCAGAATGTGTATGCGCCACAGAAGGTCAACAATATGGACCTGTCTGTTACGCTTTAGAAACAGTTATACAAAACTCATCTATAACAAAATTAGTTCAACCATAGAGAGACAGTGGTTTAGTGTTTGCTCTCTTACCAGATGATAGGCCCCGGTCGACAGGAGTGCAAAAAGGTGCATACAACCTCAGTTAAAAGTGTTTGTACTGCTCTCATTTGAGACCATTAAAATAAAGGCACTTAATGGAAGTGCACTGTGCTTGCAACAATAGACTATGAAGAAGAGGACTAAGGGAGTGTGACGTCTCCCACAATGTTCAGATCCAGTCAAATGAAGCTCACAGAGGCTTGCAGTTTATAGGAGTGAATTTGGAGCCAGGTCCATACTAAGAAAAGGAATTTATTTACGCAAATTTATGTAGCCAAATAAAAACACCAGTATCATGTAAAGTGAGACCAAAGACCAAAAGGACAAGGCTCACTGCAGCAATTATATAAAAGGTATGACAATTTTCCAACAGGTCAAAGTCAATAGGAAATAGTCAAAGGAGCTGGAAGCGCGCCCATGAACACTAGCGAGTTAGCTATGTTTGTTTATATATACAGTCTCTCCATTATTTGTTTGGCCTCGCAAATCACAATTCTAATATACTGTAGATGTCATGCATCTGGGGCTGTTGTAACCCTATAACTTTACCTGCCACTTTGACAAACTTAGCCAGATGACTCTACAGGGCACAGGACCAGCGTGCAATATTCCATGGATCAATAAAGTTTGCCTAAGTCCAATATAGTCCAATATCATGGTACCTGTCATGTTCTGTCCCACAGCAACAAACTGAAGCACTCATACATGTTGATATTTTCTTTTCGAGACAACTTGTACCATACTAGTCCATCTCAAAAAAATTTTTAATTATGAAAAACCAGGGGAGGACCCCTCGAAAACGAGATGGCAATACATCTCAAGGGGCTTATCCTCCAAATAAATAAATTCAAAAAGTTAAATAATTTTTGTCACTCTTTTCAGAAAATCAAATCTGTATATTATATAGATTCACCACACATAGCGTGAAGCTTTCAAGTCTTTATTTTTAAAAATTTTGATAAACATGGCTTACTGAAAACTGAAAATTAAGTGTCTCAGGGTTTTTTTTCTGTTTTTTCAGATTTTTTTTGTGTGGAATGTACTGTCCTGTACTATACAATTGCAAGATTTGGGACTCAGGATGTTTAGGACACACACCAGCTCAAGATCTGGGAGTGGGCACTGTACTGTGGTCGCTCACTGCTCCTGACAGGTCCATGAATCAATCCAGTCCAATACAACAAATTTGTCCTGCATATTTTATAAACAAAACCATTTCCAAAGTGCTTCATATAGCAATGTAAAGAAGAAGACACAAAGATATCCCTCTTTCTGGGTTTCAGTTGAAATAATGATAGTGGGGGGTAATAAAAAGTATAATTAAAAAGTATATTTAAATAATATTGTTAATGTGGATTTTAGTGTAGTAATAACATGACCCAAACTACTAATGTAAAGGGCTATTGTATACAAAAACAAGACTGGATTCTGATCTCAAAATGTTGGTCCAGTGTTTGGAAAAGTGGATGACTTGAAAGATGCTCTTCAGCATCTGTCAATTTCGAATGAAATGTTGAGAACCTGTATCTCCAATGGGGGCGGTGATGCAGACTGTTGCTTCACTCAAATAAGAGTGAACTTTGAGGATTTATCTTTAAAGATATACGCCTTTAGTTCAAGTCTGCTCAACAATTTAAAAGACATTCAGGGAAAAAATGTGGGATTGAGGAAAAGACCATATTCTGTGGTGGTGTCCATGGAGGAGGCAAACTGTTGCTTGGGTGTGAGGGGAACCAAGAAAAGGGTCTGTAATCAGGACAGCAGGCACTTCAGTGAGTCCTATGGAAGGAAGGCTGCAGCCAAAACTACTTTAGTCCAACAGCGCCACCACCAGGAGATAGAAGAAATGGAATACTGGGTGGCTCACGTCTCTAGAAACTAATTCTAACTCCGCTCTGATCAGCAATAAAACTTTCAATTTTAAAGGTCTTTGAGAGTGTCAGTAGATTCATTAGTAACCAGAGGGAAACTGATTTGCAGCAGTCAGACATAGTAAGTAAGTAAACATTCATGTTTTTTCTGCATACGTGAGGCAAAAGCTAACCACCAGATAATGTTTTAATTATATCAGCACCTTTAAATGTACTCCTTTAAAAATGTTCCTGTTGACTTCCTCTCTCCTTTATCAGCTTAATCTCATATTCACTTTAGCACGGCTCGCTTGGTGCTGCTTTTTACCCGGACCGTTCCCTCAGTCAAGCTTCACAGACAGATTTTCAAAGGGGCAGCAGCAGCAGCCGCCCCCCGCAGAGAGGAGGAAGAGGCGTTTGATTTCTACAGCGGGACGGTCCAGGGTCTGGCAGGGGTCACTGCGACTGACAGCTCACAGACTGATCGCAGAGACACTTCTCAGCCCCAACCGTGTCCAACAACAAGAAGACCACTGATCCAAAGCAGCGGGAGGAGGGAGAGAGGAGCTGTTATTCCCAAGTGATGTGATCTTTCAACTTTTCACAAGCACTTCTCCAGAAAAGAGGTTTAAATATCAGAATTAAACCAGGACTAACTCCATTCAATCTTGATTTGCTGTGGACCCTGCCTATCTGGATGACTGATGTGGATTATCAAGGAGATGGCAGGTATTGCTTTACCAGGAATGTTCCGCATTATGGTAGTAAACATATCTATGTCCATGGAGGAGCAAGTTACATGTTAGATTTATGGACACCCAACTCACAGTAATAAGCATGTTTTTCAAAGTATTCAAAGTATTTTAGGTTTAATGCAGTGGAACAGTCAAAAGGTAAAGCTCTTGATTTACCGGTCAATCTATGTTCCTACCCTCACCTGCGGTCATGAGTTTTGTGTAATGACCAACGAGATGCAGGTACAAGCCGTGAGGAGTTCAGGCACACGGGAGGAGCTTGGAGTAGAGCCGCTACTCCTCCATGTTGAGAGGAGCCAGCTGAGATGACAGGAGGCCTAGGGGAAGATCCAGAAAAAGCTGGAGGGACAATGTCGCTTGGCTTGCCAGGGAACGCCTTGTGGTCCCACGGAAGGAGCTGGAGGAAGTATCTTAGCGTGAGGGAAGTCTGGGGGTCCATGTTTAGACTACTCCCAGATGACCTGGCCCGGGTTAAGTGGAAGAATGGATATAAAGCATCTTCATAGAGACAAGCAGACACTTCAGTGCACCTTTAAACCAGCAACAGGGGAATTTAATCAAGCCTACTTAATCAGGTCTACTATGAAAAATGAATATCGAAATTCAATATAAAAAATGAAGTTGTCTCAAAATAAGGGAGAAAATAAGAAAATAAGGGAGATTATCACCAAAACAAGATTATAAAACACAGTTGATGGGCTACCTGTAATACTGTTTAAACATCTGAGTAAATCACAATGTAGACTGAAGAACCCAGTTTGATCTGTTGTTCGTTTTCCCAAAACATTTGTATTGAAAATTTTTCCTCTCACAATTCTCCCCCTTGTCATTTCCTCCCAGTCTTTATCTAGAGCCTTCAGACAAAGCAAACACACCAAGATTAGCATAGAGACAAATTGTCATTCTTCCTGATTCTGATCAAAACTATCCGAGCGGTGAGGTGATTTTAATATAGATGCCAACACACATGGCTGCCAACTGACAAAGATCCAACACACATTTTTTTATTTTTTTTTCCTCACATTCAACACAATTTAGAATATCATTTGACAGTTTTTAGTGCATGGGTCTTTCTTTGTGGTGCAGGTTGTGAAATGAAAGGATTTCTTGCAAGCAAAGTTTCAAAAATACCACTTACATGACTAGATTCAAGGCAAGGCAAGTTTATTTGTATAGCACAATTCGTACACAAAGTAATTCAAAGTGCTTTACAGAATAAGAAATACATTAAAATCATAATAAAAACAAATAAAAACATAAATAATCATGAAGATTAAAATTAAAAAAGAGAGACATAAATTGGAGAGAAGAGTGCGGAATGAAAACCTTTCAGTTATATGCACAGTTAAACAGAAATGTTTTGAGTCTGGATTTAAAACAGCGTCACAGAAGAGGCCTGTCTCACATGTTCAGGAAGACTGTTCCAGGTTTTAGCTGCATGAACCTGAAACGCTGACTCCCCTTGTTTAGTCCTGACTCTGGGCACCAGCAGGAGGCCGGTCCCTGAGGTCCTCAGAGTGCGAGGTGGTTCATATGACACTAACATGTCACAGATGTACTTTGGTGCTCGGCCATGGAGAGACTTGTACACAAGCAGAGCTGCTTTAAAGTCTATTCTCTGAGGCACAGGAAGCCAGTGCAGAGACCTGAGCACAGGACTTATGTGCTCCTACTTCCTAGTTCGAGTAAGGACCTGAGCTGCAGCGTTCTGGATGTTCTGCAGCGTCTCACAGCTCGTTTGGAGAGACCAGTGAGCAGACCATTACAGTAGTCTAATCTACTGGAGACAAACGCATGGATAAGTTTCTCCAAGTCTGATTTAGACAGTAAACCTTTGATTTTTGCTATGTTTTTTAGATGGTAAAAGGCTGCAGATGTTATTGATTTGATGTGGCTGTTAAAGCTCAAGTCTGAGTTCATTATTACCCCTAGATTTCTTGCCTGATTTGAAGGTTTTAGAGAGAGAGACTGGAGGTGACTGCTGACACTGTCCCTTTGTTTCTGTGGACCAAACACTATGACTTCAGTCTTGTCAGAGTTTAGCTGGAGAAAGTTGTTTTGCATCCACACACTGATCTGTTGGATGCAGTGACCAAGTGACTCCACTGGTCCATAGTCTCCTGCTGCCAGAGAGACGTAGATCTGAGTGTCATCTGCATAATTGTGGTAGGACACGTTATTGCTGCTTATTAACTGGCCTAATGGCAGCATGTAGAGATTGAACAACAGGGGGCCCAGGATTGACCCCTGAGGCACCCCACAGGTCAGGGCCATGTGATTCAAGTCAAATTGTCACTGGTGAATTGATAGCACACAGCCTGTTCTTCCCAGTTACAATGGTATCTCTCATTGGTTTGAATATATGAGATGAAATTCACTCACACTTAAAAATGTAACTAGACACTGACAGCAGACAGATGTAAAACTATTTCTTTTTCTATCTTAGACATAGGTCACAATAACTTTTTTTTTTTTTTTTTTTTTGAAGCACAATGTCTTGGTACAGAGAAATATAATATAAAGTAATGTTGAAATTACTTGATGCCATTGATAAAAAGAGGAATAATCCCAGTAAAACAATTTTTAAATATAGTGTAAGATTAAAAGGCCTGAGCTGCAACAAATAAATGGCAGAATGAGTCAATATTCAGGCATACAAGTTATTTATTCAACCAGAACCGGATCTAAACTTCAGGGGGCCCTAAGTGAAATTTGACATGGGGCCTTTGCCACTTCACTGCCACTCGGATTATTCACATGCCACAGCATGGTGCACAACTATCAACATCTGTACTAAATATATCTGTAATATGCATATGAGATTTTTTTTTATGCATTTTAATGTATTCCAATTAATTATTCCAACTGGCTAAAATGTGATAACATGTGGAGACTGTCGTGTTATAAAAAGTTTTGATTTGACTTTGATTTTGATTTAACTCTCTACAGCTCAAACCTGATCGTGTTATATAAAATTGCTAAATTCTCCTCATTATTGCAAAGAAAATACACGATAAATACTGAGCTCCAAATTATATACTGAGTGATAAGTTGATATTGTAATGATTGTGAAAGGCTTGCTTACACGATTGAAAAATGTCTCTATATTTTGGCCCCTCATACACTAGCGCCCCCTAATGATGACTCACTGTGCAAGTCTTGGTCCTGATCAGTATGCATGTGGCAATCCTTACAGCTGCCTATCAGCACGTTTTCAGTCATAGCTGTAGCCAGAAGGCATTTAAATGTAAATGTGCTCTGTTGTTGAGATATAAAACGATCCCGCGGGTGTAATGACATTCTGCTCATTATTGGCCAACACATTAAGCGTGTGTCCATTTATTTTACTGTCACCTGTCACATCAAAGAGAGATAAAATATGACTAAACATATTCCTCTGCAAGTCAATAGTACTTTTTCTGTTATTTCAGCCAGGACTTGTAGATCATGTTTGAATACAGGCCCCGACAACTCTACATTTTAGAACAAAATACTGTTGTATAACCTAAATAATCCTCAACATCCATGCATGCTTGTGTGTTTTGTTTTCTATACACACACAGACACAAATAATAATAATAAAAAAAGAAAATGATACCTTCTTGCTGTGAGTGGAGTTGCCTTTCCACAGATCTGACCTATGACTTGACCCAGCGGCATTACCTCATTGTACCCATGGTGATTGATACATTTTATTTTTTCAGGACCCCCTTGGAATAGATATGATGCATCTAAAGGGGGAGTCCAAAATAAAGAAATACACAAGGGCATACTGCGGCATTATTAAAGGGCTCATATTACACTATTTTCTGATCTATGTTGTAATGTTGTTTCCTCATCACAAACATACTCTCATTCTGAGTCGTGTTTTGTTTCATTCACACATGTTTAACACACAAACTCTGCACATTTAGAAGAGTTCTTCTCTCAAACAATAAAAACACAGTACAGAATCAATCAAGTTTATTGTAATTTTATACAAAAATATTATAATATTATAATAAATTGTAATTCCTATAATTCTTCCTGTTCCAACCAACTCCAATGGGGTGTTTTGCTCAGACAACAGTTTGTGTCGTGTCACACGCTGAAAACAGGGATGAAAACAGATGGGTCAAATGCAGACAAATAAGACAGTGAAACTAATTTGGTTACTAGGACAATAAAGTTTACCTTAACAAAAAGATTACCAGATTGACAATTAACTGAAATTTGCATAATTGTTCTAATCTTATAGCTTTCATCAGACCTGGACATTGTAGAGCTCCGGGGCCACACACAGCCCTTTGGTTGACCGGCCCGTTTAAGATCATTTGGAATTACAAAATATTTTATCAGCTCAAGCTTATTTTTAGCTAATGCATGGACTAAAGCTGCATTGCTTTTATTTTAGAAGTGTTTTTAATGACATTTTTTGTAAGTCAGCCTTGCTTTTTCATTGCTTAGTCATAACATAAACTCTTACTAGTCTCACCAGCTTGTCAAAACAATGCTATTTACTGCTTTTTTTTTTAAAATAAAGAAATAAAATTAATATTATGCAGAACTGAGTTAAGCATTTTGGTCCTCCACAATATTTTCTGCCCAACCCCTGTCTTTAAGCATATTTCACCAAAATAATTAGACACATACATATTTATCTAAAACTAAACTAATTTTCCTGCCAATCAAGTTATATTTACTGTATGCACTTTGTAATGATATTTGTTCTTACCTAGCCTGATTTGCAGGATTAAACCCAATCAGAACTGGTGTGTAAATGTTGAGATGCTGAAGACAAAAGTCAAGCTGACCAGCCATAAATGGAGCCTGTGATAAAAAATGGATTATTCATAATTTTACTTTTTCATTTAATCATATTTCATTTTATTGATGTCATCAACATTCCCTGAGGATGTGATGGTGACTGAAGACACTGCTCTTGTTGGTTCCCCTGACTTTTAAAATAGAAAGTTTGCTTTGGCTGAAGCCTCTCTCCACTTGTTTTACTGAATGGTTTGCCGGCATCAGCCGAGTGTGTTGCATTTAGGTGATATTTCAGGCTCGTGAAAGTCTATAAGTGATAAGACAATGCAGCGTAGCAGTGTTACAAATGACTTTGGCTGTGTTGACTGCGCCGTCTGGAAGAACTTTAAAAGGAAAATGGCCATGTAAAAGTTCCTTACCCTTCTCCATGTTTGTTTATCCCGCTTTCTTTCTCTCAGTTTTCTGTGAGCGCTGCAGCAGTAAGCAATTCTAGGCTGGCTTGAGGTGGACTTCTTCAAAATAAAAGCCAGTGAGCAACAGATGTTTACAATAAAAAAAATAAAAAAATAAATAAAAACTGCATTAACTGCATTAAAGTAATTGTCAGCGATAAAGAATGAATTAGTTAACGAAAAATTTACGTTTTAATGTGCCCAGCTCTAGTGGTAATACAGGAAGTGCTCCGCTGTGTTTTTAAACTCCAGACACTTTCTTGAGAATCATTTGTATCATTTCAGCCCTGGAATTGACAATCTACAGCTGAAAGGTAGCTGTTAATTTGAAAACTACCTCTTCATGACATCATAAGGTGAAACTCGGCATTCTGAGCTTTGGAGACAAACATGTGAACAAAACATATCTCCAGGTATGTTTTTGAGAAGGTTACATTATGGCTTAAAGTTCTCAACAGTCAATTGTGTATAAAATAAGATCTTTAATAAAGCTTTTTTTTTTTTATATATCGTTTTAGTTCCTAAGTCATCAATCTGTTAATAACATATGACATATTTAAAGCATGAGAACAAAATTAGTCCTACTGGAGTTTCAAAGGGATTTTTCTAAAAGCTTGCACCAGCAGAATATTCAATGTTTAAAGGGTGAACAAAAAGTATGTTTATGTATTTTTCTCAATGTCAACTATCACGGACAAAAACATGAGCAAATTGCCTCCCGAGTGAGGGGGAGCTACTTGTGTATTCTGTTTGGGAGTTGTGCCGCATCCTTGAAACATCTTTGTTAATGTGCAAGCCCGCCGAATCTAAAAGACTGCTTCACGTTCCTTACCTTTCAGTGAAATTGTTACTAATTTTACTGCAAATATTAAGATCTGAGTTCTTGTAAAATGTGGAGTTTCTGTTTGAAAATATGTTCTACGTTTGACAGATGCCTTACCAAGTATGGCTTTTTGTGTAATTAAAAAGTTGAAAGTAGGTTGCCTATAATTATTGTAGCTGTTTGACAGTGCACAATGTAACTTGGTCACATTGGGGGTCAGTTCCCTGTTTATGTCCAAGGAGCTGCTATTACTTTGACTGAATGTACAGGGGCGACAGTAGCTCAGTTGGGTTGTGTGTTTCACCACTGATCAGAAGGTTGGCGGCTTGAATCCCACTCTCGACATAAGCAGCAATGGTAGAGTGGCCAGATACACCGATCAACAGTTTGGCAGTGTGATTCTAGATCCTACAGATGAATGCTGTGTCGTTGGGCAAGACACTTAGCCCAGTGTTTCGAGTGCCTTGAAGGTGGAAAATGACTATATAATATAGGACTATTTACCGTTGTTCATTTTCCAGAGGATGGCATTTAATCTAACTCATAATTATTTTTGCTCCAAACAATATGCTTACATACTGTGGAATATTCCAGGAGAGCAATGACATCTCCATGGAAACAAAAAGGTGGCAAACCCTCTACCACAAAGTGCACAAAGATACATTGCTGTAAAGATTTTCAGATATTATGCAAATACCAGTTCAAAACAACTCAAAAGCAGTGTCTCTAGAGGCAGAACTGAAACATGTGGACCCCCAAAATAGAAATGGATGCCCGTTCTCTTAAAGTATTTAGTGTTAAGAGTCATGAATAGTTCATTTCACAGCTCTGATGAAGCCCTGCAGACACATGAACATTGGGCTGCTCTGGAGAAAATGTCACCCATGACTCTGAGGCAGTCTACCTCAATAATTACCCTGTAAGGACAAAAAAAAAAAAAAGTATTAATGCATTATTAAATATCACATACCGCCGTGAGTATATAAACGCCCAACCCCAGCAACAAGGCACTGGGACCTTATTCCCCTTATTTTCATGGATTTTAATTGGTCACAAAATACAAGTGTGAATAAAAAAAAAATCTTTACATGTAACGCGGAGGCAATTTACAGCAATTTACTGTGGCAAGAATCCAGCAGACAAGTCCTCTGGCACCCCTTTTATTTTCATAGCAGACTCAGTGACAGTAATGAATCATAGTTAAAGTCGGAGTGCAGTGTAAGCTCCAGTTTTATTAAACAGTCAGCACCTCATTGCTTTTGATCCTAAGACCCTTTCATTGCAATAGATTGCAATTCTGTGCTTTGATTGATTGGGTAAACTGTACAGCAGCAAGTATTTCAAAATGTTACCAAATACAGGAAAATAATTAATTACATTTTATTTTGGGATGTGTGATTTGTTACAGAACTTTACTTTTTGGCACACGAGGAGCGACTCTATATACAGATCTGAATTGTAATGTAACATAGAGGTGGCATATAGGTTTAGTCTATATTTCTGGAACATTCTAGACAGAGCAATAATATTTCCATAGAGACAAGCTGGTGGCGGACGCTCCACATTTAATTGTTACGCAGTGCACCTTTAAATTTGAGCCTTTTCTTTAGTCAATTTGCCAAGTGTTTACCCAGCCTACCATTTGCATTTGAAAACTAGAATAGTTAATACAGGGATTTATGGCCAATATTTCAATAAATTGACTCATGTGAGCTTTAAGCCATGTTATAATATTGTTACCTCATCAAAAACCTAGCTAGAGATGAGTTTTGTTTCATTCACACATGTTTGAGTAATGCTACTTTATTGGTCTGTCTACATCTCCAAAGCTCAAAATGCTTGTGATGTCATGTAGTGGTAGTTTGCAACTTAACAGCTTCAAAAAGACGTGCTTCCTGTATTACCACATGACATCACAGGGTTTAGCAGAGAAAAGAACCCAGCCTCAATATGCTTGATTTGTGTGTTAAACATATTGAAACAAAATGACACAACTGACACAACGCTAGATATGTTTATGTTGAGGAAACAACATTATCACATAGATTAGAGAATAGTGTAATATGAGACCTTTAAGTTTTACTCTCAACTTTTACGCCCCTGGAGACTGACAGACTTTCCTCCATGACCATCCATAATGTTGATCCAGGACTCAACAGGGCCCATTGTCACAAATCCCAGCGATGGCAGCCACTAATCAACAGGCTGCCAGGCTTCAGAATTAAGAGGAATGGCCCGTGTCGGCACCAGATATATGTAACAATCTGCTGGTGATGAATGGTGCTTCTGTAGAAAACTGAGAGGCGGCTGGATTGGACCTGATAACTCTCTCCAAACAGATTTTGTCCTTCACCGTAATGTCAGAATAAAAAACATTTCCAAGACAAAACGCACTGAATTATTATATTCCTGCCTTCAGCCACAGAAGCTCAGCTCAGAGAGGGCAGCACCACTCAAGGTCACACCGGCCACGACCAAAGAGAATCTCCATGTGTTTTTGTATTGTCTCCAAGCAGAAAAATGATTAGTAATATGTTTGTATGTAGGAAGGACACAGTGGAATAATTAACTGTATAGGTGAAAATGTTCATTTCATATTAGACATAAGGGCTCGGTCAAGCAGAAATATACAGCAAGGCCAAAAATTCAAGTTAATGCATCTGATATAAAAATGTATTCAACAGATAGCATATGAACTGTTGATGAAGGTACATGATTTTTCAAAAAAAATGTATTTAAAATGATAAAAATTTGCTTGGAAGGACTGACATATTTTATAGAAACAGTTACCTTTCATTTTAAGGATGGAAAAAAAGCGGGATATTGTTACACCCCTACTTACAGCTGATGTTATCAATGCTGGGCTGAGGTGCTATTTGCAGGCACTACTCTGTTTGAGATTTTTTTTAGACCTGAGCTTTATTTTATCACAGTCTACCATAAAGAACTGCCTTAACCAATAAACTGCCTTAACTAGAACTACAACAGGTAAAATACTTTGTGTTGTTAAACAAGTCGCTCACATAAAATTACAATCACAACTATAGTTTTTCGCCTTTTTCTTAAAAATCAAACACCTAAACAGGACCATGAACGCTCACATTGATTACAGGCTTCTGAATTTTAATTTTTTATTTATTTTTTTATCCATTTTGTATTTTTTCTTGTTTTCAGACAAACTTGAACCTTTTTGACCACCTTCGCACATAGACCATGGTAGCTGAACATGGGCACACTTTTGGCTCCATCGACTCTAATTCACTTCACAATGAAAAACAGTTGCCTCTCTCTTTGTAACTGCTGCTGTCAGAGTTCTCATTTTGGTCTTAAAATGCAAGTATTAACCTGCTCTACATGATCTTGACTTAAAAACCGTGAAGTATCAATAGTATGCTCTTTCATTTATGAGTAATCCTGTGTGCAAAAAACATTTTTTTCAGGACTATCTAACTGTAGTGCAAACATTCAGACTATGATATATAACAGTATTAAATATTAACAATGAAAAAAGAAGGAACACCTCAGAAGAATCCCTATTAACTGCTGCTCTGTGGCACTGTGCTGTGTTTGACATGCACCTGTTCACTTCCAGATGCCGCAGTGACAAAGTGTCTGTTGTGTCAGTCATGAAGCAGCTCACTGTAACTGTGAGAGGGACTCACCTGGAACCTTTAGTCTCATCGTGACAGACTTGTGACTGATTCTACATATACAGCTCTTGAGCAATTTCCAGATGTGTGAATAGAGTAAGTACAGACAATGGGAACACACAATACAAAACTAAACATTTCTAATAACCTTTGACTTGATTATGTTACTGCTATGTCTAGTACTAATGCATTGGATTTGTACATCACTGTTTTCCTAATATTGTACTCCTCTACTCTTCTTTTTTACACACTCGCACTTGGTGGCGGTAAGAAAAGTGACAGGGCTGACATGGTTGCCAATCTGTAACAATAGCCTCTCTGACAAATCACAAATTCTCACATTCATGCACATGCAAGCGGAATGTCCTGTCCAACAACACACCAAAAATATGATTGCTACTACAAAGATTGAACCGCCAACTGTCTGGTTGTAAGGCAATTAAGTTAATTATTGTTTGAAAACTAAAAGAAAAGTTTTAAATCAATACACCCAGACACACTTCAAATAGTTGTGTGAGTTGGAGAGGTCAATGAACAAGATATAACGGAATGGTGAAATGTTATCTTCATTAGAAAAGAGGACTCAGTGGTTCAGTGGTTACCCTGTTCGCCCAGTAACCAGTTCAGTGATCAAGTTCTTAGGTTCAGCCACCATTCCCGGATATGGTATTATGACTGTGAGATACTTGGTGGTCAATGGGGCTGGCAGAAAAGCAAGAGAAAAGTTTTAAACAATATATATAAGGTCGGCTTTGCTTTGGAAATGTTTCTTGCAAAAATATTTAAGTAAAAGTATGTTATTACTCTGCACCACTGCCTTTTTGACATCCCATTCCTCACCTCCAGTGCTGAAGCTAAAATATGAGTGTAATATAAAAGCTCCATAAGCAAAGTGAGACAGAGCATCATCTGTGCCACTGGTCTATAGGCCTATCATTCCCTATTGTAGCGCAGTGTTGTCCTGCTTCGTAATGAATCTTAATTTGAGGGCGCAGTGGCAGGGGACTGTGTTATATGGCATTAGAGCTTGGTGCCGCTGTCAGATCCAGACCCCAAAGTGAACCTTTTAATGAAGAAGAAGAAGAATATCCCACAATTGGCTGTCATCACCTAAAAATACTTTATAAATGGGAGCTTTGGGGGGTGATTTCTTAGTGTACGGCCAAGTTGGAAGTTAGTTTAAATATTTCACTCTTGGCGTCTTGTCTTATAAGATATCTATCTCATGCGAACCCGCATTTAGTCTACTCTCCCACTGCCTTATTATGTCATAAATCACCTCTGCTTTTATTATGTTGTTTCCCAGAAGAAAACAAAAGAATAATTCAGAAAAAAAGTAGTGTATATTTGCTTTTTTTATGATGATCACCATAACAAAAGGGTGCGATAGAGTTCTCCACATTCATTATCATTCATAACAAGAATGAATGATGTGGAGGTGACAGAGAAATGTTTCTATATGTTTTTTATTCTTAGCAAAAGCATGAGAATATACAGTATGCTCCACTGTTTGTCATCATTTTTCTGGACATGTCCACTGAAAGGTGCACTATGTAACTTTAAGCAACAGGAAAATCAGGCTCAACATTATGGTTATGATATTTTAGCCTTTTTTTTTTTCAATATTAAAATGAATGAATGTTGGAAATACTTGAGTTTGGCAATAAACATAAAGAATGTCACGCTAAAGTTCAGCACTCGCTTTCTGAGTCTCTTACTAAAACCTTCTATGAAAGGTACATTTTATCCCATCAAGATTTAATAATTTGCAGATTAAACTGAGTCAGTTGAACTAAGTCATTTGACATGGTCTATATAGTCAATCCTCTGTCAACAAAAGCACGTGGTTTAGAGTTTTAACATTGGAAAAAAAATACAATGGATCGTTTTGCATTTAAGTTACCATCTTTAAGTTTATTTATTTTTTAATTTTTTCTACCAGTAGATGGTCGATGTGAAACCTGTGATCTCCTACATGTATGTGTACTGGTGGTTACTATGGAGACACAGTGCACATATTAGCAAATACCTCCAAAAAAAAAAAAAAAAAAAAAAAGTTTTAAAGATTTTTTCACAAACTCACTAAAAATAAAAAAAAAATATTGAAAAAATACAGAATTTACACAACACATTTTCAGGAGCCTGTGATAAATATGAGCATTGGAGGTTGGTTTTAAATATCTGCCTTAGCTTTGTTTATTAACCTCATTATTATATAAACTATTCAACTGAACGAGCTCTAACCAGTGGCTCTGAAACAATATTTACGTTCAATTACATCAAATGCAAATAGAAACATACTCAAACAGGTGTCAGTTGATAAAGGTTGGCTTCATCTGTCATCCGATTAGTATATTTATTACTTCATTCATTGATTAAAATGGTTCTTGAAATAAACACGTAAACGGGGACATTTGTATGCATTGGTGGCCCTATGTAATTGCTGTGCTGAGACCATGTGGGCCACTTATGTTAATGCAGTATCTATTTTCTGTTTGCACAATGGATGAGCCTATAAAATATGTCCAAGCTCTGGGGCTAAACGCACACAGGGCTTTGTTTCTAATTGCAGCAATTTATTTATTTAAAGGTTTATGAGGAAACAGGACACACATGCTTCTAATGCCATTGCGCTGCTATTTATGGTTTCAGCTTCCATGTAAAGGCACCATTTTGAGGTATTTTCACCTTTTAGAAGATAAGATGTTTTGTTTTATATTGTTAATTCCTGTGGCAATGGTAATAATAGTCTAAGAATATGAACAAAAAGGATAAGGAAAAGATTTAAAGGTGCTTTGTGTAACTTTCCTCAGGTTTGTAGTGAATGAAAAATGAATTATAAAGCTTTTTTTTTTTTTTTTTTTTACAGATCTCAACAGTAATTTGTTGCGGGAGAAAGCAATAACATCTAAGAAATGGTCTCTAACAATTTCAATCATATAAATGAATTTGAAATAACACTGAAATAAATCATAAAAATGTTATCCTCTGCACTATAGCGAGCAGTCTCTACCTCCACTAGCATTATGATTCATAAAAGAAACGTTGCGAGGCCCTATCCACAGATAATATCTAACAGTTCCCATGTAACAGAGCTTTAAGATGACAAATCCTTATTCTTCTACAACAGTGAAGGCACACACATCTCTCTACCGCTGTTTTTGTTTGTCCAATCACTGCAGAGGCACTTCATATTGATTGTCTATTGGATCCTGCAGAGCTGCCTTACACACGCTGGCCTGGGGTTATTAGTTTGAATCTTCTGACAGATCTGACAGAGGAGAAAATGTGTGGTTTTCTGATCTTTAGTTTAATCAAAACGATGGAAATTAAATGTATTCTAATCTTCTAAGAATGGAAATGCGAATTCTTCACTGATAGTTGTTGCTATGTTTGATATTGTAATGTTTTAGAGGGACAGTTTGAAGAGTTGTGTGCAGTGATAGTGAATATAGGATTCTGAGCCTATAGATGCGTAAGTCAGTGGATGACCTATATGTAGTGATAGTGTAAAAAAGTTTAACAAGGAGGATAAAAATGCAGGACTAATGCCAGTGTATTTGCTGTATAGAGTAGTATGGTTTAAGGAAGAGACTGTGAGAAGGTTGGGACTGAAGCTGCAGTCTCTCTTGTCCTGGTTGAGTTCTGGGTTATAGGGCTGCAATGAATAACTAATCTGCATTGTTAGAATCAGTGTTGGCTATTTTAATATATGTTTTCTATGGTCTCTAAAACACATGCAAAAAGAGCTTTAATCACATTGCCATTGTTAAATTGAAATGGCAAAAAAGAATATATATTTTGTCAATTTTATCAATATTATTTTTGATTAACACAGCTTCATAGAACTACACCTGTTTAGTGGTCTGATACTGCTGTTTTCCACTAGAGTCAGTCAGGTCAGAGCTGTCAGACTGTTCCTGACATCTTTGATCAGTCAGGTTTTAAAGTGCAGTTTGGAGTTCAGTCCACTCAGCTTGTAGAATATGCATTTGTTGACCGAGGTCACCTCTCCACAGATCTAACCTCTTACTTAGGTGATCTCACCTGCCAGCCTGGACAACTTTAAGGTTGCCATTATGCGTGGAGACTTAGCAGGCATAGCAATGATACTATCATCACAAGCAAAAGACCCTTGCCTGACCAGCCAGTCCCTTCCACATTCTGTTAGAATCCAGACGGGTCTGGAATCGGACAATAGAGGATGTTGTAAAGACTGGTGGATCAAATGAGACAGGCAAAAAGTCCAAAAATTAACAGGATTTATTGATAATAAAAAATGTGCAGGTTGCTGGGAGCTGAGTTGGAGACTGGGGTGAGAATCCAAGGAAGCAGAGTGCAAAAACCAGGTCTGAGGAAAAAGAAGAAAAAAGGAAAACTAAGGACTGGAACACAGGCAAAAATTCGAGAACCAAAACTGGAGCTAATAGATTGTATCGCCTAGGATAAACTGTTGATCTGGTGATGTGTGGATGTTTGAACCAGTCTTAAATACTGCAGAGGTGTAGCCTAATTGGAGAATGTGCTGAAGGTGAGTAGTGGGTGGATCCAGAGGTGAGGGTGGTGCCAGATTCTCCGCCCAGCTCCAGACACACAAGGAGGGGAAGATAGCACAAAAGGAAAAAAACAGGAATCCTAACAAAGGGTGAAAAAGCTCCGTCCAAACGGTCCAACAGCAGATTCTAATTTGTAGCATGCGTCAATCAAATGAGGAACACATCTCCTCTTGAAATTCAGAACAAAATATACTGTAAAATACCAAAAAATAGCTGGGTTTCAATTAACCGCCAGGTCCCCTTTAAACGCTGGGTGCAGGTGTATATTTTGATAAATAACCATCAGTTCCAAATAAACGCAGAGTCCCATTTCCCATTTTTTTCTAGATTAGTAAGCAGTGACACCAAAGAGAGCGTGATATTTACAGTCTGCATAGTAGCAGTTTGATTTCAGTTCAGTCCTGCCTTTACAAGACTGGTTGTGTGACTCAGAATGGATAGCCTATATTCTCTTAGTGACTGAAACATATGAACTCCCCGGCTATTATTTGGTATTTTACGGTATAACTTCTTTTACCTGAGAAAGTAATAGTTTGGTGCTTTGATTGTTGATTCAGAGAAAACCCATGCTGTTTCCCAGTCCTTTATGTTGTTTTTTCTCCTTTATTTATTGTAAGTACTCATGTTTGTCTTTGATGTGAACAGAGCATGAATCTCTCTGATTGGTCAGTCTACCTGTCAATCACACCTTTGAAATCTGGAAGTCAGGGCACGGCTCCAGATCCACTCATCTTTGTAAAGTTTTGTCAAAACTTGGTTCTGGCTGGCCAGGTAAACCAGAGCCCCCACCAGAAAAGTTAGTCCACCTTGAAATATTGAGTGACTGTTGGACTGACATTGGGCGCAGAAGGTTATGTGGGCCAGTTTGTGCTATGACCACTCATGTTGTGCTCTTTGGCAAGACACAACACACACACAAACCTTGAATCGTTGGCACGGTAAAGCTTGTTGCATCCTCTTCCCTCATAGCTCCTCTTTTGGTCATATCGTCTTGAACTCAGACCACATGGAGAGATCAGCCCCCTGAAAAAGGACCAGAGACCCCGCCCCCTTCTCAACGGGAGAGGCGCCAATCACCAGTGAGGACACAACTCTTAAAGATTCAAGTATCAGGCCAGTGTCAGCAGCAGCCTCAGCTCTCAGCAATCAGTGTGAAGCAAGTGCAAATGAGCAGCTTGTGTGTGGAGCTGATGGAGATCTGCCATCTTCAGATCTGGGCCTGTGATTGTTCCTCTGTACACATAAATATGCAGTCAAATTCACACTGCATCTGCCACCGACACTACACTGTTATTTAAGACCAATCAACACCAAAGCTCAGGCTAGGGATTTCTGAGCGTATCAAAGGTCTCTTTGAAAATTTTGATATTTGAGCAAATTTCAGATTTACAGAACTCTCAAATTCAGTTGAGAGTTGCTGATCAGTTGCTTTTGCATTTCAGATATATTGTGAATGATAAATAAAATAAAATAAAAAAACTTCCAGAACCAGGGGGTAGGCGGTCATGGTTCTATAGTGCAAATGCCTGTTATTGCCCTGAGGCGGCCTCACAAAAACATGTCTGAAAATCTGTGCCTCCATTCAATCAGACCTTCAGCAGTCACATGGGATCTCTTCTACTGATACCTCTGTCCCACAGGCTTTTCACTTATTATTCTATTATTAAACAATACTTCTGCGAATCCTACTAAAAGAGCAAAGGTGAGAGTGAAATTTCTTTGTGTTATTTCTTCACATCAAACACATCTAACACATTTAGTTGTGATTTTCACGCCCCTCGTCCGACCCATTTTGTTTTTGTACAAAACTTAATGAGACTCTTCTAAGATCTTAATTTATGAAAGTGGCAACATTATGTCATCATTGTTTTTAAATGATCTTGAAAAAATTTAATCTTTTTAAAAACTAATTTGCTATTGGTGCATGCTCAAATAAAGGACTAATCTCATTCAATAAATGTAAAGGTATATGCAGTTACTTTTATGGGTAGGCAAGCAGACTTGGGGTGGACAATAATTTTTATTCGAAAACAATTTAATAACGCCACTTTTTATACATACCACACTGCAAATTAGTATATTTATTTTACTGACATTAAATGCAAATATAGTGAGCCATTTTGGAGTCAAATTAGAGAGACCTAGAGCTACATAGTTTATTAATGTTTATATATTATACTGTATGTGACACCCTGTTTGTACAAACGGGCTATTTGTGGGTCTATTTGGTGGTCGCGCAGATTGGCAGCCTTGCTTCTGTCAGTCTGCCCCATGTGTGGAGTGAATGAACAATGAACGGTAAAGCACTTTGGGTGTCTTGAAAGGAGCTATATAAATGCTGTGATTAATTAATTCATAATTAATTAATTAAATATGTACATTCATGAAGCGATACTAACAACAACAGTGAACTAGTCAGAAAGGTGCACTTATAATACAGCCTCACTTATAATGTGTCACAAACATCCCCTTAAACATAGCCTTGTGTTAAAACAGCGTGATCACACTCACCTCTCACAGATCTAAATCAAAAGCACATCTAAAGAAATGTCCTGTATTTCCCTGAAGCAGAGCAGGTCCAGAACAGACACATGTTCATCCACACATGTGTCATCATAGTGTTATTATTCTACTGACACTGTCGCTCCTTCATAAACACACAGATGAGACAGGCTCCTCACTGCTCTGTCCAGGTCTTACATTTCACACAGACTAGCCCTGAAACTAGTTCACTGTTTCATTAAATGACTGCCTGTATTTCTAACTAAATCTAATCATTACACATGCAAAACTACAAACAATGACTTGTTGTTAAAAGTGATTTATTTGCAGACACTTAAAAGTTAAAAGTTAGCATGCGCACTAATTTGGAATTGCGCCACATGTCCAATTATGTCCACAGATGATGTTATGGGGTTAATTTAGCACTGTTGAGCCGGCTCTCTTGTAAGAGCGCATGTTGAAAGCTGCGCTCTCAACAAGTGCCTCCAGGTCTCTGTAGAAGGGCAAAACAACACAAGTTAATGGGATGTTTGAAACTGTGGTCGCTGCAGTCTGACTACAACCATGTTTCCAACAGACAGAAGTGTAGGGAAAACAAGATTATTTGGAGATAATTCAAAACTATTTAATAACAACTTTTTACACACAATGATTTTAGATTTTATTAATTGCATGCCACTACTATATATTGCCTAGGATGTACCACAGAATTGGATTAAATAAGAAAGTAAGACCACTAGGCCAAGTGACAGTTCAGATCTGTGGAGAGGTTACACTGGTTACAGTAAAAAACTATGTTTTATAATATAAAACATGTATGTATATGTATGTATATATATATATATATATATATATATATATATATATATATATATATATATATATATATATATATATATATATACACACACACACCCTCATAGCAGTTTGCCTCAATTTGCTTAATTTGACTGGTACAGGACGCTATGGACAATGTCACACTCCCATAGTCAGCTTCTTTATATAGTCCATGGTACAACCCTGCATCCAAATCATTGTCCATTTTAGATCAGGCTGCACTGAACCACATCACAATTGTACAAAAACACTCCTGTATCCTGCATATTCTGTACTGTAAACCTGGAGGAGCATGTTTATTTGCATTTGACTTGATATTAAAATCACACACTTCACGGATCGTTGTTAGAAATGCTGCTGAGTGTAGCCTGGAGCGTAAATCTGCTTTGAACACTAAAGATCAATTGTCTGAGATGATCAAATAGTACAGTGTGGAGAGGATTCTGTTTGAAGGCTGCTGATTGCAGACTCTGCTGATTCAGTGACATTTGGTAACCCCAACTGTGCATAACCACGCTCTGATCTGGTTTAAATGATACACAGAGACACGCACAGAGATACACTGTACTTGTACCAGTTTATTCAATGGTGGTGATGATTTAGCGTTGCTGTAAATACTCATAAACTAAATTCTGCAAGAAGATGATTGAGAATAATGTGGTTTGGCTTTATTGACGTCATCCATATTCCCTGGGGGTGTGAAGCTAACTGAAAGCATTGCTCTGTTAGAAGCTCTGTTACACAAGTTAGACTATTTTAACACAATCTGACCAGAAAGGGCTGACTTGGTTGGAACTACAACAGGTGAGATGTGCTTTTTCTCACATGTAAAATTACACTGACAAGACAACTAGCAGTTTTTCAGTTAGTCACTCTCACCTTTTTTGTTGAATATCACCTAAACAGGACCCTGAACGCTCACAGGCTCCTGAAAATGTGGAGTTCAAATCCATTTAGTATTTCTTCTTGAGTTTTCAGACTATTAAAACACTTTGGGCAGTTTTTGCTAATGTGTATATTGTGTCACAATAGTAACTGTTGAATATTCTGCAAATAGAGATACATGTACAACACCACCAGAGTGATGTCATTGCAAAGTATCAATAGAATAAACCATAATGGTGTTCAATCATTATACATATTAGACAAGAGGCCGAGCTGTATACCTACATTGTTAGGTTGTTTTATTTTGCAACTGTAGAAACATTTTGGAGACGTTAAGTTAAGATGTTATGTTATTTAACCAAGAATGTTCACATACCTTCATTACAAACATCACAGTAGAAAAACTTGAGCTTACACAAGGAAAAAAATAAAACAGGAAGAACATTAGTACTTTGTATTTTGGTGTGAATCTGGTAAATTATGACTAGAACTATTGGTATCAAGCCAACGGATAAAATCTGCTATTGCACTCGAAATGCTAAGATTTGTATAGCAGTGGTAAGTTGAGCTCTGAAATAATGCAAAATTATGAAAACTGGTATGATATAATAGATGTGAATATCAACTTTAAAAACATGGAGGAGCTTCATGGAATACCATTTCCTTGAAGAGCAAGCATTCGGGGCTTTGGAGAGAGAGGCTAAATGAACATCTTTTTTTTTTTTTTTTTCATATGAAACAAAATACAAGTCCAAGATTTTTCATTAAAATGCAACACAAATTCTAAGCTTAAAGGTCCTATATTACGCAAAATAAACTGGTGCGAGCTGTACGCTACGTTATAGTGTTACCTCATCAAAAACATACCTGGAGTTGTGTTTTGTTTCATTCACACATGTTTGAGTAACCCTGAAGTTCACAGCCATTTACCTTTTGTTCAGAAGAGATTATCAAAATGATTCTGGAGAAGGTGTGTGTTTTTTTTGTTTTTTTTTAAAGAGCACTTCCTGTATTACCACATGACATCACAGTGTGGAATAGAAAGTTTTTTGTTTGAGAAAGAGCTCAGCCTAAATACATCGGGTTTGTATGTTAAATGTGAAAATGAAGCAAAACACAACTCTGGGTATATTTTGGATGTGGAAATAACATAGTAGATTAGAAAATGGCATAATATAATATAACATAAAAACATTTAAATCTCTGTAATGAATAAACAGCACTATCACTGACAGCCACATCACCTGGACTTGTATCATAGTTTATAGTGTTTTTCTAAAACATTGTCTGCAATGGGGAAGTGAAGTGTGAAGAGAAAATCCATAGCAGGACTCTACTCTATGGGCTCAGTCAGTCTGGTTGGCGTGTCATCAGGTCCTCCAGCTGCAGTCTGTGTGACCTTTACATGATAAACTGAGCCCGGCCACTCTCCTGACACGTACGTTTGTCTTTGGAGTATTTGGCAAAAGAGCTTCAACTTCCCCTCAGTGCAGAAACCATGACTGAGACCTGGGTCATTCCAAAGGCTACTGTACATTTTCTGAACATTTAACAAGGCACGAAGACTCTCTGGGCTGTATTCATCATGGAAAGCTAATGTTAGTACTAATAATATAGTAATATACCATTCATAAGCAGAGGTGGATATGGCTCAATTTAATCAAATCCACTTTATTTATATAGCACAGTTCATAATGAAAAGAGTTTTCAAAGTGCTACATAATACAGATAAAACAATATAATATATTAATAAAGCTCTATTTAACTCCACTAGTTTTTCTTAAGACAATAAAGCAATTAAAATCAAATAAGAGCAAAAATACCAATAAATAAAAAAGGTAAAAAACATAATCTTTAATTTATAAAACATAAATAAAAGACACATAGGACACAGGGGACTCTTAACTTAAATTGTACTTTTCAGAAAACTCCTCCAGCAGCATACTTTTACTCCTATGTGAGTAATATTTTTATTGCAGTAACAGTACTGTATTTGCGTAAAGACTTTTGTTACTCTCCCACTGTGAGTAAATCTAGTGACAAAAGCTTTATGTGGACAGTATTACTTTTTATTTGTGTTTCTTTGTCCTTCAGGTATTATAATTTTGTTTTGAAAACACTAGATTTTGTGCATGATTTAATGTTTTATTGTGATTGTGTGATTGACAGGTAGACTGACTAAATGTCTTATTTTTCTGATTACATGCACTTCAAATTATAAATGAGATGTCCCGACAGTTACTCTTACTTGTAGTAGTAATTTTCCCAAATGCTTTTTGCTCTTACTTGAGTAATTCCTACACCACTACTTTGTACATCTACTTGAGTGATATTAAGTTGAAGTAACCCAAGTACAGTTTTTGGCTACTCTACCCACCTCTGTCCAGAAGTGATCTGACAGGTCACAAAAAATTAAAGGTGCATTGTGTTTGCATTTTCTGGTGGAGGATCTGTCAAATGCTTTTCTCCATGGAGATGTTATTGTGTTGTCTGGAATGTTTCATAGTACAGTATTAAGCCTTTCTATCATCATGGAGACCAAACTAGACCAAGTTACAGGTCAGATCTGTGGAGAGGCGACCCCGCTCACAGTCAGAATGCCTGTTTTTTGGAGTATTTTTGAGCTATAAAAGCACATTTAATTTAACAAATGTAAGATATAGCTTTGTTATGTCATACTGTGGAACATCCCAGACAAAGCAATAACATCTCCACGGAGAAAACATTTGACGGACCCTCCACCAGAAAAATTACACAACTCATTCATTGTTTGTGCCAAGTTTACCAAGCTACATTACTACATTTTAGTTGCTCTGGCCTTATAATCTAGTTTTAATTAAAGTGTAAATCAGTTTCACACATTCTACTTTACAAACAACTTTCCAAATGAAACTAAAATCACTGTAATTGGAGTGTTATGGCATTCAACAAAAACACATTTTTTTTATAGAAATTGCATTGACATAATGGGGAGGAAAACCGTTTCAAAGTTGAGCAACGATTTTGAATGTGGCAAAACAAACAGAATTACAAGTTCTAGTTTGACACCTCATCACACTAACACTGAATGTGGGAATATATTTAAAATCAACACAACGCTCGAAAAATCTAGGGCAACAACATCACAGCACTCCAACTATTTATGTCTATATATAAATTTATCTTTTGTTTGTGAAGCACTTTGGGACCTATGTCTGTGAAAAGTGCTATATAAATAACCTTAACTTATTTACTTATGCACTATAAGCACAAGTTCAAGCATGTTATTTATTTTGTGTCTTATTTTAGATTATGAAAGAAAAGTTTATATGTCTATTTCAATCTATCAAAAATATCTTCTGAACTTACAAAACTCACAACACACAACTGGCCCAATTTAAAAGGACTAAAATTGTCTAAAGAAATCCTGTTGATGAAATGAAAACAGCACTTGGAAAGCACTTTGAGACATTGGCAGTGGAATTGGAGCTTGATGTAAAAGTCCTAGTTTTGTCTGCAAACATTTATAATATTTTTCAACTTGAAAATTGTCAAACTCTTCAGATGGCTGCTTTTGTTGTCTTTGTATTGAGCTGACGCGTATCTACCATTACTGTCTCTTTCACTAAAAACTGTATTTTTCTTGAATTTTGAAGTATTCGTATGAGTTGAACTTTTTGTGGCTTATTTCATCTAATTTACCCAAAAGATGACAAGTGGAGGAGTGCTTGTTTGTCTGCTGCAGGCTTTACCCAAACTGAGTACGTCTAAAAATATGTGTCTACCAATTCAGGAAAATATACACTGTAAAACAAAGGAATTCACTTTTTGAGACTTTTTCCACAATGAATCACTTCACAAATGCACCTTCACCCACACAATTGACTCTTGTTAGCTTTAAGCCATGTTATAATGTTCCTTCCTCATCAAAAACATACCTGGAGTTGTTTTGCTTCATACACACATGTTTGAGTAACCGTTTTTAATCTACATCTCCAAAGATCTAAATGCTCTGTTCCACCTTGTGATGTCAACAAATGGTAGTTTTCAAGTTAACAGCTACTTTTAATCCATCCATTCAATTTCTTCCACTTATCCAGGGCCGGGTCATGGGGGCTGCAGTCTAAGCAGGGACTCCCAGACTTCCTTTACCCCAGACACTTCCTCAAGCTCTTCCGGGGGGATCCTGAGGCGTTCACAGGCCAGCTAAGAGACATAGTCCCTCCAGCACGTCCTGGGTCTTCCCCGGGGCCTCCTCCCGGTGGGAAATGCCCGGAACACTTCCAGAGGGAGGCGCCCAGGAGGCATCCAAAACAGATGCTCAAGCCACCTCAGCTGGCTCCTCTTGACGTGAAGGAGCAGCAGCTCTACTCTGAGCTATCTCTAAAGGAGCGCCCAGCCACCCTGCATCACTGCCGATGCTGCACCAATCTGCCTGTTAATCTCACGCTCCATCCTCGCCTCACTTTTGAATAAGACCCCGAGATACTTGAACTCCTCCACTTGAGGCAGGGACTCTCCACCCACCTGGAGAGGGCAAACCACCTTTTTTCGGTCGAGAACCATGGCCTCGGACTTGGAAGAGCTGATCCTCATCCCAGCCGCTTCAGACTTGGCTGCAAACTGCCCCATTGCACATTGCAGGTCCTGGTTCGATGAAGCCATCAGAACAACATCATCTGCAAACAGGAGAGATGAAAAACAGGACCCCCAGCGGCCCCTGACTGCGCCTAGAAATTCTGTCCCAATATACAATAAACAGAACCGGTGACAAAGGGCAGCCCTGGCGGAGTCCAACATGCACCGGGAACAGGTCTGACTTACTGTAAGTCAGACCACTTTTTATCCTTTGTTCAGTAATGTTGGGTAATTCCAAAGAATCTGGCTGATTCTAGTGAAGATGTATGCAGTTTAAAAACATAGGATTTGTATAACCACATGACATCACAAGGTGGAACAACTCTCATGCAGGGTTTGTGTGTGAAATAGGTGAATGAAACTAAACACAGCTCCAGGTATGTTTGTGATGAGGAAATCTTGAAAATAACGTAATTGTAAAAGCAGCTCATACGGTGAAAATGAGGCAGATACCTGCTGTCTGCATTTATAATTGTGAGTTTTGAGTGTTTTTCTCTTTGCGAAATAGGAAGTGTGATACCTTGTGAGGATTGTAAACTCCACACTCTCATTGTGGTGAATGATTAGGATACTCAGAATGGATTAGGTAAGCTAAAAAACAAACAAAAAAAAAAAACATTTGGATTGCTGCAAACTGTTTAAAATGAACTACTTTGTTTTTCACATTTTAAACATTAAAATTAGCTAGAGCACCTTTAATATGCAATTATTAAAAATATTTTTGACGATTTGTGGCAATGTGTTTCTTTAATTAGAGAATGTACTCCAGAACTACAATGCTGTACTTTAGGTCATTGGACATTAAATGGCCCATATTACACTATATTCTGATCTGTTGTAATGTTGATTCTTCATCAAAAATATAGTAGTAGTTTTTGTTTTGTTTCATTCACACATGTTTAAGACATTAATCCTGCACATTAGGTTGTGTTCTTTTCTCAAATGGAACAAGGTTCTAACTTGTGATGTAATGTAGTAATACAGGAAGTTCTCCATACAGCTTCACTAGAATCATCTGGATAACTTCAGCTCAGGAACTACTAATGTCTTCTAAAAAAAAAAAAGCTAAAAACTTGAAAACTACCACTACATGACATCACAAGGTGGAACAGAGCATTTTGAGCTTTGGAGATGTAGCAAGACTATTATTAAAAGATAACTTAAACATATGTGAATTAAATAAAACACAACAACAACTTTTGTTTTTAATGAGGTACCAGCATTATCAGATGGTTTAAAGCTCAAAGAGTACATTTTGCATAATATAGGGACTTTAAACCATTGCATGTTACAACCAACGCCTTAATGGAGGTTTTGCCATTAAAGTGCTTGGTATTCTTATGCTTTAATCTAATCATGTCAAGTTTTGTTTTCCCTTTGTATATACCAACATGACAACCAATAATCACAATAGAAAGCCAATATATGAATGCTTTGATTAAGGCTTCACTTTGTTCTTATTAATAAAACATAATACTCCATGATGAGAAATCTATTCAAAATCTAATACAGGCATTGTGTATTGTCTCCCTAATCTGGTGAACTGTAGGGTGAGATAAGAGATATTGATACCAAGTGCATGAGCCCGTATTCAGCGAAAGTGTTGATGTAATGACAATGGGAATGCTCTGATAAGCCATATTACACGAAAGCAGCGCTGAACAATTGCAAAGCTCCAATACAATCTATGATCATTTTCCTCGCAAACAGGCACAGGCAATCTCAGCAGCTTTGCGTTTGCACTCATCACCATCTCCCAGTCTGAGGGGAGGCCATTAGCTGCACAATTACACTGTTTGATTCTGTGTGGTTTACCAGCACATTAAGGAGCACTGTTGGCAATGACTCTACATCAACGCTGTGGGGGTTATTTGTTTGTTGACTTTTAGGTCGCAGCAGCAATCGTTACAAATAATGAACATGCTTTAGTTGATATACTGCAGATAGACTAATACACCCATTTACCACTATTCAGAAAGGCCAAAATTAAAGGTCCTATATTACACAAAATTGACTCTTGTGAGCTTTAAGTCATGTTATAATGTTGTTACCTCCTCAGAAGCATACGTGGATTTGTGTTGTGTTTCATTCACACATGTTTTAGTAAACCTGTGTAATTGGGCTGTCCACATCCCCAAAACTCAAAATAATCTGCTCCACCTTGTGATGTCATGAAGTGCTAGTTTTCAAGATTGCAGCTACCTTCTACATTTAAATCAAGTGGAGATAGGCAATTCCAGGACTGAAATTGTCCAAATGATTCTAATGAAGGTGTATGGAGTTTAAAAACACAGTGGAGCACTCAGTGTATTACCACATGACAAGTTAGAACAGAGTGTTTTCTGTTTTTCTGTTTTAGAGAGGAACTCTAAGCCTAAATATGCAGAATATGCCTGTTAAACATGTGTGAATTAAACAAAACACAACTCTAGATATGTTTTTGATGAAGAAACAACATTATTAACCAGTTTGGTGTCACCTAGTGCCTTCGCTCATTTCAATTTTTCTCTAGCGACAATGTCAAGAACATTGAAAGTTGTAGACCATGCACCCACCAATCAGCGAAGAGCTGTGAAGCCATGACCCTTTTTGTGGTACAGCAAAACGGTAAACAAAGCGGTCAAGATGGTTATAGACAAAGCCATACATTTTGCTTTAGCAACAATTCCTGAGATTGAGGATTTAAAGCTGGAACAAAGAAAATGTTGGGTGAATTTTATCAAGGGGAAAGACCTTTGGCATTGCCCCTTCTTCCTACGGGATTTGGGAAAAGCTTAATATAGCCCCATTAGCGGCACATTACATACGTCACGACCAAATAGCAGCGATTGGTTAAAGGGTTAAAGTACCCTCCTACTGTCGAGTGAACTAACTCTAACACCGCGAGGTCAGATGGTTTCAGATGGTATATATGGGGCCTTTAAACAGGCTTATAGCATTATGAAGGTGCACTATATAAGTTTTCCGCCACCCAGTTGTGTCCATGGATATGTTATATATCAGTCTGGAATGTTCCAGAGTATGGTACACTTATCTGTCTCCATAGAGACAGGCCAGTGGTGCCACCAGGCCAAGCTACAGGGCAGATCTGTGGAGAGGTGAGTCCAACCTCATAAGTTGTTCAAGGTAATAGGAATACACATTCTAAATGAAGCTAAATATGCATAATGCCATACTGTGGAAAATTCCAGACAAAGCCATAATATATTCATAGAGACTAGCACGTGGTGGACTCGCTCACAGATAATTTGCATAGTGTTAAATATTTAGCCATCTTTAATTATAGCTACTTTAAAAATAGAAATAGACAACTATGAAAACCATATACTTTTTGTCAAGTGAAACAACTCTCTTTGAATTTCCATCAAGTTTGTAAACAAAATCTTCACTTGCAGCCAGTATTGAGTATCTCAGTCAGATGCTATGAAATTGTGTATGTCTTGTTTTCTTGTTTTCCGCCTCTCTTTCATAATGCCATGCCTGATTTGTGTACCTATATACATTCTCTCACAGAGTAAACATTTTTCTATCCACAAGCGGTTTAAAGTTTGTGCCCATAAATCAAGCTTAAATGAGTCTTCGTGCTATTAAAATTCAGCTCCCAGCACACTACAATATGACATGCTGTTTATTTTTTTCATCATTTGGGAATTTAAATTCACAAACTGCTTCTTCTGTCTGCATTTGGCGAGCACTGGGGTTTGGATGAATGACAAAAGTGTAGTAAGTTTGCGTGGTCATTGCAGTGCTTGGGGCCAGACTTCCTGAGTTGAGTGGGAACTTAATTATTGGCAGTATAGACTTGGCCTCAGTTAGTTTATCAGCTCTCTTCATGGACAAGGTGCTGTTATCGCAGAGAATGTGCCTTTACCTCCAGGATTCCCTTAGGCCCAGTCTCTGCTCCCCTGTCCTGTTCTAAAGTCAGATACATGCGCCAGTGTTTTGTATGCCAGTGTCTGCTGGTCCACTGGGAGGCTGCGCACGGTGTATTTTCAACAATGTGAAGGTAATGCCAAAGATATGCAGTATTCTTCGCATAGAGAGCAAAATAGTCCCTATCTTGTCTCTTGAGCTGTAGTTTAGTATTTGCAGGCAGTATTTGCGGGCAGTCTTAAATTGCAACTAAAATGAATCTTTTTAATGTTAAAGGGGCATAATGTAACTTTTCTGGTGGAGGGCGTGCCACATGCTTGTTGCCATATGTACTGCTTTGCCTTGAATGTTCCACAGTATGAATAAGACTAATCTATAGAGACAAGCAGAAAAAAGGCTCCAGGCCAAGTTACATGTCAGATCTGTGTAGTGGCAATAACATTGACATAATATGGTATGTTTTTTAATGTACATTTTGCAATAAAAACACCTGTAATTTAATAAGTGCAAGCTAATTCTCTTTAGTCATATTATTAGATATACCTGGTCTGATGGTATTTTAGATTCCTCCTCCACTCTGCAAGTCTTGCCAACAACATTGTAATGACCAACAAAAACTACAATTTTGTCATTCATCCAAGTTCCAGGGCTTGCCAAATTCAGCCCAAAGAGGCAGTTTGTGAATTTAAATTGCAGAACAGTCACCAAAATAAACAGTGTTTGTTCATTCGTGTTTTTAATGCTCTAAAATATCTTGAAATAAATGTGTTTTTACTATGAGCTGGCTTGTGTCTCCACAGATCTGAGCTGTAACTTGGCCTGGTGGTGTCACATCTCCATGGAGACAAGCAGGTTTTGGACCCAGAGAAGTTACCTAGTGCACCTTTGATTGAAGCAGGTTTGTCAGTACACGGCTGACACATCCTGTTCAAACATGATCTGTGCTTTACAGTGTTGAAGCCCCCGCTATCTGATTCTTCATCTGAGCAGCATCAGCAGTGCGCGGCTCAGCTGACAGGGTTATCGGTTCATCCAATATTTGCTTCAGTCAATTCTGAGAGTAGTTTTATTCCTCAGGTGTTTTGCTTCTCAGAGATGAAACGATACAGGAGAAAATACATAGGCCTATGTGAAATATTATTGAAAAGAAATGTGTTTGAAAATAAATCTTCATATGCGCTGTACCTGTCTTAAAAAGGTAAAAAGTTAAAATAAATTCCTATGGCATCACAATAATACTAACACAGACACTGGACTAATAGCCTTCAGTTCCAGCCAAATGAAGCATATCAAGGCTAGTGGTTAGAGGGGCAAATTTGGAGCCAGGAAAAACACCAGGATCATGCAGAGTGGGTTAATACAAACATTTTAAGACCAAAATGATGAGCCTGACAGAAGCAGTTACAAACAGAGGGCAACTGTTTTTGAATAGAATGTGAATTGGAGCCAGATTCGATGAAGTTAGAAGGACATCCGCGCTCACTTTCTATTTGGAACACAACAGCTAGCAGGTTAGCTATGTCTATTTATATATACAGTCTATGTGCTAATAACAACTAGCAGGCTAACAGTGCACCAACGCTACTTCCTGATTTGTAGACAATACAAAATCTTTATAATTAGAGGCACACAGCGGTCTCATTTTAAGAGCAAATGTAAGCTAAAAGATTGCATTTGCACTTTACCTGTTAACAAGCAAGTGTTGAGCTATTCTTATCTGGATCAAGCTGCTGAAGGTATAACTCGGTCCAAAATCTAACAACAGTTGATGGAAGCATAGCTGATGAAAACTGTCCAGTTCACCAAAAAGTTACAGCTCAAGTTAACACTGAAAAATGTCATAATATCTCAATCTTTTGCAATAGAAGCTTCATATAGATTTTATGTCTGATCTATTGTCTCCCATTGAATGACATCCTGCATCTCCTCCATCGAATCCCTCGTTTTCCCTGATGTCATGAGTCCTGACTTTGCTTTATGTTGCACAGAGCAGCACATTGTGGAGCCCTGGGGTGATGGTGCTGTAGTGTCCCGAGTGGGGCAGTGCATCTTCCACAGCTCTGTCTAATTACCCCACTGTGAGCCTGGAGACCTGCCCTACACTTGACCTTTGAGAAGGGAACAAGCACGTGCTCAGGTGCACCGGGAGAAGGTGAGGCAGCAGGGGCCAACATAATGTATATGCTAATGTTAGTAATTAGGATTTTAATATGGATGTTTTTCAATTAGCAGTTTGGGTTCAAATTAGGTTCACACAACAGGAAGACGAGTAAAAGTAGAAACTGATTAATTTACACTATATAAACACATTTGCAGTGGTCCAAAGTTATTTTTCACTATCTGAACACACTCCTAGCATCCTACTTATTCATGAGTTATAAATGTTAGCAGCACACTATCTGGTTCATGGACAATAAGTCTAAATACATTTAATAAATCTAATAAATCTTTATACTTAGATTCACACAGCAATTTTATTGTGACTTTAACAGTTACATTTACAATATATCTGCAGCTTCAGATTCAAATCAACTATTTTTGTATATAACTCACAAAAAGTAATAATGTTTTGTTTTAATACACTGATACAGGTAGAGGCAATCATTTTGGTTTTTAATGAGTGATCCTTCTAGCACAAAACTGCCATGTTTCAAACTCTTCCAAGACGAGAGTGGTGCTCTCTGTCCACAGTAACTGGGACATGCTCATTATCCTCCACAGATTTATCTCATTAGAAAGGACATGTAGGTGTATAGGTACTTGTCAGAAATTCAACTTATCATTGTGGAAGTTTCTCAAATACTTTTTAAACCTATGCTAGTTTATTTGTGACTGCACAGTTCTCTGTTTCCACACAGTCAAAGTAAACAAACTTCTACAGCATGTTAAAGGGCCTGTATATCTGACTTTTATGTTTTCTTGTTCATATTTCTGAAACCATAAGAAGCAGCAGCTTGGGACAGAGAATATTTCAGAAGATGTTGTTGGATGAGAACCATGTGGGAACTGCTATAAGTGACCATACCAGACAGGTCATGGTTCAACATAAGAGTGAGCAAAGTTATTGTGCTGTTTTTTCTAATTATTTTATTTTATTAGTTTCACCATATACTGTATGAAGAATTGGACTAACGGACCAATGTTACATCACCCATACTCCAACTCCAGAGGTTACAGGGGTGAATTTTTAAGCCGAGTTTATGGACAAAATAGTGAAATAAAACACCAGGATTATGTAGAACAAGTTAACATTTAAGACCAAAATGAGGAGTCTGACAGCAGCAGTTAAGGAAAGAGGGGTGACGTTTTTTCAATACAAAGTTAATTAGACCTGGAGTGGATGGAGCCGGAAGCGTGCCCGTGGGCACTTCCTATTTAGAACGCGATGGCTAGTGGGTTAGCCATGTCCATTTATATAGAGTCTATCTTTGGACTGTTCTTCTCTTGCTTTGGTCTCCTTTTAGTCCTTTCAGACCAGGTTTAATCTTGCATATTTAAAAACTCTATCAGACCTGTTTTTTCTTCTGGTTTCGATGAGATAATTTCAGTTCATTAAATACCATAGTTAAAAAGCTGAACATTTTCTGATCTTTCCTCAATGGTACTGAGTTTGAAAAGTTTGCGAGTGCGTTTGGGCTTAGTGCAAAACATCTCAGGGCTGCTTTAGCATTCCCTTTTAATAAAGCTGCAGATTAAAAGCAGTGGATTCTTTAATGATTCATCTCAGTTTGTATTGTAGCTGCTGCTAATGAGAGACAGACGTAGATTTCACCTCGGTCGGCAAAAGTTCATGACATTTGGACCATCTTCTTTGGTATTTGCTTTTGAAGGTTACAATGGTCAGCCAGACAGTTTGTGGTGAAGGCAGTGTCCTTTTGCTAACAAACCGTAGCTACATTACAGACATAAATAAACAGCTTTCATTCCAGGAGTGCCAGGAGTCGAAAGGCAATGCATACAAATCATCTGGCCTGGTTTGGCAGAATTCAAACACAGTTTCACATTAATGAATCAGAATAGAGGTGAATGCAATAAGTAATGAATTTCACAAGTTGCAAGTCTGGAGAAATACACAGAGTTGTGCCAGAAAGGGCATCTGATCATTTTTAAAAGGCCTTTACTGCACTATTTTCTGATCTATGTTATAATGTTGTTTCCTCATCAAAAACATACATACATACACACTTGAAAACTACCACTACATGACATCACAATGTGGAACAGAGCATTTTGAGCTTTGGAGATGTAGCCAGACTAATAATAAAGTGTTCCTCAAAATGTGTGTGCGCGAATGAAACAAAACACAACTCATGGTCTGTTTTTGAGGAGGTAACAACATTATAATGAAATTTAAAGTAAAGTCTAAAGAGAGTCAATATTGTAACAGTAATGTAGGACCTTTAATATACTTGTAGTCCCTGAGATGAGGGGAGGTGAAGTTGTATTTGTTAACTCTATTTTGCATTGCTTTTTCACACCACAAAGCAATTTTAACTCCACAGCTCTGAAATCTGATAGAAAATAAGCCATTATGTTCCAATAGTGTTGACATAGCCTGTGCAAAGTGATAGTGTGGTGGTGGCAGTGGTATGAGGAGTTTAGTGTCAGCACCGTGTCATCCAGCCGTAAGCGTTCTCCAAGGAAAGTTATAATTAAGTGAGCACAGATAAAGTTGAGCTTATTGCTAAACCGGCTCGTCACTGTGTAGCAGGCAGCAGCAGACAGCGCTGGCAGCTTAATCAAAAATTAATGGGCGATATCACAAAAAGACAGTTTGAATGCACCAGCGGTCGGTACATGTTTACAACAAGGAGAGAGTATGTGGTTTTAAGTTCACTGAAGGCTTATATGTAAACCTTATTAATAATAATGATGATGACTTGGATTTAACTTGGACTTTACAGACTTCTTAAGATATAGTACCCAGTTTCAACTCCCCACACCTTAGCCAAACTGCCCTGGAGGTTTTTGATGAAAAAGGTCCCTTGCTAAAGTTCACAATGGGAGTATGAGCAGAAAGACCTGGAACCTCTAACCTTCAGATAAGATTAAAGGGCTCATATTACTCTATTTTCAGAGCTATGTTATAATATTGTTACTGTTACTCATCAAAAACATACCTAGAGTTGTGTTTTGTTTCATTCACACATGGTTAAAAAAAAACTTCAGCCTTAGAATCGCCAATCTCTACAGAAAAAAAAAGTTAACTACAACATCACAAGGTCGAACGAAGCATTTTGAGCTTTGGAGACAGCCTAATAATGCAGGATTACTCAAGCATGTATGAAACAAAACGCCACTCCAGGTATGTTTTTTGATGAAGTAAGAGCATTATAACATGGTTTAAAGCTCACAAGAATCCATTTTATGTAATGTACGACCTTTAATAAGATAAAATACCCCATTTTATATCTACTTCCTGGACCTTAGCCAAACTGCCCTGGGGTTTGTGAAGGAAAAAATGTCTTGCTGAAGTTCATAGTGGGAGCATGAGCAGAAAAAAGCTGGGACCACTAACCTTCAGATGACTGTACATAACTTAAATAATACACAATTCTGGATGCATGAGGTTTAACATTTCTTTCTTCTCTCCATCGAGTCCCTGGAAGATTTCACATTATGGCATTTATTCATTTATTTATTTACAGAGGCAGAGACGCATCTGTGGAGAGGTGACCCTGTAAACACAGTGAGAATTCATGTTTTTCAAGGTATATTTTAGCAGGGGACGGTGTCATTTTAGCAATAATTTTAGCAACACCTGTAATTGAATAAACTGAGTAAAGATAAGTTTAATACTATACAGGGAAACAATCCAGACAACGCAACATTTCAGTGGAGGTAAACAGGTGGTGTATCCCTCACCAGAAAAGTTACATACTGCACCTTTAAAATGTCATGTGCTTAGAAGTTTGTTTGAGAGTCACTATTGAGAGGCACTTCTTTACCGAAAGCACTATTACTTAAGTTCTGACCATAAAGCTAAACTATAACAGGTCTGAGTTTGCTGATGTGTGCATTGTGTCTCCATGGTAACTGCTGAACATCCCACCATAGAGATACACGTAGAACACCCTCAGCATTACGTCATTGCAAAGTATCAGTAGCACACATGTAAATTTCTCAAAAGAATGGAACATGACGAATTAAAATGGCAAGAATAAATCCCTGAGGTGATTATATGAGGGAAAAGAGTGAAGTGAAGCTAAAGTGGAGTAAAGGTACCTGCACTGTATGCTTTGCCCGTTATGTGAAGCCTTTTAATATTCTATACAAAAGATTTTCCATTTTAGTTTTTAATGAGTGATCCATCTCAAGTGGTGCCATGTTCCAAACCCTTCCAAGGCGAGTGTGGCGTTCTCATTCTCATTGTCCACAGCGGTAACAGGACGTGCTCATTATCCTCCACAGATTTACCCAGAGTTCAAGTTTAAATGATGCGCCGGCTCTGAAAGCGCAGCGGCAGACAGCACAGTGTGAGGACGGTGGGGCAGGGCCGTTCTGGGTTACATAATCGTGAAGCACACGTCAAAGGTCAACCAAATTTACTTTAACAGTCACGCTTGTCAATATTTTGTTCTGTCTTGAGCCCTGTTTCATCTATTGTAGATTTGTTTTTTTCCTAGTCTAGTTCAAGTTGAGTTTCCATGTGATCTATGTGTAAATGTAACTTGTTGTATTGTTGTATACTTTCGAGTAACATCACGCTCGGGTTGTTCTGAATCTCTATTGGAGGAATGTTCAGCAGTTACTATGGTGTCACAATGTACACATTAGCAAACACAGACAAATAAGTTGTAAGATAGTCTGAAAAATGTATTTAAAGGTCCTGTATTACACAAGCTTTAAGCCATGTTATAATGCTGTTTCCTCTTCCAAAACAGACCTGGAGTTGTGTTTTGTTTCATTCACGCATGTCTAAGTAACCCTTTATTACTAGTCTGTCTACATCATCAAAGCTCAAAATGCTCTGTTCCACCTTGTGATGTCATGTAGTGGTAATTTACTAACATTTAGTTCAGTAGAAATGGGCAATTCCTGGGCTGAAATTATCCAAATCATTTAGTCGAAGATGTATGGAGTTTAAAAACACAGTGGAGCTCTTCCTGTATCACCACATGACATCACAAGGAGTGTTTTCTGTCTGAGAGAAGAACTCATCTTAAATATACAGGATTTGTGTGTTAAAAATGTGTGAATAAAACAAAACACAACTCCAGGTATGTTTGTGATGAGGAAACAAAGTTATAAATGATAATATATAGTGCAATATGGGCCCTTCAAGCACGACTGAAGACTGAACAGAGGCTTTTGGGACCATGCTAACTTGAAACGATGTGCAAAATTGACATGCACGTCACAGATCCATAAAATTAACATTCACTCGCCCATGTCTTTTATGTTGAAGACTTGAGTGGAAATTATTAATGACATCTTTGATTGGCTTTAGGCTGCAATCTGGAGAGGTTAATCTTGTTCTTAGCGTAGAGACACGTTCAGAGGAAAACCGTGGTGGAATTCGTCTGTAAAGGTGTTTCAGAAAGTAATGAGATCAGTGCTCAGATAGGTGAAAAGAATGGATTTAGCCTTCAGCATTCAACCAGGCTGTTTGTTTTGAGATTTGATGTTTTATTCCTTTTTATTAGTCCTCACACTCAATTGAAAGTAATGTGTGTTTTTCTGCTAAAAATTGTGTTGTACTTTCACAGGGTTACTCAAATATTTTACTTTTCAAAATGTTGTATGCTACATCAAAGTAACACGCGCAAAGCAGCAATGAGTCAAAAATCTTTATTTTGTTTTTTAACAGAGGCAGGTTGGTTACATTTATTGAGTAACTAAAATGGTATTTCTCAGTTATATATTTTACCATGTAACAGTACTCTTAAGCTTTGGTTACTCTTCCCATTCTAAGTCTATTGCAAAGACTTTAATTTGACAATATTAAATCATTTAAAGGTGCACTGCACAACTTTTCTAGTGGAGGGTCCACCACCTTGTCTCCATGAAGATTTAATTGCTTTGCCTAGAATGTTTCATGATATGACATTCAACATATATACAATGCAGTAATTCCTTCTGTAAGTAGGGGGGACTTGATTCATCAGCCAGTTTCACTTCGTGGAAAGCATCTGACCTCGCAGCATTAGAATTTGTTTGCTTGATGGTAGTGGGTACGTTTTTTCATTTAACCAATCGCTGCTATTTGGTCGTGACGTATGTAATGCACCACTAACAGGGCTAACTGGTATATTAAGCTTTTCCCAAATCCCATAGGAAGAAGGGCAATAACGTCTTTCCCTTTGATAAAATTCACCAAACATTCTCTTTGTTCCGGCTTTAAATCCTCGATCATGGGAATCGTTGCCAACACAGAATATATGGCACTTCACTGATTGGCTGGTGCCTGGACTTCCGGAGTTCTTGCAAACTGTCTAGTGTATTCCAATTCCTGACCTAGTCACTGGAGAGAAATGAAATTGAGTGGAGGCACTAGGTGGCGCCAGCCTGGCTAAGGGGGGATTCTCATGTGTCATGCTGTAACCTGCTTTTCTCATAGTTTGGTTTAATCTATACTGTGAAATATTCCAGGCAAAGCAAGAACATTTCCATGGAGACAAGCAGGTGGTGGACCCTCCACTAGAAACCTTTAAAGATTTGTTTTTCTTATACGACTCCTTTACTGATTTAGTTTTTTCTCATGTTCTTTGTCTTATTTTAAACATATCTGAATCTGTGCATTATTTAAGGTTTGTTCCAATTAATCTTACTTTTTTACTCTTACTGGAGTAATTTCTTCAGTGGTACTATTTTTAGTAAAAAATGTATTTCTCTTCACACCTCTGGTATTTAATCACATAAAAATGTAGTTCATCACATTTATCCAGTTTCTTTTGTGCTTCCATTGACAGTGTGCAAAAAATAATTCTCCCATTCCCACTAGGTAATTGACAGGTAGATTTTAATATTCATTTGACTTGCTGTGGTTTGTCTCAACAGTAAAGCCAGTGGATCCTTTTGAGGAGGAATCATGAATAAATAAGCAATCTCCTCAATAAACATTTAGGCTTTGTTGACGTTAAGTGACAGGCGGAGGATGTGACTGGAGTGAAATATTAGCATTATACACATTTATGTCGGAAGGGTAGCCAGAAGATGGATGCAAAAGTAAACGCTAGAACAACAAAGCTGTCAAATGATGAATAATTGTACTTTGTGGAAAAAACTGAAGCCAATATCCAACCACTTTTAAGCAGATGCACTTACTAATGTTCCTGTGCATTCCAGTTGTCCATGAAAGTTGGATTTTCTGAGTTACGACTTATAAACGTGTGAAACACCCTTCCGACAATTCTGAGAACATTACACAGTCAGAGTAAAGAAATCCAATATGGCTTTTAGTGGAAGAAATGCAACAGTTATTATATTGTTTATACTTGTTATTTTCTCTTTAGTTGCCCCCTACTGTCCATCTGCTGTAAATGTGCCCCATGCTACTATTGATCCTCTGTAGTAGTGCTGTTATGTTAAAGGTGCACTGCGCAACTTTTCTGATGCAAGGTCTGCTACTTGTCTCCATGGAGATGTTATTGCTTTGCCTGGAATGTCCCATGATGTGGAATTAAACATATCAATCTTGCATTTGTTCATAATGGGTGTTTCTTTTGGTCAAAAATACATGAACTCCTTCTGTGAATAGAGGCGACTCTCCACAGATCTGAATTGTAATGTAGCATAGTGGTGTTACAGGCTTGTCTCCCTTGTGATAGATACGTTTAAGCTATACTGTGGAACATTTTATACACAGAGATAACATTTTCATGGAGACAGGGGGTGGACCCTACACTAGGAATGTTACACAGTTACACAGTTACGCAGTGCACCTATACATCTTTATGCAGTCAATGTCAACGAAAGCAAACTTGTATTTTGTCTGATTTGAACACTCTCTTAGTTTTTATAGCTTGGTTTGTATATTACAGTGCATTGCTCATTGTTTGTGAGACTGTCAAAGAGTTTTCAACTTTGAGGACAACTGGAACGCAGCATCAACTCTGAATTTTGACGAAGTAGTAAATAAATGTAAATGGTCACATTTTTCTAGCGCTTTTCCACCTTCTAGGCAAAGCGCTTTTCATACACCAGTGTAAGCAGACACTGGGAACAAGAGGGTTAAGTGTCTTGCCGAAGGACACAGCAACAGCATTCATCTGTGGGAGCTGGAATCGCACCGCCAATCTTCAGATCAGTGGACTCGCACTCTACCAATTGAGCTACTGTCACTTGTACAAGTAATACAATATAATATTTGTCAAGTTGGTAAAAAAAATGAAAGGGAACTTCTGCCATAATACATCAAATTACTCCTTTACATTGGAGAAATTTGACACAGCTATTTGGCAACCATTGAATGCAGTAGTCTTGTCCGCAGCACTTAGATTCACATGTTGATTGTAATAACACAAATAGAAGTTTAATGAAATGGCACTTAAGATTTAGAATGGCCAGTTCAATATATCTTTACTCTTCACATATATCTCTCTCTCATATTATATTACACCATTATTTTCATATAATCTAAATAGTTTATACTTTTGCTAAGGTCCATGAGGTGGTCTGTGTGGTATGGCCTTTAATCCCATTTGAAATCTTGACCCACGGTCTCATAAAACTTTATATTAAATGGTCTATAGAAGTCCTGGAGTTGCTCGATGACTTCCTGATCTATCTGAACATGAGTCCTGCCCTTTGATTTTCCCAGACACCTCGGCTGGCTGCTACTCTCCGGCTTCTTAAGACATGGGAATCCTTTGGTACGATTAAAATAGAAATGTTTATCCGAAATTATCCTTTTCAGTCCTAAAAAGTCCTGGACACGCCCCATTTCTCCAGCTGGATCTGTGATTAGTCGCTCCCCACTCACAAAGTGCATCTGGGAGGGTCGGAAATACTGCAGCCAGTTTTCCAAATGGATGATGTACATCCCAATCCGAATGGCATTCCAGGTTGTGTCGACGATTCCCAGGCTTTTGTTCTTGAAGGCAAGCTCTTCGAATGTGGGGAGGTTGGGTTTTTTGGACAGGGTCTGGGTGTAGTCCGAGATGGCTCTGGTGACCGGGTTTCTGACCACGACGATGAGCTTGGTCTGGTGGGACATACTGGAGATTCTTCTTGGAGCTTCCCTGGTGACAAAGTAGCTGGGAGTTTTCTCTAGTGTGATCTGGCTGTCCAGCGTTCTCGGCATTAGGCCCCTGGGGAAGAGAGACAAAGAGTCAGTGAGAAAAATAACACAACTTTGCAAGAAAAGTTTGAATTTAAACAATAACAGAATGTGATGAATAACTTATAGATGAACTTAGGTGGTTTTACCCTAGGTCTTGGTGGTATAAGATGATGATTTATACCTCGCTGAAAATATTTTCAAGAAGACTCCCGCACACTGTCTCTCTCTTGGTTCACTGTTATTAGTACAATGTTTCAGTCCCTCTGAGGACACTCCCTCCTGCTCCCTGCCCCTTGAGAGTAATCAACCAATCACAGCAATGAAAAAATATATTGCAAAATTACATTAACAATTAGACTACAATATTGTACATATAATTCACATTGCACCAGTCTCTCACATGTTTAATAATTAGAAAAATATAAAGAATATGATCATCGTTAAAAAGGTATTGCATTTAATTAAACATTTATTTTTTATTTTTTGCAAAATAAGTGGTGCAAGTGGGAGTATATGCATTTCATTACAACTTACAACACTTTATTTATTTTAATTATTTATATTTTTTTTTACATTTGTTTTACATTATTTAACTTTTCCCCTTTGCAACATAATTCCATATATCTTACTTCACATATTTGCTGTCTTCTGTAGGTATATAAAATGTAGAAAAGAGTTAAAATAAAGAAAAAAAACAACAAATGTAATAAGAAGATGTGTCCAAACATTTGTATTTACATTTAAGCACAAACGACATAATTTAGTTTTATTACAGATTACAACTTCATGTGGTATTAAGCCTGTGAACTGACGCAAAACTGAACCCTCCTACACTTGTATTGCATTATACTGTATAAAAGGTACATTTATCTTCACAATAACACCTTAAGGGTACTTGAGAAACTGAAAGATTGTACCCCAGCATATACATCATCATTATAATAATAATAATAATCTTGCAGCAACGTTGATAGCTTTGTATACCACTGCCAAATGTTCCGATTTGTCACATTTGTCATGTGCGTTTTCCCTGTTCATTGTAATGTGTCACTCGGCTGTGGCACTCCAATTCAATAAACATGATTAATAAGCACTTCCTGTTTCTGCCAACTCGATAAATGTAATGGCTGTATTTCTGATATATACATCCTCCGTATTTCCAAACTGTGTAAATTGTGTTTTTGCCTCATTCAGTTTATGATGAAGTCTCCCTGTACTTAATGGTGAAGACATTATGGCTAATCTCACTTCAATGCAACTGATACTTTGCAGCTGATATCATTGATGTTCCCTGTTGGCGTGATGCTAACTGGAGGCTCTGCTCTGTCTGAAGCTCTGTTACTCAAGTTTGACTTTAATCTGAGCATTCTTTTAACAAAAATCTGGTTTTGCTAGAAGTACAGGTGAGCTGATTGAAACATCTCTCACGCATAAAATTACAGTCACAAGCTAGATAGCATTAGCCAACAGTTTTTCAGGTAATCATTCTCATCTTTTTGTTGAAAATCAAACTCTAAGCAGGACCATGGATGCTCATATTGATCATAGTCTCCTGAAAATGTGTTTTTCAAATCCATTTTGTATTTTTTCACGAGTTTCAGACTTTTTTGTCAGTATTTGCTAATGTGTGCATTATGTCACCATGGTAACCCCTGAACAGTCCTCCATATACATCCATATAGAACACCCCAGTGTGATGTATCATTATCTAAGTGAAAAAAGATTAAGGCCCCCGCTATGTCTTTAATCCATTAGGAGGTTCAGACAGTTTCTCTGTTTTATGTATTTCTGTTTTCCTCTGAAACCAAACTATAAAATCCTTATTGCGAGATAGGGCCAGTGCATTTTAGTAGCAGCAGTTTTGTCCATATGCTGTTGTAGATTACATTCCTCTCTATTTCCAGTGCACAACAGTGGTGATTAAATAGCGCTGTTTCTTTATTATGACTGTGGGAATGCTTCGATTAAAAAGCTAACCTTTATCAGGGCTTTCTTTCTGGAGGTAGGGGTAGCCATAGGTTACCTCTAAAGTCCCGGCTGTATTGATCCATTTAGCTACACTTATGAATGCTGAGTCTGTGGCACTGCCTTAGGGCCACAACACAACTATTAATCTTTTATGAGAACAGCACCTTTTCAGCTGCAACACACACACATATTTCTTTATCTGAGTGTGTTGAATTCAAAGAAACGTATGCTTTAACTTGTTGGAGTGATACATTTTCATCACTGTTGTTGGTAGAAATTGGAAAGATGAGAGGAAAAAAGTATCACTCTAAACACAAGTGCTTAAAGTCCTGTTTTTGATTGCTGCTTGCCTTAGACAAAACTGAATATGAAAATATATCTTCAAAAACAAGACACAATAAGGATAAAGTACATTTTGAGCTTTCTATTACACAAAAAAGTTATTTAATCAAAAAACATACCAGAGGTTATAGTTTGGTTTGTCTATGCATGGCTATTTCTGCTGAAAACTGAAAACACTTTAACTCAAGGGTACATTATGTAGTTTTTAGGCAGAGGGTCCAAAATAATGTTGTTGTTTTGACTGGAATGTTCCACAGAATGGTATAACATTTCACCATCTCCATGGAGACAAGCAGGTGACAACAAACAATGTGGAATCTTCCAGGCAAAATTATCTTCATGAGACAAGCAGGTACCACAGGAAAACTTACATAGTGCACCTTTAATGTCCTATCTCCCAAATCCTCACCACACTAACAAATAATAAAAACATAATTTGAACATATTGTGTTCAGTTTTAATGAACAATAACAACTAACTCCTTAAATGGCCCATATTACGCTATTTACGGGGTTATAATGTTGTGTCCTCATCAAAAACATACCTGGAGTTGTGTTTTGTTTTGTTTCATTCACACAAACCCTGCATATTTAGGCCAAGTTCTTCTCTCAAACAGAAAACACTGTACCTTGTGACAGGAGATGTTCCACTGTGTTTTTAAACTCCATACTCACTCAAATCACTTGGATGATTTCAGCCCTGTTATATCTAATCTCTACTAAAGAAGAGGTAAAAGCTGTTATGTTGAAAACTACCGCTTCATGACTTGGGTTGAAAAGAGTGTTATCATTTTTTGAGATGTAAACAAACTAATAATAAAAGATTACTCAAACACGTGTGAATGAAACAAAACACAATTCCAGCTGTTTTTGATAAGATAACAACATTCTAACACGACTTCAAGCTCACAAGAATCAATTTTGCGTAATATAGGGCCTTTAAATAAAAGAAAATCTGAAGGCGAAGAAAATGCAATGTAAAAATATATATACACCCATTACACAAGAAGATACAGGTCAAACTGTCAGGGCCAATCTATTCACATTAGAAGACTTGGACTGTCCGTGTCTTTCTATAGCAGGAAGTTACATGGGCTAACCTTCGTCAGTTTATTGATTTCTACAGCTGTTGTGGTTGTTTACTCCCTGGGAATCTGAACGCTGCTAAATTACATGACAGTTTCTAAGAGGAGCCAGCACCAGAGAGGAATAATGATGAGGCCACTGTGGAGAGACGCCAATAAAAATCCAGGTAAGACATATCTACTTCTCTTGTGTTGGGATTTATCAGAACAATCTTACAATTTTGTGTAGACTGTTGTACTGCTCTGAGCTTCATTGCTGTCTACAGAGGAGCCTTGCCTTTCCCAAGTCTGCCTGTATAGTGAAATTAAGACATGCATGCCTGCTAGTGTAGCCTAAACTAGGTATTGCATTAGATTGTGGGCGATTATCTGCTACAGAAATAAACATATCTGCAACTATTTCAGTCTGAGTCTTGCACAGTTCTTCTTTTTAAATGTTTGTAAGTGAAACATGTTAAATTACCAGATTTTTTTCCCATGTAGTTGAGTAAAATGTGTCTTTCCAGAGTACAGATATAATGTATAAATTGCTATTGAGGTCAAAAAAAGAAAGCTGTGTATGTAATTATTGAACAATGCTTATAAATTAATTGCAATGAATAATTTGGATGCTCAGAATGCATAAGGTAAGTGCAATAACTTTGAACAAACCTTTAAAATTATTCTTGGGAAAAAAAACAAAACTAAATACTCTTTGTTCAGTATACCACAAAATGCATAATAGACCCATGACACTTCGACGCAAAAAATAAATACACATTCTTTGTTTTTATTCTTTATTTTTTCTCCCCAGTTCATCACTTTGTTAATGTGGTGTGTATGAAAACACTTCCCCGACCTGTTGAGGGTTGTTCCTATCAACCTATTTCAGGATGCTAACACCTCACAGCCTAATAAACACTCGCTGTTCTTTTTTTGAATTCTCATGAAAAGTCAGAGTTGTGTAATAGAGCAGCACCACTGGAGTCTAATATCTAAATTCATACTTAATACTTGTCATTTTATGTACTTTTTCGAACATTCTTAACCCTAATCCTAACCTTAACTCTAAATAACCCTCTAACCCTAACCACTCCCCCAACCCTAACCCTCTAAGACAAAGCTAACCCTAACCTCTAACCCTAACTTAACCCAAACCTAACCCTAACACTTTAACCCTCTAACTCTACCCTAACCCTCTAACCCTAACCTAACCCTGTGCCTGACTAACCCTAACTCCTAAGCCCCTAACTCTACCCTTACCCCCTAACCAAGTCCTAACTCTAACTAACCCTCTACCCTCAAACCTTACCTTAACCCTAAGTAAACCTAACTCCCCTTACCCTAACCCTCTAACCTAAACCTAACCCTATCCTTAATTAACCCTAACCCCAAACCCTCTAACCCAAACCTAACCCTAACTAACCCCAACTCTAATCCTATCCCTAACAAACCCTACCCTCTAACTCTCTAACACTATCCAAACCCTAGCCAACCCTAACTGACCCTAACCCTCTAACCCTACCTTAAAGGTTGTACAGAGGATTTCCCAAGGAAAGAGAAATACAGCGAGTGTTTGACCTTTTTCAAATGTTGTGCCCCCCCCTCCTCCACAGCTCCCTAAGTAGAAACGCCTCCTCCTTACGCTAGAAATCATGCTTGTTTACAGCTGGTGCACTTCAGAATTGCTGCACGAATTGCTGTTGAAGTGACCTGTCCAGAAGTAATTTAGAGACCATCGTGTCAGTCTTTAGATCCTTTGTCTGCTTCAGGGCGCACCATCGCTGGAAGAAATCTCCAAGAATCACCTTAGTTTGGTTTCGCTCCTTTTCCCCTTCTCTTCTTCTTCCAGCGACCTCAAAAACTGACTTTATTTGCGGTGAACTGGTCCTGGAATCACCACCGTTGCAACGAACTTTGTACTAACTGCGAGGAAGCTACAGTTCGTAAAAGCCGCTAAGAACCGCTGCTTTAGTTGAGGAAACTGCGTCTTGCATAAGTGGAACGCATGAAAGGCGAATGTAAACTGCGTGATCCCAGTGCGCCGGCGAGTCAGTTACGCTCGAAATGTAGGTAGTTTGATTGACATAGATAGAAGTAGCCTCGTTTTCTATTGGCTGATGTTTAGCTGGCTCCACCACGTCCACAGTTGATGAATTTTCATTCTTTTTTTCTTCATAGTTTGGTTGCTGCATCTCTATAAATGCTAGTCTGAACTTTCATTGACAATTTGAAACAAAAAAAACTCCTCGATACAACCTTTAACCCTAACTAACCCAAACTCCCCCTACCCTAACCTTCTAACCCAACTGTAACCCTAACTAACCCTAATCCTATCCCTAACAAACCCTACCCTCTAAACCTATCCAAACCCTAACCAACCCTAACTGACCCTAACCCTCTAACCTTCTAATTCTAACCCTCAAACCCTACCCTAGCCCTAACTAACCCTAACTCCTACTTCTAACATAACCCTAATTATGATTAAAAAGGAAACAGCTTGACACTCAATTTCAACACTACTATAACCATAAAAAATATAAATAAATAATCAATCAATAAACAAAGAAATAAATAAATGCATTAATTAATACTGCATGGCAAAGATATTCTTATTGGTTGCCACTCGGTTTCAGGAACAAGCCTTCACCAGATATTTTTTACTTTTTTCTTTCTTTAAACCACATTGTACAAACTGATAATAGACCCTGGTGCTCATGATTCCCCCATATCAAATGTGATTTTTTTTTTTTTTTCCTTTTTGACATTGCTACTTCTTGTTCATTTGCACTTCTACAAGGATATTGCTGTCTCATTTGAACAACACTTACCACAATGCCAGGTGTTGTAAATGAAAATACCCCCTTCCAAGTAATATTCAGTTTTCAACTGCAAAATAAACAGTGGCTCTTCTGTTCTCAGTGCACTCATTTGTGATGAGATTAGCCCTGTACCTCCAGATCCTCCTTGTAGCCCATTTAAGCGTGTCTAATGTCCCACCGGCCGCTGTGCATTCAAACGGATTGTTTAACGGACTGTAACCAAGCCAACAAGCGTGAGATATACAGGAAAACATGCAGCCAGTAGTCTCATCTTGGGTTCTCTTTCAGATCTAACTACACTGGTTTAATGTTGTATTTAATTAGTGCGCGGTGAGCTCTGATTCCTAATTGGCTGCTACCTCTTTAAAATGTATATTTTATACATTATAATGTTGTTTCCTCATCACAATCATACCTGGAGTTGTGTTTTGTTTCATTCAAAAAAATTAATACACAAATTCTGCATATGTAGTTCTGCACAGAGAAAACAGAAAACACGCTGTTCCACCTTGTGATGTCGTGGTAATGCAAAGAGTGCTCTTCTGTGTGTGTTTTTAACTCCATATACCTTCAATAAAATAAGATTAGATAGATAGGATTACTCAAACAAAATACAACTCCAGGTATGTCTTGGATGAGGTAACAACATTATAACATGGTTTAAAGCTCAGAAGAATACATTTTGTGTAACACAGGACCTTTAACACCTCAGCATTTGCTCTTGGTGGTTGTGAGCTCGGCATTTTACCATTTGCCCACTTGCACTTGCTATCCTCCATTGTAGATAAAACTGCTCTCAGGAGGGCTGGAAAAGTCAACAGCCAACCATGTTTTGTCGAGTTCTTCTACTGTGTAACCCCCTCATTCATCCAGGAGCGGTTAAAGGCAGAAAAGGTTTCAGAGGTAGTCACTGTTTTTGAAAATGTTTCAATTCAAAAGTCATTTTCAAGTCTACTTAAAATTGCACAAAATAATGATCCTTCGGTTTTGTATCAATGTGAACATTTGTATGTTTCAAACATAAGGTTTGAAAAAAAAAGTGTGATAAGAACAATGTTGCTTTTTGCAATGTTCCCAACATATTATGGAGGTCTATAAGTAACCTGCTGGCATTACCTAATTCATTTCAAAATATATTTCTTGAAAGCTGAAAGGTTTTTACTCTGCACTCTTCTCCTGTAATGTTAATTTCATGATGATTTGTTTGTATTGTGATTTTAAAGGTGTATTGTGTACCTTTTCTAGTAGAGGGTCCATCACCTGCTTGTTTCTATGGAGATGTCATTGCTCTACCTGGAAAATTCCAGAGTATGACATTAAATAGCTCTACCTTACATTTATTCTGTTCGGTGGTTTTATAGTTAAAAATATCTAGAAAACAGGCATTCTGACTGGGGGCAAGGTTGCCTCTCCAGAGATATGACCTGTAACTTACAGAATTAGCATTGTAAACAGTTTGAAGTGTGCACAGTAATTGAAATATAGGGATCAAGATCTAACGTATCAAATTACAGAAGAGACACTCAGAGCAGCCGAAATATAGCAAGTGTTCACATATCCATAAATTAAAAGAACCTTTTGGGTCAAACGAGAACATGGGCTGCCATTATACTGTGTTCTCCCCTCATTTACAACTGAACGAGCAACCACAGGTCAGCTACACGTAATGGGCAGATTTCCAGCTACTATAATGACCACATGTGTGTTTTCAATCAAAGAGGAGAGGAATAAGAAGTGCATTTTAATAAACACGTGCGGTGGAAGAGGCCAGGCTGCAGAGGCTCATTTAACTGCTCATTTGTGAGAGAGGAGAGGGACCAGAGCCAAGACAGAAACATGACCAACCATATGACAGCTGTCGGGAGCAGCCAGCAGCGGTCTGATCAGAGCAACATTGTGTTTGACTTCAAATGTGCATAGACAAATGATTGGAAATATGAATTTAAAATTGTAGTCAGAGATTTTATCAGTATTTCATCTGTTTTTGTCCTGTTGCCATGGTTAATAATTTCTGTTATTGAGCCGCTGGCTTTTTAATTCATTCATTCTTTCTTTCTTTCTTTCTTTTTTTTTTTTTTTTTTTCTCGAAGATATGCCTAATTGATTTTCAAATTTACTCTTAAATTAAAAAAGCCTCGTCTTGGTCTCTAATTTGAGCCTTATTTTATGCTGATTTGATTCTTGTTTAAAAGTCCTATATTACAAAAAACTGATTCTTGTAAGCCATATTGTTACCTCCTCAAAAACATGGAGTTGTGTTTAGTTTCATTCACACATGTTTGAGTAACTATTATTAGTCTGTCTACATCTCCAAAGCTCAAAATGCTCTGTTCCACCTTGTGATGTCATGTAGTAGTAGTTTTCAAGTTAACAGCTACTTTTTACCTTTTACCTTTAGTTCAGAGATTGGCAATTCCAGGGCTGAAATGACCCAAATGATTCCAGTGAAGATGTATCGAGTTTAAAAAACACAGTGGAGATGTCATGTATTTCCACATGACATCACAAGGTGGAACTTCAACCTGAGGGAAGAACTCAGCCTAAATTTGGAGAGTTTGTGTGGTAAACATGTATGAATGAAACAAAACACAACTCCAGGTATGTTTTTGATGAAAAAATAAGATTACATCTTAAATCAGAAAATAGCATAATATAGGCCCTTTAATATTATGATTTGTAATCCTTACATTAAAGGGCCTTAACCCCATTTTGAACCATGAGTGTAATAGAACTTGTTTTAGAATTTACTGTCACTCAGTTCACTCAGTCTTGTCTCTCATTTTGATTTTTGAACCATGATAGAAAAACAATTGTCTAGTTGCTGGCAGTTGTTCCCTCATGGTTCCCATCCAACAAAGTCTTTGATTGGATAAAATTGTCTGTCCCTCTCAATTGCTTTCAAAATGCTTTTTCAAATAAAACACCATTATCACTGAATCTCAGTTTCTTTCCACAAATAGGAACTTTTACAATGTACCACAAATCTAAACTAAAACTCAAGTATAATAGGCCTTTAATACAAAAATTTAAAAAGTCCTCTATTACACTTTTTTCTGATCTGTTACAATTTTGTTTCCTTATTAAAAACATACCTGGAGTTGTATATGTTTTATTTCACTCATACACCACCTGCATATTTAGGCTTTGAGTTCCTCTCTCAAATAGAAAACACCTTGTGATGTCATGTGGTAATACAGGAAGTGCTCCCCTGTGTTTTGAAACTCCATACATCTTCACTAGATTTGGATTAGATTTGGTAGATTTCAGCTCTGGAATCGCCAGTGTCGCCAAGGTAAAAGTTAGCGGCTGAAAACTACAACTACATGACATGACGATGTGGAACAGAGCATTTTGAGCTTTGGGCTACGTTTATATGATGACGGTCTGAACAGAAGTAAAAGTGGCGTTTTCACTTTTTATTCCGTGTTTAGACAAGCGTTTTCTGGACCAAATCTGCATGCATACGGTGACCCAAAAGTGTGTGGAATTTGATTGGGTATGCATGCCATCTGACAAGTTTGTTTCTATGTACTGTAAGTATGTGACGTAAATGCATACACGACGTGGGCAGATCTGACCAGAGTTTTGTGTCTTGGGCAGTGCAGACGGAAACGCTACAGCAGAGGCGGAACATATGCAACTTTTCTGCTCTGGAAGGTGGTATCAGATTTTTGTATTTTTAAGCCCAAAAAACAGCGTCACCGTTTAAATGAAAGGCACTTCCGATAAAATATTTTGTTGTTTTTAAAAGCAATGTTCTCGTGTAAACAGGCCCTTGGAGATGTAATAACTCAAACATGTGTGAATAAAACAAAACAGAACTGCAGGTATGTTTTGAATGAGGTAATATCATTCTTACATGGCTTAAAGCTCAGAAGAGTCAATGTTGTGTAGAATAGGATCTACTGTATAAAGGAGTAACATGGAAAGCCAATTATGTTCGACTAGTATACTTACTGTAGAGTGAAAAGTTTGAAAATTACTGCGTAGTCTTATTCTAAACATATTCATGAAATTTAGCGATTTATCAATGAGCAGACATCTGAGCCAGGCGTTTTTAAATGTATTTAATCAGCACAGCTTGCACACCTTATTTGCCCAGGGTCTATGATTTATTGGAGGTTTCACAGTGCTAAATACACTGTAGCTAAATGGGCAGTCTTCTTCTTGATTCTTAGTGAAAGTTGAAGTCAGATCACATTACAGGCTTCACTCTGACATTTTAATCACATTGAGGAAATTAAGTTAGGTGTGAGTGGATCTGTCCACTACTGTAGCAGAGACCTGTTAGAGTGTGAGCGCGTGGGTGAGAGACAATTTGTTCAAGACGGTTAAACAGAACTTTTAACTGAACAGTTGGCTCCAGGATCTAAATCTGATGACAGTAATTACATCAGTGTGGTTTTACTTTTGGAGAAGAGATAAAAGGGCCTTAAAATATTCAATCATGATAAATTGTGTAAATATATGTAGGCCTATAACTTAGCCCCTCTAGCCTTCTCTATTATAAATTTGATTAAATTTTTACTACAAAAATGCTCAAAAATGTACCGATTAACTGACAAATTTAAATTGATTGACTCATTAATTGAAAGTTAGCTGATGTAAGGATGAAATCTTTCTCTGCTCCTCTCTAGTTGCATATTAAATTTACAACAGTGCTTTCCATATAAAGATGCTTTCCATATATTGGAGCTTCCAATGTTTTCGTTAAGTGATATACAACTGACTTCTAGTACTCCCTGTTCTATTTGAGCACATAAAGCAGCCACGAGTTTCATATATGTACTTTTACCTTATATGTATATTCTCTTTACCAAGGGTTATGTGTACACACACCCATTGTACTCATTATCATAAACTATAAATACTGATGTCTGAGTCTCCCTGGGCCGCTAGTGAAGATGTAACATGAAACATCCTGATGTTATTAAACTTTTTTCACATAATCTGGCTATGGAATCAATTCTTATCAACCACATTCTCCTAATAACATTTGATTTGAAATCTGTGAAAAGAGAAGATAGATAAATAGATAAGATACTTTATTGATCCAGAAGGAAATTCAAAGTTTGGCAGCAGCAACATAGAAACAAATATAGTAACATAGCAGTCCATCCTCCTCATTCATCAGCTGGAGGAAGTAGAGAGTATTTACAGTTTTCTAACTAGTTATTAACCATCACAAACACTTTTAATTGTATAGTATTTACATACATATATTTTGGGCACAGTTTTAGAACAGCTTGGCAGAAAGAAAAGTACAGAAGGACTGACCACAACCGTACACATGCAGCTAATCCGCTCGCATTGCAAAGCACTGTATAGCCTCTTTATGAGCTTGTGATTGCTAAAATGTTTACAGTTGTATACAGACAGCGCACAGCTCACTGATTTTATCTCAACGGGCTGCTTTGACAATATACTCAATGGGGGATTTGTTTTCTCCTTTATAAAAGAAAAGTGGGATAATACAGCTTTAAAGGAGACATATTGTGCTTGTGCCTGATATACAGTTATGACACCTGTGGAACATACGTGGATCATGTATGTACGGACATTTTAAATCTCAATATTGATAACATGACTTCATAAAAAAACAAAAAAAAAAAAACAAAACAACACAAGTTGGCTGATTTCCATGTTAGAAAACTACTGTTCCCAATGTGACTTGATGTTGCCCTAAACATCCTTACAACAAAACGCTGTGAAGTTGTCAGCACCTCTGATGGATAGCTGCACATAACGTGGATTTCTTAGTGGATTTCTTTGTCATATGTACCAAAATAAACAGACGATGCTATCACTGATCAATAAAAATAAAATTGTAGAACGAAGTAAGTACAGAGCGTTGGGTGTATACAGGTGGCAATAAAAACAGGGGGTTAATAGGAACAATGACATTGTGAAAACAGATAACTCAAACATGCACAAATTATGCTCAATACAACTTCAAAAATGTAAATAAAGAGGAAACAACAATAACATAGTTAAAAGCTATGAAAAAAGTCAAGTTTTCCAACCTTGATTTTCTTTCTTTCTACCTACATTTTAGTATCAAGAGCTGTCTTAATCAAGTTACTGCCCTTAAACAGATAAACCTCAAAACTAGTTTCCATCTATATTGTATATTGTTAGTAATCTAAAAACTGTGTAGAACTATATGTGTATAAATATAAATAACACTGTAAAATAGTTTGTATCCAAGTCTAGTGTAATGTGGTTTGGAACAGCTTCTTTTCAGAGCACAAGTATCCAAACTAATGAGCTACGACTTGATATCCACTGCAGGAACATAAGCTGACTCAAGTTTTAGTCTCTCAAAGTTAGGGGTCTAGGTGAACCATTTTATATTTGTTGTTTTATGCTGCAGGAAAGTGCGCAGTGCCTTGATGTAGCGTCCATCGTTAACTTTAAAAGAGGGAGCAAAACAAAAGTTGCGAGTGGGCCTCTTATCTGCAGGTAGTTAAGGTCGACGCGGTGAAGAATGTCACTCAGGCACTTCATTAATGAGCTGCTCAGCGCCGATATCTCCTGAGCTTTTGGTGTTGACCCTGAATGACCCACAAGGGCTTCACTGTTTGTCTGCACTGAGGTTCACTCTCCCTTTGGGCACTGCATTATCATTATGAAGTATACGCCACAAACATGAGCTAAGGACTTCCTGTTAAATGCAGAGTCTGCTAGTTCTTTATACTCCATGGGGTCAAAGAAGGACATGAAACTACACTGTAAAACAATGTCAAACTTTTCCATTGGATGAATCATCATTAAAGTTTGCAGCTTAAAGGGCCAGTATAATGCTATTTTATGATCTATGTTATAATGTTTCCTCATCAAAAACATATCCAGCGTTGTGTTTTGTTTCATTCACACAGAAATTCTGCATATAGGCTGAAGTCTTTTTTCTAAACTGGAAAACACAAAAGGAAGTTGTCCACTGTCTTTTTAAACTCCATACACCTTCAGTAGAATCATTTGGATAATTACAGCCCTGGAAAAGCTGTAAACTACCACCTCATGACATCACAAGGTGGAACAGAGCATTTTGAGCTTTGGCCATGTAGACAGACAAAAATTAAAGGGTTACTCAAACATGTCTGAATGAAATAAAACACAACTACATATATATTTTTGAAGAGGACACTAGATTAGAACATAGGTTAAAGTTCACAAGAGTCAGTTTTGTGTAATATAATATCTTTAAGAAAGACCTATATTTTGATCAATATATAACAAATGGATACCACTGCACAACAAGATACCACTATTTACCATGTTTACAGCAACTTCTTTTGTACAACTTAATATATGCAGTGTAAAGAGAATCACTGACAATAGAATAATCAGAACACAGTGTTTGATTCCTTGGAGCAATAGAAAAGTTTGTCCATTCATTCTACACTGTGCTGCATCAACAGTGTGTCTGCAGACTCCCAGAACATACAATTTTAAACCAGCTCAAGCCCCCAGCGCCGTAACAGTCAAACATGTTGACTCATGAGCACATAACGTCTACCTAAAACTGGGCAAAACTTTAGGGCCAAAGTATGCGCCCTCTCCTCGCAGTCACAGATATTTAAACGTTGGTAACTTTTTTGGTGGAGGGTCTGTCTCCTGCTTGTGTATATGAAAAATTCCACAGTAGGGCATTACATTTATTTGTCCCCTTTGGAAGCACACAAAAAGTTTATGTTTTTCAACAATAAACACCTTTAACTGAATAAATGCAAGATAGATGTTTTATGCCTTACTTGACATCGTGCCTCTGGTGCATCTCTATTGGAAGAATGTTCAGCAGTTACCATGGTGGCACAATGAGTGTAAAATCCCTCAGTCGTCCAGGTAGAATTCATGGCAAAAGTAGAAATTCAATTTGTCATCTGGACAAATGTTGATTTTGGTCGAATACATTTCACAGCTCATCCAAGCTGCTTCTTCAGTTCTGGTCAGACGCTGGTGGACACTGCCTTTTATCTGCCTGAAGGGAGGAGCTAACTACACTGAAACTACTCTGAACCTAACACACCTAATTGTTTATAGTTTCTGTTAGTTAGATAGACCTATTGAACTTGCACTGATTGTAGAGTACACAAAGTAGAAAGAGAATTCTTTTTTGAACAGAAACCTCAGACATGGAAACCTCAGACATCTTTTGTCTTCTATTTACAACTCCATCCTAAAACCTAAATCAAAGAAAACAATAGGGGTAGCTGGGTCAGGCCCAAAGGTGTGAAAGCTCCATTATGGCCCTGAATGATTATGCTAATATGATCCCACACTCAGTGCAAGTTCAATAGGCCTAGCTAACTATTAGAAATTGTAAACAAGTTGTGTTAGTTTCAGAGCAGTTTCAATGTAGTCAGCTCCTCCCTTCAGTCCTCCCCTCAGTCAAAATTCTGACAAATGCATTTTGACCAGAACTGAAAAAGCAGCTTGGATGAGCTGCAAAACATATTTGACCAAAATAAACTTTTGTCCAGTTGACAAATTGAATTTCTCCTACTGCCATGGTGGCACAATGCACACATTAGCAAACACAGACAAAAAAAAAAGCATTTAAGAGATTTAAGATATTCTGAAAGCTCAAGAAAAAATCCAAAATGGATTTAAACAACACAGTTTCAGGAGCCTGTGATCAATACGGGCTTTAGTGGTCCTGTTCAAGTGTTTGATTTTCAACAAAATGTGAGAGTGACTAACAGTTGGCTAACTGGCTCACTTGTGATTGTATTTTTATGTGTGAGAGACTTGTTTAACAGCACAATTCAGCTCACATGTTGTAGTTCCAACCAAGTCAGCTCTTTCTGGTCAGACTGTGTTAAAGTAATGTCCATATTAACTCTAACTTGAGCAGCAAAGCTTCTAACAGAGTAGTGCTTTCAGTTAGCTTCACACTCCCACTAGTGCACCTTTAGGTTGTTGCAGGTTACATGCCCTTGACTATCAACAAAATAAATTCAGCAGCATACTTGCACAAGCTGTATTTGGTAGTGAAGTCATGCACATAAGCCAAACGACTTGTGGCAAGAAGAGATGATCAGTGATCCTAAGGGAATAAAGTACCAGCATTCAAAAGCATTGAGTTTAGTGGGTGGCATCTGGGCCTGTCCAAACTTTCCCTAATAAGATATCATTTTCAAGTTAAACACACTTGTGTCTTCATTTAACCCATCATGTTTAATAGTGATAATCATAATTCGTGGATATATTGTCCTTATAGATTTGCCTGGCTGTCTTCCTGGTGTCACGGTATATTTTGACAAGATTTTGATATTAAAACTTTCCTACAACAGTTGCTCTTTTACCCTTCAGTCTGTCGAGAAGTATATGGCCGTCCTAATGATGTCTTGCAGGGGAGCTGTAAAGAAGGATTTTGGAGTTTTTATTCCGGTCATGATCCGTACAGTCTTTTCAAGTAAAAATACGACTCAGATGAAAAGCAGTGGGTGGAGAGACGCTTTGGTCATTATGGGTCAACTGTAGGTCAAACTTTCTTTTGGTCTTTTCAGGAAGCTGCACTGAAAAGTGTCCATAGCCCTGACTATAATGTCTTCTTAAACACTGTATCTCAGGTTTACCATAGATTCGGAACACTGGACCTAAGACAGGTCAACTTTGAACCATCTTCTTCTGAACAATCAATGCACTTATGTCACTGTAATATAGATTCTGAATCACAGGTACGTTGAACTTCCTTCCTGAGGAGAGTAAAATAGAATAGGACAAACAGAACTAGGTAACTGTGGTTTATTTGAAAACTGCACAAAATGTTAAAAGGCATGGTCCAAAAATAATTATTTATTGAAGTATAAGTATTTAATTTGTTTGGTGTCAGTAGTAATTAAGTTATTACCACTGTAAATGCCACAGATGCCTAGTATTTATTTATTGCAAGTACATAGGGGGATCTTTGTTTATTATATTTGATTTTCCAGGGGGCTAAATCTTTTTGGGGGGCTTCAGTCTGGGGACCAGATAATTAAATTGCACATAAGTATTATGTTTTATCTCTATAAATCCACAAACTACTAGTTACTTAAATCTAAGTTAGTTTTGTTGAATTGGTTGCTGATAGAACTAGGACTGTCAGGTCTAAATCAAGACTAATCCATGTCTACAGTAGGTTTACTCTAAATGAGCACTCCATCAGGCCTTAAAAACATCTTAAACATGCCTAAATAAAGCACTGAAGCAAAACTAAAGCAGGACTACCAAATCTCATCTAAATATAAATGCCATTACAACATCTAGTTTAGTTGATGTTGAAAGCACAGTGCAGTAGACAACCACAATAACTGATCTAACTAAGGTATATAGTAGGGATGGGACAAGAACTTGTGCCAGAAGATCTCATGAGCTAAAATTGCCAAAAGATTGTACACACATGAGAAAAAATATCTAGTGAGATTCTTGCCCCTTGTTTTTACATTTGAATTGGACAAAAAGGGTAAACTTTGTTGAGTTACACCTGTAGCTTTTCCAAGAAGCATGGCCACTGTAACAGCAAGAATTGTTAGGCCAAAATTGTGAACTGAATCGATGTATTTATTATAAATTATGTCAAAATCTCAACATGTCTCATTCTCATGGACAGAATCATGAGTCTTATGTTTTTAAATTGAGTCTCATCACACCCGTAGTAGTAAGTGTGCTAAGAACAAACCAAGCTTTATTTATTTATTGTATTACTTATTTATTTCAAATTAAATTTATCTGTACTTGTACATATACATTAATATAATGATGCCTTATTTGACACTAGTCTCTTGCTGTTTTTGCTACTGTGAGCTACTGTGTAATTTCCCTTATGGATCAGTAAAGTCTAAGGTTGTTACCGGGCCCTATATAGTGTTCGTGACTGTAACAACAATTGCTATTTTAAGTACCTAGTAATTAACACTTAGGAGTAATTGGGTACTGAACAAGAAGCTACAGCAGTATTTCTGAAGTTGATTTTCACAAAGTTTTCCTTACCCATTCCATGCCTGAAAATGTTCTTTTCTAACTCACGTTGTCATTATCATCCCTGCCTTTTCGTTCATTATAATCATGGTGCTGCCTGCCCCATACAGGCTTTAATATGTGAACTGTGGAGCTGCTTTACCTACCAGGCGTTAATCATGCAGAGCTTATAATGAATCTCTCTCGGACCATTTCCCAACTCAGAGTTATGCTTAAATCCACACAATACCTGTTACAATGAACAAAATGTGCCACTGCTTATATTGTGTGAAAATGACTAACTTATGTGTTCCAGTGGAGGGCCCATTACATAAACTGCATGCATTCATCCGACTACAATGTTTATGATGAGAAATTATCCAAAACATGTTCCCAGGTGGTGGTAATTTACATGGTTTAAATGCATGGGCTACTGCTGCTGCTGCCTATTTATTTTACAAATCACTTTTAACAGAACAGGCCCTGTCCTAAGCCATCAACAATACATAACTGCCACTAGTGCTAGATTTGCCACTTTTTCTGTAAGATTTATCTGTACCACTTTATACTCACTAGCCTTAATAAAGCATGAAAAATGAATTGCTGATTAAAGTCCCTATAATGTGTAAAATTGACTTTCGTGAACTTTGAGCCATGTTATGATGCTTTTACCTCATCAAAAACATACCTGGAGTTGTGTTTTGCTTCATTTACACATGTTGAGTAACACCGCATTATTAGGCTGTCTATGTCTCCAAGGCTAAAAATGCTCTGTTCCACCTTGTGATGTCACAAAGCTGTAATTATCAAGTTAACATCTACCTTTGATGTAATGTTCAGTTGAGATTGAAACTTGCAGGACTGAAATCATCAAAATGATTCTAGTAAAGGGGTGTGAAGTTTAAAAACACAGAGGAGCACTTCCTGTATTAATGCATGACATTGTGTTTTGTGTTTGAGAGATCCTAAATATACAAGGTTTGTGTGTTAAACATGCATGAACAAAACACAACTCCAGGTAAGTCTGTGATGAGGAACTAACATTATAACATAGATCTGCAAATAGTGTAATAGGAGCCTGTAAGAATGATACAAGATTGGGAACTACGTAATTAAAAAGCGTGGGGGGAGAAAACATGGAAGTATCCAATAAAACCAGATTTAATCACATTGAATAAAATTGTACTGAAATTTTAAACGATGCTCATGAAAACTATTGGTTCTATTAGTGCACTAAACAAGAAATGAACCACTCGACCTTCTAATTATCACATATTACACTGTGTTTAATCAAATTAGCACTAAATGGCTTTGACAATAGAGAGAACAGGCAGGGAGCATATTGGTCTGATTTCCAACCACAGTCACTATGAAAAGTATAAGTGCTGGGGCCATGAGACTTAGCATACCGCTGTCACCTCCCACTGTGCCATTAGAACAGATATAATGAGCTCAGGCTTTTGAACAATGCACAGGACGTACATGAAGCTAATCGCTACTTTTAGCTGCCCCCGGAGTCATTTATTTACAACATGCTGATGTATCTGAAATATGATGATGGTCTTTTACTGTTTAGATGACATCTACATAATATACAGACATTTACAGTTACATTTGAGGAGAGGAAAGCTATAATGGTAATAGAAAAGGGGAGTTGCATAAACTGATGTACTGATCTTGGGACTGAACATCAAAAATGTAAAGTGCCTATGACAGGTTAGAGTACTCATTTTACTAGAACACAGATAAGATCATTATATTTAAGATTTTTGAAAAACAAACAAACAAACAAAAAAAAACAAAAAAAAAAACCTTCACACTAATTTTCCCAATATGGCCATTTTTTAGGTTTAAAATGTTACTTCCTGGTTAAAAATGGTAACATCAAACTAAGAAATTCCATGACTGTTCCTTAGCAACACATTACTATCTGACAAATATAAATTTCTTTATTTTGTTGAAATAATTGTGTGTTTCTTACATGTAAATTATGCCAAACTTTGGACAGAATTCTCCAAAGTACCACCAGTATGTTTTAGAACTTTCTACTTTGAGTCATTTTCAACATATTTTTCAAGTTGCTTACTTCATTGGTATGAAGCTCTAATTTATATACATAATCCCACCAAATTAATAAATAAAACATTTGAGAATCATGCAGCCCTGTCATAGGCACTTTAATGTTGTGGTCAGATGTACAAAACTTCTAAAGAGATACAGTCCATTCCAAAGAGCAATATAAAATTTAAACATGAGAGTTGTGCAACATCCTGATAAGATCCTGAGTGAGTATGAGTAAAACATTACATTATAGTGTCAAAATAGAATCAGTTTAGTATTTAGCTTCTTAAAATCTCCATTCACAAAGGTCCGGATCTGCAAAACTCTACTGGTGATTAAGGAAAACTCAGTGATATGTTTCGCATGTTTGTAGCTGGGCTTGTATTTGGCCAATAAGACAATAAGAATCATGTTGAAATATTTGATTTAAATGTCCCTTTCTTTTCCAAGTATGGCAGCTTGAAGCCTAACTACACTCAGAACAATCAAAAACCACATATAAAGACCTTAGAAATTCAACTAAAGGTGAGATTTTTGATACTATTTTGCTGGTGAAAATATATTTATCTTGTATTCCTTTTTCAAAACACAACAGTGTCTGCAGTTGCGTGTCTTCACACATCTGAGCTGCTGTCACACCATCAATGCTACAGCTCTGCCTCTGTGTTTCTAATATTGTTCAAAAGACAACATGTCTGTAGAGCCACATATAAGAGAGCTTTTTGACAGAAAGCTTAAAAATGTAGGTACCACTTTATGATAACTGCACTTTAAACATACTATATTATGCAAAATGAGCTCTTTTAAGCTTTTAGCAGTGTTATGATGTTGTTACCTCCTCAAAAACATACCTGGAGTTGTGTTTTGTTAGTTTGTCTACATCTCCAAAGCTCAAAAAATGCTCCTCCTTATGATGTCAAGATGCGGTACTTTTCAAGTTGACAGCTATCTTTTATGTTCTGTTTGGGAGAGATCGGCAAATCCAGGACTGAAAATATCCAAACGATTCTAGTGAAGGTGTATGGAGTTTAAAAACACAGTGGGACAGAGTGTTTTCCTTTTGAGAGAAGAACTGATTGTGTCTTAATCATGTGTGAATGAAACAAAACACAACTTTGGGTATATTTTTGATGAAGAAACATTACAACATAGATCAGTAAATAGAGTAATATGGGTCCTTTAATAAAGAATGAACATAAACTGATTCATAAACTGACCCACAATGAGTATTGCAGTGGGCAGCCTTCAGCTTTCAGTAGGCACAAACAGTCTTTTCTGTTAATCTTAAACTTCAGTGACAGCTAAGGACAGTCGAACTCGGGACAGCCCACACACCAGCAGTTCCACTTCTGGACTCAAACTTGACAAAAACTACAAAAGGACTTTAATGGGGGGAGAGTGGGAGGAGAAACTCAGACAGCATTTGATCTACGGTCAGCGGGGATACAAGGGTTCACTTGGGGAGGAAGTTAACAAGCTGACAATCTCTAAATGTGCGCTAAGGCTCGCTGGCTACAGGCTATTTCCTGAATCACAATGAGAATCTTGACACTAAAAAGGTGACATATAATTCCTGGCCATTTAAGTCATCATCACAAACTTTGCAACCGGTTTGGGTAAATCTTATTATCATTTTACAGTTTTGTAATGTAAGATTTTAAGGTATACTCTCAACCCTTTCTAGTGGAAGTCTGCTACTTGTCTCTATATTGAGAAATTACTGCTTTTCTTTGAATATTATATCGTGAAATTTATCCTGTATTTATTAAATCGCATGTGTTTGGCTGCCAAAAATACCTTAAAAACATGCATTTGTACTGGGAGCTGCCTCTCCACAGATCAGACCTGTAACATGACTTGCTGGCACCATATTCTTGACTGCATGGAGATAGATATGTTTAATGCTAAGATGTGGAACATTCTTGGCAAAGCATCATCGTGGAGACAAGCATGTAGCAGACCATCAAAAATAAAACTTGCATATTGTACTTTAAAGAATACAATATTATAGATTTTCATGGATTTAATTAACTTTTAAACATGCCTTTGCTCGCCTTAGGTAGTTTTTAGTATATTTTTTTAACTTAAAATAATGTCTATATTTGGAAAACACAGGCATTGGAGCTCCTTCAGTGTCTGCAATGTGAGTCCAGAAATTACATTTGTGTATTAAAAACTGCACAGGAATTTTACCTGTGATGCAACAATCTGAGCAAAATGCGAATGGAGCATTTTTGAGTGCTCCGAGAAGACAACTTCAGATTCATGAGTTAATAAAACAAGCACGAATGTAGCAAAATACAACTCCAGGTATGTATTTGATTAGGGAACAACAATATAACAGCTCATAACAGTCAATTTTGCATAATATGAGCCCTAACCATGATAAAAGAGCCGATTTCACAGGGAGAGAAGAGAGAGTTGTTTGGTAATTAATGTTAACATGTCTTGAAGCAGCAGTGCAGTGAAGACAGCTCATTAATATTTCAGAGTATAAGGCCCGGGTCGTGTCTGGCGCTGTAATGTGCACTTTTCTCTTCCAACTTTTCGTCCTCATCAACCTTTTATTCTGATGATACTGTTCCTGAGCTCCCTGCCTCCCAAAGCCAATTAATGTAGAGCAGAGGAGAGGCATATTCTCAAACAATTTCAACACTGCTCACAAGGCTTCAACGGGAAGTGTTCCTGACATATGTGAAATCAATAGAGGAGCGATGCCCTTTAAAGTCTTGATGGTGTGTAGCAGAGACATGGTTTTGTTTGATCTGCATGATTTGGTGGAATGGGAGGAAAACAGTTTGGCTTTGACATGGAGAATAAAAGGGAAGATGAGAGGGGATAGAAGGGGCAGTAATGAACCATTTTCTTCTGGTCTAAATGATGTGCCATATGTGTAATGTAACAGAGCAGGGCAATGGTCACGCTAAGATTTGGTTGGCCTGGTGCAAAAAGAGGTTGAGGGGTTTTTTGCTTTAATTTTAAATACATTTTATTCAGTTACAAAGATATATGATGTTTATATTAGGAAAAATATTGTAAGGATCATTGGTTCGCCAAAGTCATTAAAGTTGCTTTGCGTAATTTTTCTGGTAGAGATTCTGCCACCTCCTTATCTGTGTGTTTCATAGTATGACAAAAAACTAACCTGTCTCCATGGAAACAAACAGATGACACTAACAGGACAGGAGGTGGCCCGTCTTACAGTAAAAATTGTTTTTCAATGAATGTTAAACGGCCCATATTATGATTCTGATCTATGTTGTCATGTTGTTTCCTCATCACAAACAGACCTGGAGTTGCGTTTTGTTTCATTCACACATGTTAAACACACAGTCCCTGCATATGTAGGCTGAGTTATTTTTTGTCAAACTTAACACACTCTTATGGATGTCATGTGGTAATACAGGAAGTGCTCCAATGTGTTTTGTCCATACGCAACATTTGGATGATTTTACTAAACTAAAAGTAAAAAGTAGCTGTTAACTTGAAAACTACCACTACATGACATAACAAGGTGGAACAGAGCATTTTGAACTTTGGAGATGTAGATGGACTAATAATGCAGGGTTACTCAAACATGAGTCAATGAAAAAAAAAAAAAAAAAACTCCAGGTATGTTTTTGATGAGGTAACAATATTCTAGCATGACCTAAAGAGACAGTCTGCAAATTTTGACATAGGACCTCAGAGTTTTTAAGTATTCCATCTAGTCCTTGTATCTGCAGAGGTCACTGGTGCTAGGCTAGCGCATGTCAATGGCCACTGTTAGCCTGCCACTAAAAACAGTCTTACCCACGCCACAAAGCACCCGAGGCAAATTTATTATTACTTCAGAGTGTCCATGTGAATCTCTGTGTTGATAGAATAAGTTTAGAAGTAAAACCAATCTTGCATTTGAAGGATTTATGTCTGCATAGCAGCAGCAGTGAGTTGTACTTCCTGATAGAAAGCTTGGCAGGGGCGGACAGCACCTATCTTACTGGCAAAGTAAAATTCTGCTGCTGCGGAGAAAATAGTCCCTCAACATGAGACAATTCATGCGATACAAGATTAGTTTTTTTTTTCAAACATTATTCTATCAACACAGACATTTACATCGATAGTCTGGTGTAATAATAGATTTGCTTTGGGTGTTTTATGGAGTGAGTAAGAGGGTGTTTTTAGTAGCAGGCTAACTATGACTGTTGACATGCGCTAGCCTAGCACCAGTGACCTCTGCAAATACAAGGACTGGATGGAATATTTTAAAAAGTGTCTCCACACGTCTCCAACACTCTGGGTCACTAGGAAATGAGGTCCTATGTCCAAAATTCCAGACTGTCCCTTTAAAGCACACAAGAATAAATTCAGCATAATATAGGGCCTTTCAGCAACACCTGCAACTGAATAAATGCAGGGTAGATAGGATGTTGAAAGCTATACTCTGGAATATTCCAGGCCAAGCAATGACTTCTTCAGACATGTAGCAGACCCCTAGGAGAAAAATTACACAGTGTACCTGTAGTACAAAAGGTCAGTTTTTAACAAGTCAGTGTTTTGGTGGTGTGCTCTCCGTGTACTTCAACTTGCACATGTTTTAAACAAATCAGTCACAGTAAAAATTTCACTAAAGCATAACTTCTGTGCTACTAATAGATGTAGCAGCACGAATACAGAATTCTCTATACAAATATAAACAAGAAAATGTGACCCTGTATCCAGCATGTGCACTTCATTGATAGTCAAAAACACAAGAGCAATTTTCTGGGACGTAATACCATTCTGTCCCATGATTTAATTCCCAAGGTTAATATAATAAAGCCTGCTGCTGAAATTAATTACTCAATTAACAGGAAATAATGTGCGTAGTCGATTAATGTTTTAAGTCGTTTATCACGGTGACCACCACACGAGGCTCTGTTGCTCATTACATGCTGTTGAGGAGTTCAGTGAATGAATTATGCATGAGGAAGAAGTTTGTGATGCAGTGAAGGCCTCTCTTCCTCCTCTTTTAACTTGTGGCCTGATCTAAAGTGAGCTATGGGCCTAGCAGTATAGTACAGAATACTGCGTCTAACCTCTAGCTCTGTCAAAACGCTTGTTGCTTTGATATTTCTCATATACAGTCCACTCAGCAGGAGTCCAGACACCTTTTCACTTGTGAACTTGCCTGCTGATTAAAAACTCTGGGCTTACCGTGTGTGCATATGAAAGTTCATAGAAAAAAAGGAGACGGCACTGTCAAAAGTACATGCAGATCATAATATTTTTTACTTCGTGACTATTGTACAAAATATATATGTGTGTATGTTAATCCTACCTCTTAGTCTTAACTATTACCACTTCTACTAGTGAAATTTGGATGCTACCTTGAATGTTGTAAGCTATAATAATAAACAGTTAATTTAAAGGTGCGAGTAACTTTTCTGGTGCCGGGTCCACCACCAGTTTGTCTCCATGAAGATGTTATTGCTTTGTATGTGAAGAGCCAACTCCACTCACTGTAATGTGTGTGTTTTTAATGTATTTCTGCACTATAAACACCTGTAACTGAATAAATACATGATATGTGTAATGCCATAATGTGGAACATTCTAGGCAATGCATTTACATACAATCAGGTCTAGCTAGTTGAGGGCTGCCACAGAAAAGTTGCTGGAATGTTTCACAGTATGGCATTAAACTTTCCTATTAAATTATATGTGTTTTATTGCTCATACATTAAAACACACACATTCTTGCTGTGAGTGGCTGTCTCTCCACAGATATGACTTGTAACTGTTCACATTTTTTCCCATATAATGACACATTTTAGGCAAATCTATAATATTTCTATGGAAACCAGCAGGTGACACACCCTGCAGAAAAAGTGACATAACTCATATTTATCATACTCAGGGGTGAATTGGGTTTTTGTGTTTGCAAACACAAACACATTAGCGTGGCTCTGTGACCTGCTTGAGGTTGATTTCAGAGAAAAGAGTGTTTTAAATGTGGTCAGAGAGGGCTGTTGAACAGAAAATGCATAATGTATTCTAATGCTTTTTTTTCTTATTCTGAATTTCTCAAGAGAGTCTCGGGACAGTGTGACTGAATTCTCGCTCAGCTCTGGTCAGTGAACATGCTGAGGACGTGTGCCACCTCTTGGCTGCTTCCAGTATTCAACTGATACTCTGCAGCTGACGTCATCAACACTCCCTGGGGCTGTGATGCTAACTGTAGGCTCTCCCCCATCTTGAAGCTCTGTTACTCAAGACAGACTTTAACACAATCTGACTTAGCTGGAATTACAACAGATGAGTTGATTTTTACTGTTAAACAAGCCCCTCTCAAATTATTTTACAACCAGAAACCTGCATTAGCCAACAGTTTTTCAGTTTGTCCCTCTCACGTTTTTGTTGAAAATCAAACTCCTAAAGAGGACCATGAACATACTGATGACAGACTCCTGAAAATGTGTTTAAGTCCATTTTTCTTGAGGTTACCACTTGAGTTTTAGAGAGTGCTTTTTTGATTAGATTGAAATGAAATCTTCTTCAAGCAGTTTCTCATTTCTCGCTGAAGCATTGCCACACACTGATAGAGCCAAATATTCACATTTAATCTCTATGGACAGTTGTTATCTGGTACGCGGCAGGTGTCCAAACATTGTGACAAATAATACAGAGGCCCACACTTACATAACCAACATCACTCAATCAACTGTCTGAGAACAGCCAGCATTGTAAACCTATTATGTAAAACATAGCAGGATCACCACCTGTGGGATGTTGTATTGTATATTCTGACACATTTTTATCACACATTTCACAAGATACTGACCAACACTAACACCCACAAGAAATGCAGTTGTTTTGGAGATATTCTGACTGTTAAGTAAGGACAATTTCACCAGAATCATTTTGCTGATCATTTTCCTTTGAAAGATGCACCCCGCCCAAAAAAAAAGGTGATACAAATCTGTAAAAAAAAAAAACTGTAATCACAATGACTGTAGATGAATTTTCTTTTTGTTAATCAAGTTTTACAGAATCACAGTCTAACTGCTTGTGGCTTTTTAGTTCATATGGTCTTATCAGCCAAATTTGTTACAGTAAAAGTAAAGGATATGGAGAGGAGAACAGATTTTGGAAGAACAAATTTTGATATTTTTTTGTGTGTGTGTTTGACTGACTAAAAGGCTGTACTGTTTATGTTCTTGACTCATTTAAAGGTGCACTGTGTAACTTTTCTGGTAGAGGGTCTGCCACCTGCTTGTCCATATAAGATATTATTGTTTTGCCATGATTATTCCACAGTATGGAAATAAACATTACAATGGAGACAGGTTAATGGTCAGATCTATGGAAAAGAAAGCACCTGGTAAGAATTCATGTTTTTAATGTATTTTTGAGCTATAAAACATCTCTAATTGAACAAATACAAGAGAGACATGTTTAATGGTCACATTTTTCCATAGCGCTTTTCCACCTTCACTTTTCCACTTTTCCAATAAGGAACCACTAGACAGCACATTAGTGAACGCAGACAGTGGTGTGGAAGGTGGGTTAAGTGTCTTGCCCAAGGACACAACAACAGCATTTATCTGTGGGAGCTGGAATCACACCAGCCAACCTGTGGATCAGTGGCTCTGACCGCTCAACACCCATGATGTTTATGTCAAGAGTGAAATTCATATCGCCAGTCTTCAGATCAGTGGATGAATGCTCTACCAACTGAGCTACTGCTGCCCTACTGTGGAACATTCCAGGCAAAGAAACAACATCTCCATGGAGACAAACAAGTAGCGGACCCTCCACTTTAGAATTTCTCCTTTGCCTCTACTTTAGAAGTTACATACTGCACCGTTAAAGAGAAATAACTAAAATGAATAACTAAATGAAATAAAACCAAATCAGAAATTGTGACTGATCACCACAAGGGAAAAAAGTCTCTTTCCAATCATACCGCCCAGTCCTAATAAGAAGCGATATTGATTTTGTACGCCCAACACTACAGCTGCTTATGGTCCTGTACTTGCACTCACTAATCAGAGCACTAAATAAGAATTCCCAGTGCATTTTTCAGATCTCTTTATGAGCTGCAGAAGTAGTTTAATGACTGGCTTTAGCTCTGAGCTTAAAAACAAGTGTGCCCTTGTTTGTTGATATGGTTCATCTCATTTAATTAAATCTGTGCTGAGAACAGTATAATAAGGAACAACTGTTTGTAAAATGGCCGCTTTGGAAGCTCTACAATTCAATTAAGCAACTCTCACTGGTGCATCTGTAACAAAGGAAGCACTGGGGATGCAAGAGAAGAGTGGGATTAATGAATCGCAATGAGGATTAGACAGTGCAATTTACTATTTATTTCATATTTGAGTTATTTTTATTAGATTTATTTTACATATATTTGTGTAAAATTTTATGTTTGTGTAAAATTCCACAATATGTTCCAATCAATAAACCTTATTTCTATTACCCAATAAAACCATAGCTGACCTAAGTGCATTTACATATTTTACAGGAATTGTGTATTTAAAAAAACACCCCATTTAAGGCAAATTGTACAAACTGTGAAATTGGCTGATTCAGTTCTGACCCCTTATGCCCCTTTTACCGATCATAATTTTTTTTTTTTTTTTTTGTGCCTTGGGATATACAAAAAGTCATTTGATGCCATTTCTATTCATTTCTACATTCAATATGAAATGACTGACAAATGCTATTCATTATATATGCTGAGGGTCTAGACTGGACTTCATCACTTCCTCTTGTTTCTCAGGGCGTTGACTAGTGCTCCGCTCAGTGTCAGTGCTAACAATGTAATGGCCCCCGCACCAAAGTTGGAGTGAAAGTTAGACTGGAAATATCATCTATAAAAGTGAGTAATCTTTCTTGTATTATATTATGATGAACATACAGTAAAGTGCAAAATATGGTACGGAAACTATTTTTTGCAAAAGATGGACCATGGAAAACTATTATGGCGTGTTCTTATGCTTATGCCAAGTGACTGATTTAGATTAAAACTGTTTAAAGGTCCTACATCATGTACATTTAACATGCCTGGAGTTGTGTTTTGGTTCATTCACAGTTTATTCTACAAAGGTGTATGGAGTTTAAAAACACAGTGGAGCACTTCCTGTATTACTACATGGCATCACAAGGTGGAACAGAGCATTTTTTTGTTTGAGAGAAGAACACAGCCTAAACATGCAGTTTTTTTGTGTTAAATGTGTGTGCATTAAACAAAACACAACTCCAGGAATGTTTTTGATGACGAAACAACATTATATAACATGTAGTAGATTAGAAAATAGCATAATATGGACCCTTTAAACAGATTTTTACCATCTTGGGGAATGGAGCAAATATACAAATTAAAAGGCTAACACTCTGAAAAAGAACAATTGATCTAATTGTTATATACCAATCCTTTGTTATTTGTGTAAAGTGAGAATAAAACTTCTCACATCAAATACCAAATTAGTGGGCATGAAAAGCCTAAACCTAATGAGGCTGGACCATAGCTAAAACTTGAACCAAACCTGGACCATGATCATAAAAACTTAAAACAAGAAACATCACCACTTTAAACCTGTAGTTACAGTTTTAAAGGGTCCATATTATGTTATTTTCTGATTTATATTACATTGTTTACCTCATCATTCCTGAAGTTGTGTTTTGTTTCATTCACACATGATTAACACACAGATCTTGCATATTTAGGCTGAGTTCCTCTCTGAAGCATAAAACACACTGTTCCACTTGATGATGATGTCATGTGGAAGTGCTCCACTGTGTTTTTAACTTCATGCACTTTCACTAGAATCATTTGGATACTTTCAGCCCTGGAATTGCCGATCTCTACAAAACTAAAGATAAAAGACAGCTGTTGACTTGAAAGCTACTGCTTCATGACATCACAAGGTTGAACAGATTGCTCTGAGCAAGAAGTAGAGAGACTAATAATAAAGGCTTACTCAAACATGTGTGAATGAAATTAAGCACAACACAACTCCAGGTATGTTTTTGACGAGGTAACAACATTCTAACATGACTTAAAGCTCACAAGAATCAATTGTACATAATATAGGGCCTTAAAACTTAGACTCGGACCTATGTCTAAGCCAACATTATAGCGCCATGTGCCTAAAATACAGGCAGCAACAAGCCAGTCTGTGATATGGTCTATAAAATGCTAATATTCACTATAGCCACTGTGCACTGAGTCTGATTGTGTAAGAGCTGTCTGTTCAGCACCACAAAGCTCTGCTCACAGCTTTTATCTGAAACATGACAAACTTTGCATACATGAATGTGTATGTATGTCATTACAGCATGCTTCATGGGGATGAGTACAGCTGCCTAGTTACAGTATTTATGCCACAAATGCTAAAAATATTAAAATGCAGAGTAAGAAATGCCATGCGACTCTAACCATTAGTTTGCATCTGTGTGATGTTTTCAGTGGTCTGCACCTTCTGCTGTAGAGAAACAGGTGAACTCACTGACTTTTACTGTGAGACGTGCCTAATACCAGCATTTCATTGTACTTCATTTGTGACTTTAGTTTCAAAGGGACAGTGAATATGTTAACATGCACATGAAATATTGGATCATTAGTACAGTTACATCTGATGTGAATAGTAAAAGGAGTAGTTTTTTTTTTCTTTTCCTGATAGATCACCCCTGTGTTGGTTTTGTCAAGGAAAATTATGCAAAAAGAGCAATCTAATTCACCAAAGATACACATGAAAGAGAATATTTAATATAATTTGCCTTTTAAATACAACAGTTGCTATAAAAATCTGTTGATTTAACTGCTCTTGTCAGGTGTTTTTGATAATCAGGTTTCTTTTGTGCAGGCCAAAAAGTCAGATCTAATTATTGGGTTATCTTGTTATTGCTGCTGCTCTTATATTGCTCATTATTGTTTCTAAAAAAGTTTTAAGCAGCAGTAGGGATTAATAGCAGCCATAGTATTTCCTTTAAATGTATCTTCAGCCTATATGAAATCACTACAATAAGAAGTAACACGGATACCTCTTGCACGGGTTTGGGGCTAATCATGCGTTCAAAAAGAGACAGTAACAGCCCCGTGCGTGTTCTGTGCTCACCTGTACCAGTCCAGTCCTCGGTCATAGTTCCGGTCAAAGAAGTGTGGCTCTGTGCCCAGCGCGCGCACATCTGGGTGGATCCGGATAAACTCCAGCACCGCTCTCGTGCCCCCTTTCTTCACGCCGACTATGAGCGCGTTCGGCAGCTTCTTATTCCCGTACTTTTGCGCCATGCTTATGTTTTTATTCAACTTCCCTTCGCTCCAGTGACTCCCGGTAGAGCTAGTTCCAGCCGCGTCTCGCTGCGCCTCTTTAACATCCACGAAAGCCGAGGTGCAGCCCTCCTCCACTTTCCCAAGAAGTTTCTTGCCTCCCGCGTTCTTGCTCGTTACGCACCGCTTGTCCTCGTAAGCCTGGTTGGTCATGATTGTTCCGCGACAGAAGATGACACTGTAGCATAAATATGTGCAAGAGAGCGAAATCGTGAAAATGAAGACAAATCTGGCGCTGAATCTGTTTGGAGAGGTGAGGAGCCTATGTGCCATGTCTCCATTGGTTCAAAGTGCTGCATGTTGTTCCATCGGAGCGCGCGCTGCTCTGTGCTCTGCTCTGGTTACGGTCTGCCAATGATAAAGGCGCTCAAGTCACACACATTGGTGAAGTGGGGAAGCGCGCGCGTAATTCCTCTATAACATTATAAACTTCAAACTGCATCCAGACCCTATAGATGAATCGTATTTAGACTCAAAATATTGCTCCAAAACACATGATCCAAACAGCGCACGATTATAAAGTCATAAAAAGACGCTTGCCTGCAACAGTATCGTTACTGACGTCATATTTCATAATCTTTTCTGCAAATTCTATTTTAAAGGGCATCTTGAATATTTCACACTCGACAGAATAAATTGGATTTAAACGAGCAGATCTGCGCTTTTGCAAATGTATGTAGACAAGCCAAGGTTTTCAAAGCCCCAAGACCTCCAAATGTCATGACTCTTGGACTATCTGTTATATAATATCTCACGTACCAAACAGATTCTGAAGGTTTGGGGGGATTTCTGCGTCACTGCTGGAATATGTTTTACGCGCAATAGACAGAGAGGATCTGAGTTTTCCTTCAGAAATATGAAATGACTCTTGAGTGTTGACGAGACATACAAGCTCTCCGAGTGTATAGTAAAAATAAAAACAAACTTTAAAGTAATTGAGGAAATAAACAAAAATTAACAATTATAGAAAATAAAATGTTATGGAAAGGTGGAAATGTGGGATGTTTAAGGAATAGTAAGGAATGTATTCTAATAATAGACTGCAGTTCTATTCAGAGTGAAATATACCAAAAGTATTAATTTTGGTAGAACTACTTGATGGATTTTTATATTATTTTATAATTTTTTTCCACCAATATCTATAATCAATTGTAAAAATAACATAAAACTAAATATGCAATGATGGATGCACAGCTATTTGTGTTAATGTCATAAAAATGATATTATGTAATTTAATATTATGTGTATTACTTTCAAAAGCTATTAACATCCAGACTACACAACTAATGATTTTGTGGTTGCTATGCATGGTTCTTTGTGGACACTGGGAAGTGGGCACTGGACTGCAAGGACACCCATTGTAGTTGTAGTGAATGAGTAGTTCACAAGGGATTTCAAGAGCACAGGACACAGAAAAGAATGTATTTTTTCTCGTTAACATTTACGTGTATTATACAATGTAAGATTATGTGCACTGTTACATATGTGGTTAGCATAAGAAGTACCTTTCTGAAAGTACATTTTTAGAAATCGTTTTTGCTGTGGTGATGAATTTCCCTTCGGGGGCAATAAAATATAACCTATTTTAAGCTTCATCAAACTCATCTGATCAGTTTTTATAACAAAATGTAACTGGGTTTGTTTTAGATACTGTTGCAGGGCTAAAATGCATTTGCCTTGTATTGGATTATTTACATCCCGCATGTATATTAAAGGTCCATATGGATTCTTGTGAGCTTTTATGTTAGAATGTTTCTACCTCATCAAAAACATGTTTCATTCACAAATTTTTCAGTACCATTTACCTTTTAATTAATAGCAACTAAAATTACAGGGCTGAAATGATCAAAATAATTCTAGTGAAGTATGTATGGAATAAAAAAATAAATAAATAAATAAACAGTGGAGCTCTTCCTGACATACTAGCCTGATTCATCAGGCTTTCACTTCGCAGAAACTGTTTGACATTGCAGCATTAGGATTCGTTTGCTTGATGGGAGGCGAGTACTTTTTTTTCATTTAACCAATTACTGCTATTTGGTCACATGTGAAGAATGTAATGCACCGCTAATGGGGCTAACTGGTATATATTGAGCTTTTCCCAAATTCCGTAGGAAGAAGGGCAATAACGTCTTTCCCCTTGATAAACTTTGCCAAACATTTTCTTTGTTCCGGCTTTAAATCCTCGATCTTGGGAATCGTTGCCAACCCAGAATGTATGACTCGTCGCTGATTGGCTGGTGCCCGAACTCGCACTTCTGGGGTTTTTGCAAACCATCTAGTGTATTCTGATTCCTGACCTAATTGTTGGGGAGCAATGAAACTGAGCGGAAGCACTAGGTGGCACCAGCCTGGCTACTGGTTTACCACATGGCATCACAAAATGAAGTGTTTTCTATCTGAGAGACGAACTCAGTCTAAATATGCAGGATTTGTGTATTAAACATGTGAATAAAACAAAACACATATCCAGGCATGTTTGTGATGAGAAAACAACATAAATCTGAAAATGTTGTAACATGGGCGTGAAACCCCCTTAGTAACGTTAACATTTGGGTCATGTATGGCTTCGGTTGTCTCCTTTAAATTTACTGTATGTTGTTCTATATATTCCACACAGGCTCTTGTTAGCTCCTTATGCAGTGAGAAGGCTTTGCTTCAGTCGGCTCACACAGATCGACAGACGTGCTCATGCTGTGAATCACACTTACATTTGTGTTCATCTGTCTCCCTCGCATCCTTTTCACTCTGAACAAACAGCGACTTCTTCAATAGGGAAACACTACCGCAGAGAGCTCACACCGATTGCTATACCAGACCTACATGCACAAGTATACTTTCAAACACTCAGGACAAAGAGCAAACAACACTCAGCATTCATAATTAAAGCATACACTCAAAAGTACATTGTCCATCTTTGGATCATGATGAATAGTACTTATAAAATGCAGTCGTGTATGGTTTCACTTGGCTGTGGATGCCGTGTTGAGGACTTTGGGACATTAAAAGAAGTTTTCTTTTGAACTGACAATAGCTGATTTTATGTTTTAGATCTTTATATGTGATCTGATCCTTTCTTATTAATTTCACTCAATTTCTGCCACAGTTTTAGTAACATGAAATTTCATAGGATTGTACAAAGGCCTATCTGCATGTATTACCTGTTAGTACTGCACTGCTCCTCCCATGCAGTTTGGTTGCATAAGACTCACATATTTATGTAAACATTCTCATATCTATTCACTACGATCAAAAAGACAGACTATGGTATAAATGACCATAATGTGTAAATGTGCATTGTGTAACTTTTTAGAGCAATGACATATCCATAAACAAGCAGGTGACAGAGCTCCAGCAAAAAAGTTACATAGTGTACCATTAATAAAAAATAATATATACTCTTGTGTATATTTCTGACCACTGGTGATCCAGATGGGCATATGCTTGGCCAGTGCAAAATGTGAAATACATTTAAATTACATTTTTCAATATCGTTACATAATTCTACCTACTGATTACAGGTCACAGCTCTCCCCTCTTTCAACTTGAAAGAGCAACTCCGAGTAATAACAATAAAACACAACATTATACAGCTTGTTGCCTGTATTTCTGGAGGTATTACTTAGAAAACTATTACATTTTTTTCTTTTGACGGAAACACCTCCCACTGAACCTTTTCCGTGTCAAATTAGACTCCTATCAAACACGCATCACATCTCGCTCGGTGTTGTTGACTCAGATTGGCCACTTGCTGCTTTGTGCCAATTAACCAGCGTTTTATCTGTTTGCCCATGTATTAAGCACAGCAGAACTGGCAGCTGCAGTCTGGCTCGCCCCACTCGCCCATCACACACTGTTGGCCTCAGGGATTCAGATCTTGTTCACTTTTTAAGCCGATCAAAACCTGGCCGAATAAGCAAACTCACATGTGGTCGTCTGAGTAATGAAACACCTACGATTCTTCTTTTGATTCTGGTGCATACATAGAACTTTTCCATTTACACATCATGGGAGCAGGATGTAGGGTCAAGACATGAAGTTCCCTGAGTTTGTTCACATATGCAAAAGTTGACATTTGAGTAACTGATTAATTTGTGTGGTGGATAAGATGTGAAAAAATGGCATTTGAAATTATGCGAGGTGGAAATTTACATGGTCACAACTCACTCTCTTCATGTTATAAATCATAGGGTATCTCAAGATCTGGACTTATATCACAAGGTGGAACACAGCATTTTGTGCTTTGGAGATGTAGACTGTCACACAAACAGATAAAGGATTAATTAGACATGTGTGAATGAAACAAAACACAACTCCAGGTATGTTTGTAAGGAGCTAACATCATTATAATATGGCTTAAATTTCACAGCAGTAAATTTAGCGTAATATATGATCTTTAAATGTATTTTAGCTTTCAGTTCAAAAATTTTAATACCCTATTCACCTTTTTCATTTCAAAGCTGCAACTTCCACAAAAAGGAGACAACTAGAAAATTTTAAAACTTTGCACGACGCATCAAATTGTGGAGTAGCAGCTCCACTCCAAGCTCTCCACAAGTGAGAAATACATATCCACATCTTGGTTCGAGGCGACACTTCAGACACTCTAAACAAGAACATGTCCTCTCCCCCCTCCTCTTGTTTTCGTATCTGATTCACAGCGTACAGAATACAGCCAAACAAAAGCAGACACTGGGGTAAAGGCCAGGATCAGCGTGAGACCTCTCTCTCAGACGACTGTGGTGTTAGCTAATTGCTCCTGACATTTAGCCAAGTGTTGTTTAAATCTAAAGTATTCAGACACCTTCACTTTCCCTTTGTCTCACCCAAAAGCAGAGCACAGTTACAATGGCGTCATATTAACCTCCTCTGTGTGTCTGCTTACCGGACTCAACTGTTTTCATTATCTCACTGTTTGGGCTGTCAAGGCTCTGCAGTTTTCTGAAGGATTTCAACAGTCAACACCCCCTGAATAAACTTCCACTATAGTTATACCACAAGAATGAGATGTAGGCAAAACACAGGTATGGTGCTTTAGACTTTTTCTTTGCTTTTTTGCACTGTTTCTTCAAGTAAGTACATTACACTTTGAAAATTACTCAAATACTGTAAATAAAAATTAAGATTAAGTGGTTGGTTAATAACAAATACGATTTAAACTGAGAACTTGTGCACTAAAAAAACCTAAAAATTGCCAGTTAGAATTAAAGGTGCATTGAGCAACTTTTCTGGTGTTGGGTCCATCATCTGCTTGTCTTCATGGAGATGTTATTGCTTTGTCTAGAGTATTCCAGGGTAGAGATTAAACCTATCTATCTCAAGGGAAACAACTATAGGCTACATTACAGGTCAGATCTGTGAAGAGGCAACTCGATTCACAGAGAAAATTTTATTTTTAAGCGATAAAAACACCTGTATGAATGAATAAATGCTAGATAAAAGTGTTTAATGTCATACCATGGAACATTCTAAGCAAAGCAATATCATCTCCATGGAGCCAAGAAGGTGACAGACTCTCCACCAGAAAAGTGGCACAGTGCACCTTTAAGAACGTTATATTCGTTATATTAGAGTACAATTATCCGCCAATGGAACAAATCTTTTTGTAGTTGAAATACGCCTAGTTATACTGAAGAACAGAAAAACAATAACTCTTTGTACTTAAAACTAAATCACACGTTGGTTGATATAAGAAAAAAAAAGACTTATTTCACTGGTAGATAAATTTACTTGATCAAATAAAATCTTCTTAATTTGAGTACTTTGAACTTACTTAGATATTACTTTTTGCAGTGTGCCCTAGTATTTGTACTCATTCTATACATTAGCTCGCAAATGAGGAGTTGAATTACCCAGTTTTACCAATTCACCCACACTCCAGCTGATTTTGAGTGCATAATACAATTGTGACAGTCAGTGTTTTGTTAATGGCTGTACTTGGCTTCAATGTTAATGAAGTTATGGGCAGACATCTGCTCCTAGTCATTCTCAGGAATGTAGACCTCACCTCACTGCTGAGTTCGATTTATCACTCCTGCGTCTGCTGCTCATCGCTGTCACTATAAATGTGAAGTGAATTTTTATGTTTTTATGCTACTGGGCAAAATGTTTGAAAAGAGGCATGACTGTTAAAAGTGGAGTTGTTATATAGTGAACAGTTGTAAAGGTACTTATGTAACTTTTCAGGCAATGGATCTGACACATGCATTGTCTTTGCAGAGATGTTACTGCTTTGTCTGAAATGTTCTAAAGCATTTTAAAGGTCCTATATCATGCAAAATTAACTCTTTTTTTTAGCCATGTTGAATGTTACTAACCCCTCAAAAACACACCTGGAGTTGTGTTTTGTTTCATTCACACATGTTGCAACCCTTTATTATTAGTCTGTCATCTCCAAAGCTCAAAATGCTCTGTTCCACATTGTGATGTCATCAGCTACGTTTTACCTTTATTTCAATAGAGATGGGTAAAAACACATTGGAGCACTTCCTATATTACCACATGACATCACAAGGTGGACAAGAGTCATTTCGGTTTGAGAGAAGTCCCTTTAAGATCATGCTCACAACCAAACTTCATGACACACCTTGCAGTATATACAGTAGTTTTCATTAATTTCACTTTTTATATGAATAGTGAGTGAATAATATTTGACTTCATCTTGCGGCGACTGAGATGGATGATCTGGTTCTCTGTTGAGTTTGCGTGTTGATGTGGACTCCCCTCTGGCCCGTCCCTCTTTTGAACAGTAATTTCCCTTTTTTCCTGCCGAGCACGATGCTTAAAAGTTTTCAGTGAGGAGAAATGTGCTCCGACTGCCTACTGTGATCCTAGAACCAACCCAATGATCAAAATTCCACTCTGAACAAAATTACTCCATAAACGAGCTTCCATACAGAGCAGTACAAACGTGTCAGCCTTAGATACCCCACTGCACTACAAGCCCACGTGTCAAAGTCAATTAAAAAATGAAAATCAGAGACAGACTTGTTTTGGTTTGAGCTAAAAGCAAATATTTATAAAGTTATAACTAATACTGTACTTTCTATAACTCAGACTAACTCCACTACATCACAGGCCACAGTGAGGAGGCGCTGATGCTCTCTGCTCATAGCAACAATTGCTGTTGTTTCATTTTCTTTCACTTATCCAGGGCTGCGTTGCGGGGGCAGCAGCCTAAGTAGGGACTTCCAGACTTCCTTCACCCTGGACACTTCCTCCAGCTCCTCGGGGGGGACCCCGAGGTGTTCCCAGGCCAGCCGAGAGACATAGTCCCTCCAGCGTGTCCTGGGTCTTCCCCGGGGCCTCCTCCCGGTGGGACATGCCCAGAACACCTCAGGAGGCATCCACAACAGCTGGCTCCTCTCAACATGTAGGAGCAGTGGCTGAGCTCCTCTACCTCTCACCATCTCAAAGGGAGCGCCCAGCCACCCTGCGGAGGAAACTTATATTGGCCACTTGTATCTGCATCTTGTCTTTTCGGTCATTACCCAGAGCTCATGACCATAGGTGAGGGTGGGAACAAAGATTGACAGGTAAACCGAGAGTTTTGCCTTTTGGCTCAGCTCCCTCTTCACCACAGTGGTTTGATACAGCTACCGCATCACTGCCCACGCTGCACTGATCCACCTGTCAATCTCATGCTCCATTCTCCCCTCATTCATGAACAAGAGCCTGAGATACTTGAACTCCTCCCATCAAGCTAAAACTAAACATCATGCTGTTTTTTTTTTTTAAATCGCTGTTGGTGGAATCTTCAGCAGACATAATGCACACATTAGCTGATACAGAGTAACATAGCAGAGTAGTTCTTCCAGTTAGCATCACATCTCCAGGAAATGTGGATGACATCGGCTGCAAAGTATCAGTAGACGAAATCCTCTAGTCAATATCTATGCTCTAGTCTGGTAACCCTTTGGCACTGAAGGATGGGTCAAATGCTGAGCCAAAATGATCAAACTAAAATGTAAATAATGTCATAAAATAAGGTTATTACTTTAAAAAATAAAAAATAAAAATGTGGACAGAGAAGACAAAAAAAAAAAAAACTGTCATAAATACATTTTTGATGGAGAGCAAATTCAATTCATTAAGCCCTGCCACAAGGGGTCAGAAAAAGTACAGGATGTGAATTCTGATCGTGTATTTTTAATGGAGGTTTCCATGTAGTTGTAGTGTATATCTTTTGAATAAAGCTGACAAGGTGTTTGAATAATTCCAATGATCTTTAAATAGTCTTTTTATGATCACGTCGGTGTGATTTCAACCATCCCACTTTAAACTAAAAAGGCCTTTCTCTGCTCGTGGCTCTGTATGGATCAATGAAGCATTAGACCATATATCTATTAATAAAGACATGGGGAGAATATTTAGAGCAGTCTATCCATAATTTATATTTAAATCCATCTTGGCTGCTACTTCGTATTCAGAGCTCATTTCGAGCCATGCCAGACAGACTGCGCCTTCATCCCACAGGAGTCCCATCTCCGTTAATGTTCTTAGTGGGATTTGGGAGGATTGAGAAGAAAAGGGTGTTTGGTGGTGAATATGGAAACCCAAGGGAGATGAATCTGGGAATAACTTCAATGTAAAACTATATTTGCCCTTGAGATCAGCACATTATCATTCTAATACCATTCATGGCTTAATAAAATTGTACTTCCGATGCCAAGATGTCCATGGTCTCTTGTAGCCAAATGCCTTTTTGAAAGCTCTACCCAAGACTTTAATTTAGGTGTAAATGCTTTTTCAAATAAAACCTTGTAGAGCTGCTTTCATTTCTGAACTTTTGAGTCTGCTTAAATGTGTTATTTATTCAAACTAAAATAACAGTTTTAACAATTTTGCAAACTAAATAACCAACCTACTTTTGCACTCCTCATGTGATGACACTCAGATGTATTCTTCACCATTTATTATTGTGGAATTTAAATGAAGAACAAGAAGAAGATGAAGAAGAATATGAAGATGAAGCGCCCCAGTGAAACAAACCAAACATAGCTGTCATGTAGGTACATAGTTTTTTGTTTAGTTTTTTTTTTTTTTTTTTTTTTTTTAGATATAAGTTTAAACAAAGCACATCAACACTTACGGCAGTCACAATAAATGTCCCAATATGGAGCACAGATCCAAGTCTGATTGCAACCACTCCCGACAGGTGAATGTACAATAAAAACGCAGTTCTAAAACTTGTAAACATAGATGAAGACTAGATGCTATTATATTGTATTTTATTTTTTAATAGTTTTTTAAGTATTCTTAATAGTAACGTTGTCTATTAATTAAGAATTTATGGGTGCTTATTTTTATAGTAAGTTAAGTTTTGAGATACAAGGTCAAAATCGTACAATTTTGCCTGAATGGTGTTCAATAAAAAGCTAAGATAAAATGTATCCTTCTTCATATTTTCTCATAGCAGACGTAGGCTTCCATGATAAAAGTGTGTCATGATTAAAGTTTTGATACTTTGCAGTGACATCAAGCTGGGGGTGTTCTGCACGTAACTCTAATGTTGGAATGTTTAGGAGTTACCACGGTGAACAATGGCCAATGTCCAAAAACACAAAATGGATTTAAACAGGACATTTTTAAGAGCCTGTGATTAGTAAGAGTGTTTCTGGTCCTGTTTATGTGTTTGATTTTCAACAAAAAAGGTGAGAGCGACTAACAGAAAAACTGTTGACTAATACTATGGCAGCTTGCGATTGTAATTTTATGAGTGAGAGACTTGTTTAACAGCACATATCAGCTGTTAGTTTCAGCTTAGTCAATTCTTTCTGATCAGATTGTGTTAAATTACAGTTCAGATTAGTCTAGCCAAAGCCACAGATTGAGCAGTGCTTCCAGTTAGAATCACACCTCCAGAGAATGTTGATGACACCAGCTGCTGAGTATCACTAGGCACACGCGCAGCTTATGCATTTTTTACACACAGCACTTGTTGCATGATTTAAAGTTTGTTTTTCTCTCAAGGTTGCATCTCTATAGCGTCCTTCACATATTCCTCTGAACAGAATACCACACAGTCCCATATAGTGCAGATCTGGGACTAAAATGCTTCAATCATTCATCACTAACCCTGCTCTAGTGACACAGCGGAGAGCCTCGGAATACAAAGAACAAGGAAGAACTGGAGAGGAAGCTGCTACTGCTACTGATGCTGCTGCTGCTGGGGGCCATTTGTCATAGTTTTTGCCACATAGACAGAACCGGAGAGTGGTACCATTTGGCTTTGGGAAGGCTGTGATGAGGCCTGGATCACATGACCTGAAGGAGAGATGATGGAGAGCTGGAGTGGAGTCGATGTAATGTTGTTTCATCGCTCTTATGTAATGTAAAAGACTTAGACAAACTTTAATGATCCACAATGGAAATTATCTGGACACAGTAGCTCATACACCACATATATTATAATAACTCATAATTTTAATAGCAAAAATATTAATGATCATACGAAATTCAAAGTAAGTAGCAACAATACAAAGAGACTAGTGTGAAATATGAAAAAGAAAATGAAGAAATACAATTATATCCCATACAAGAGGCGGGTAAGGAGAAACAGTGCAAAGATGATATGATGATTGACAGGACATAGTCTGGTGCAGTGGGTGAGCAGGAGTGTCCGAGCCAGGCTGGCGCTACCTAGTGCCTCCACTTAATTTTATTTCTCTCCAGCGACTAGGTCAGGAATTGGAATACACTAGACAATTTGCAAGAACCCCAGAAGTGTGAGTTCAGGCACCAGCCAGTCAGCGAAGAGGCATACATTGTGTGTAGGCAACGATTCCCGAGATCGAGGATTTAAAGTCAGAACAAAGAGAATGTTTGGTGAATTTTATCAAAGGTAAAGACGTTATTGCCCTTCTTCCTACAGGATCTGGGAAAAGATTAATATACCAGTTAGCTCCGTTAGCGGCGCATTACATACAGTATGTGATTACCAAATACTTACCATGGAGTGAACAAATTCTAATGCTGCGAGGTTCGACAGTTTCCACTAAGTGAAATCAGCTGATGAATAATAATAATAATTATAATCAGAATTTATTTTGTGTGTGTGTGTGTGTAAGGAGTGTATTTATTTTATTAAAACTAAACTAAATACACTGATGATAATAATAAATAATCTAAGTAAAATTGCATACTGTGTGGAACATTATAGACAAAGCAATAACATCTCCATGGAGACAAGCGAGTGGTGCACCCTCTTGACAGACAAGTTACACAGTGCCAGGTTTAATGCCACATTACACTGTCATCACATCGAAATGGGGATTAAATGGGACTAAACACAGGCATGGTATTAAAAAGTCTGTTTAAAGTCCAATTTAACATTTATCAAAACCATGTCTTTCTTACCCAGCCTCTGTACAGTGAATCAGCTCTTTCCTCACACTCACAGTCTGGTGGGAGCTCATTTCACAGAATCCCTCTTTCAGCCTTTCTATGCTAATCTTCCTTTGCATTAGGCTCCCTGTATTTGCTACTTGTTAACCGATGGAGGGCACACTTGTGAATTATTTAACCAAAGCAAATGTTATATAATGCATTTAATTATGAATTGTAATAAATGCACATTTGATTTTTTCATTTTTTCCTCGTGTTCAGTTTGTAGCTGTAAGCCTTGCAAAGTGCCCAGTCAAAAAGTACAGAATGGTACACTGGTAACCATTACAAGACACTAACACTATTGTCTATGCAGTATTAGACTACAGCACTACAGGGATGATTTGATAACACTTTAAAGGTGCATTGTGTAACTTTTCTGGTGGAGGTTCTGTCAACTGCTTGTTTCTATGGAGATGTCTTTGCTCTGCCTGTAATGTTCTACGGTGTGACATTAAACAGCTCTACCTTATGTATTAAATTACAGGTGGTTTTATAGCTTAAAAATGCCAAAAAAAAAAAACAAAAAACAGGCATTTTGACAGTGAGCGGGATTTTTTCTCAGAAGATCTGACCTGTAGTGTGGTCTGATTTGTTCTCCATGAAGATAGAAAAGTCAAACTGTGAAACATTCTAGACAAAGTACTTTACATCCAAGGCCAAAGTATTAATAGATAACTAAGTGATAACTGCTCTGCTAGTTTGTGGTTATTCAGCTAGTAGTTTTTATACAAAAACATGTTAATGCTTACTTATTAAAGCACTCCAAGGCCAATTTACAGATCAGACTTGAGCTCACAGTTAGCTGGGAATGTTAAGGTATGACTGCCTGTGCTAGTTCCAAAAGTACATCTTCATACATTTTTTTTCAAAAATTTCAAATATTAGGAGTTCAAAGACACCTTGGAGGCTAACCAACTAAATGGAAACTATTATCCATTTTTTAAGTAAAAAAGCACATTCAAAATGCAATATTCATAGAAATGCTTTTATAACTTTGTGGTTTATAGTGAAGCAAGATTTCAAACTGTTAATATTAATTTGGGAAAAAATAATGAGATATTTACTTCCGGAACCAGGGGGTAGGTCGTCACTGTTGAGCTCCGTTATTTTATTATTATTATTTTTTACAGCTGTAAGGCAAGGCAAGGCAAGTTTATTTGTTTAGCATAATTTGTACACGAAGCAATTCAAAGTGCTTTACAGAATAAGAAAGATATTACAAATCACAGTAAAAACAAAACTAATCAAAACATAAATAATCATCATAAAATGAACATTAAAAGAGAAGGGTGAAGAACTGTAATTAAAAGAAGCTGTAATTAAAACAATTTATGTTAGATAAACTTAATGTCATATTGTGGAACATTCTAGGTAAAGCCAAAGCATTTCCATGGAGAAAAGCTTGTAGCAGATTACAGAGTGCATCTTTTATTATCATCAACAAAACTTCTAAAACATAAGCCACAATTCCACGGATAATTTAACATCCACCTCCACAACAAGCGACTCCATTGATTTCCGGCTGCTTCTCAAAGTCACATATTTTTGACAGTAAATCCATGTTTGCGTTGCGCATATCTTCTCCTTCATGAGACACAAGTGAAGCGTGTAGTCCATCAGTCTGAACACACAGCGCCTCCTGCTGTTCGCTCCATTTCCTCTGGTAGTACAGTGTCCATTTGAAGAGTATGACAACGAGAGGCTGACGATGACAGGATTGACACAAGCAGTAGTGCAGTCTGTGATGTCTCAGAGCCACCGCTGAGAGCTTTTGAAGTGAGTAGAAAGAGTTTAGATCGGAGCTGCTATCCTCCAAAACTGTGAAAGAGTTACAGACAGAACTAATGAGGATGGGAGATTTGAGACTGCCTCAGAGAGATGCTTCATTATGCTGTTTAGTGTTTGAGAGAGTCAGTAACTACACATACAAGACAAGCTGGATTCTATTTACATTTTTTAACATAATACAATGGAGTTTGCATAATACAGTGGATTTAACTTTGCTCAAATCTCAGGCTCAAAACAGTTGTGTTTAGCTATGCGTATGACTATAAGGATTTTATCTTCCCTTTTACTGATTAAAGGTCCTAAATTACACAAAATTGACTTGATATAATGTTGTTACCTGCTCAAAAACATATCTGGAGTCGTGTTTTGATTCATTTACACATGTTTAAGTAACCCTTTATTAGTCTGTCTACATCCCCAAAGCTCAAAAAGCTCTGTTCCACATTGCGATGTCATCAGCTACCTTTTACCTTTAGTTCAATAGAGATAGGCAAAAACACAGTGGAGCACTTCCTGTATTACCACATGACATCACAGGGTGGAAGAGAATGTTTTCTGTTTGAGAGAAGAACTCAGCCTACATGTGTGACTGAAACAAAACAAAACTCCAGAAATGTTTTTGATGAGGGAACAACATAATAACACTGGTCAGAAAATAATGTAATATGGACCGTTTAATTAACTATTGATAATTTGTGTTTCTATTTGTTTGTATTGTGATTTTAATGGGCCTTTCTTGTTTTGTAAAGCACTTTGAATTACTTTTGATAACTGTATCCTACCGAAAAACTGGCCTTACACAGTCTGGAAATCACATGAGGATCTTTGACAATCAGTTTTAAAAGGAAATTGGTGAATCATTGCAGAGCTTGGTTTGAAGATTTATTTATTTATGCTTTCTTTCTTGTGTGTTGTTTATTCCCCTAACTTCTTACAAATGGAAAAACCACTCTGGATGAAAGAATAAATCTACATTTTAAAACATCTGTGTCTCTGACTTTTGATCTGAACCGGACCCTAAAGCATTTAATGTTTTCTAACTTTTAAACTTAAACTTGGTCACACTCAAAACACAGAACTTTACTTTCATTTTTATCATAACAAAATACAAAAATAAATGGATGAAAAATGTTTGCTTCATGGTGTTATCTGGGACATGGGGGGTGGCATTTTGGGAAACAAACTGGGAAGTGTTGTAATTCAAAATGTTCATGTTATTCTGTTAATGGGCATTGGGGAGGACTGATTAAAATGAACAATACAGAAAGAGAGAGAAAAATCTGTAATTCAGATGATATCACAGCACTAGTTCTGTGAAATGTTAATTGTGTGATATAATGTGCTATGTAGTGCCAGTCATCTAACTCTCTATGTAACTTCTGCAGTTAGTCTCGTCATTTTGGTCTTAAAATATTCATATTAACTTGCTCTACATGAACCTGGTGTTTTTTCCGCTCTTTTGTTTGTTAATCCTATTTCTAATACGCAACTTGGCTCCAAATTTGCTCCTGTAACAATTAGCATCCCAGGCTTCATTTGAGTGGAGCCGAACGCTATGGGTTACGTTACACTCGCTTAGTCCTCTTCTTTATACAGTCTATGACAGGCCCAGCCCCTGGGCCAAACTCAGGCCCAGGTGCCAAACTTGGCTCGCAATATAATTATATTTGGCCCGCAAGATCATATCAAATATGTATTAGAGCTGGCCCGCCGGCTACAGATCGGCTATAGAGGCATTATTTATTTAAAAATGTGTTATTATTATTTTATATTATGCTTGTTCTGGACTCAATGTTTAAGCAAAACTATTATTAAACATTTATTTTAATAAGAAAAGGTTTAACATTACATATCTCAAAGAAGAGAAAACATGCAGATGTTGTTGAAATTCGTCAATAGTTTGGCCCACGACTTAGTCCCAGTTTTAAATTTTGGCCACACCTGGTGGTGGTTTCAGCCTGTTGTTTATAGGACATTTCAAAAAATTAAACCCTATTCTCAAAGACAATTTTACCTACCCACTCTATTCGCTCTACCCCGCTCAACAATTGGTCAGGCTTTGTTATTCCTGTGAGTGAGTGAGAGGTGTACTCACATCCATCACAGTGAAGTGAACTCTCAGAAACAGTAGATGCCTTTAATTAAACATATATAAAGAAACCATCTGCTTGAATCCCTGTAGTTCACATGCTTTGGTTTTTTCCTGCAATGATTTTGGTTGCAAATTAGACCCTGACAGAACGAATCAGGGAAACCCGAATTGCTTCAGACCAGTCAAGCAGTGTGCTGTGTTCCAATACCAAGTACATGTCAGGTGTGTTATCCTCCCATTGGCCCCGAGCCCCTCGAAACCTCCCTGTGTTTTGTATTTTGAAGCAGTCGATTTTGGGGCCAAGGATGGGGCGCATGGGGGCAGACAGCTCACAGTCTGCTAATGCGCCGACTGGGTGTGTAACCTCACTCTCTCCGAACTGTGATTAAAGAATGATTTATAGTCCTGCTGGAGCACTTTCTCTACAATCTGTCTCCGCGATGAGGTTTTTTTCTGCCTTTTGGAGGAGTTTGCTAAATCAAGCCATCTCGGAGAAGATCTCTGGGTGGACAGTGTCAATGTGTTGCCAAGTGGGGGCTATTAAATGCTATAATGGTAAAAGCGGAGGATGGGTCAGAGATTACAGGCAGCTATTTGGGACTGAGGTGTCTGTCAGGGCTGTAATAAGTCAGTCTATGTATTACTCAAACTTTTTTATTAAGAAAAAAGAAACTGCTATTATGTCTTGTTGAATTTATATACTGTAGAAGGTGTTGATTTGAGTATTTGATTACCAACATTCACAAAATAACCCATTACTAGTAGTAGGGATGCACCGAAACCCTCAAATATCGGTGCCAATTTAAGAAAATTTGCCATGTCTTCCTGAGACCCAGCCCCTTCATTTGTGTCATTTATAGTGCCTGGAAGTCCCCTCGGAGGAGCTGGAGGAAGTGTCCGGGGTGAAGGAGGTCTGGGAGTCCCTGCTTAGACTGCTGCCCCCACAACCTGGCCCTGGGTAAGCGGAAAAATACGGATGGTTGGATGGATCATGTCCAGGATAAAAAAGAAAAGAAAAAAGAAAAAAATATATAGAAAATAGGAGTTAGTTTGTGGCTGCACTATGATTTAAAAAAAAAAAAAAAAGAAGAAGAAGAAGAAAGAAAAAGAAATGAAAAGGGAGTCTAAAATTAAAACTTTGTGAGGTGACTGTAGAAGCTTGTCAGAGATGTTTTGCATTAAAAAGTTGTTTTGTTAGGTTGGATTTAACACCAAAACATCCCCAGCATCCATTAGTGAGCACATGTTACAAAATTATAAATAAAAATAAAATGAACAAAAACTAAATGCAAAGGTGTTCATTTACCTCCAAATAGGAAATATATATTGCAATACACTTTTTTTCTTCAGCTCCCAGGAGGATATTGTGCATCTGTCTTGTGATACTGGTTCAGTCGATATCCAGGTTAGACTCTCTGTTGACTGATGTAGGCCAAGGATGCTTCATGAAGTTTGAACTTTAAAGATGATTTGTGTAACTTTTTGTTGTTTCTGCTTGTTTCTGTGGATATGCCATTGCTCTGCTTTGAATGTTCCACAGTATGACAGCTCCACCTTACATTTGTTCTATTACAGGTGCTTTCATAGCTCAAAAATACCTAGAAAAAGAGACATTCTGGCTGTGAGTGGGGTTTCCTCTCCATAGATCTGAACTGAAATTTGAGCTGGTTTGGTCTCCATGAAGAAAAGATCAGACAAAAGACCAGACAAGTTAAACAAATGCACCTTTAATTCATACAAAGTTGTTCAGTAGTTACTTGCAGGATACATGACAGTTCCGTAACACAGTCAGATCCATTTTGTAATAAGAGAGATGTGTTTTCAGTGAAAAAAGTGCCATTTTTCAAACGCTACACTAGTATTGGTTAATGTCTAATATTGGCAGATACTTCATAGTCATATCGATATCGTGGCATAACTGAAAAAGCTGGATCGGTGCATCCCAAACAACAAGCGAGTATTCATTACTGGTTATTTGCCCACAATGCCAAATAGGCCCAAATAGCTTTAGTAACAGAAGTGAGGCTGTTGAAAAGTACAAAATACAATGGCAGAACACTTATGAGCTGAGATCTGCACATCAATCACACCAACCAATCCTCTGGAGCCTTCAGATCAATCAGATACTTTTGTCAAGTCATTTGTTCAGATCCTCCCAGAGCGGCCTGCATCATAAGGACCATCATTGTTACAGCAATAAGACCCCACTTATGACAATGCACTGGGGTCACGCATGTACACGCTACATTGCGCATAATTATCTTGTATTCAAGTTGGCATTTGAATTTATGACCTTTTATTAACAAAGCATGACAGTAATTACCTCCCCGTGTATACCCAATTAGATTAATTAGAATGCTCTGTATTTAGCCTATGCCACAAATCAGTCATTGAGCTCATCCTATTGAAATTATCTTTGGGAGAGAGTTCATTCACATGTTTATACTTTAGTTGGAAAGGCGCTGCTCGGATATCATCAAAAACAACCCTCATGATCACATAGAATAAGACTTCATAGTTTCGAGCTTTTAACTTATTATTAGCCTTTCCCCTTGACTAAACCTCATTACGATCTTAAAGGGCCCATTACGCTATTTTCTGATCTGTTATAATGTTGTTTCCTCATCACAAACAGACCTGGAGTTCTGTTTTGTTTCATTCACACATGTTAAACACACAAACTCTGCATATTTAGAGTTCTTCTATCAAGGTGAAACACTCTGTTCCACTTTGGGATGTCATGTGGTAATACAGGAAGTGCTCCTGTGTGTTTTTAAACTCCGTACAGCTTCACTAAAATCATTTAGATAATTTCAGGAATGGATATGCCAATTTTTACAAATCAAAAGGTAAAAGGGAGCGGTTTACTTAAAAACTACTGCTTCATGATTGAGCTTTGGAGATGAAGACAGACTAATAATAAAGGGTTACTCAAATAGTGATGAAACAAAACACAACTCCAGGGATTTTGATGAGGGAACAACATTATAGCATATCTTAAAGCTCACAAGAACACATTCTGTGCAATATAGGACCTTTAACTTGTAATATAAGTTTAGCTAGCTATGCAACTTACACTCCAGGGTTTGACAGAATACCCAAGCAATGCCTTTATAATGAATTAAAGTGAGTCATGGGTCACTTCCTGAATCCAGGCTGTACCTCATCAAGACCTCATCACTCACACCTCCTCCCATGAGCACTCCTGTTCTCAAAGATTTCCACTGGCTCCCAATCCCCCAGTGCATCCGATTCAAGTTCCTCACCAAGCTCCCTCCCCTCTTTAACCTGGCCCCCACCTACCTCTGTGACACCTCTACCTCCACACACACCCACCCACTATAATCAGCTGACACCAACCTCCTGTCTACAACCTCCAGGACTAAACACAAGACCTGAGACCCTCTGGAAGTCCCTGCCCGAACCCGTCAGAGAATCATCCACACTCGCCATCTTCAAAACAACCCTGAGAACCCACCTCTTTCAAACTTAATCATCAATTCACTTTTTTGTTTCTTCTGTTTGTTTTTGTGGGTCTCCTTGAGTAACGATCTTTGTGTATCTTGAAAACTGCTAAACAAGTATTATGTATTAAAATAATTACACTTTTAATTAACTCTAAGTACTAATTTGGTTGCCTTGTATATTTTTTTGTATTCTGTTCTTTCATTTTTTTTTTTCTAACTATAAACTGAATAACATTTGTTTCTGAAATAAAGAATAAATTCATACAAATAAAATAAAATTGAAGAAGCACAAATGTCTCTGTAGCAGAATATTGAGTACATGATAGGACAATTTTCTTACTTGGACACTGTTCTCATTTTATCAGCACACATGCTATATTACATCTTCTTACCTGCGTTCACTGTGTCCTTGAGTAAAAACGTAAACTTTGTGGTACTGAGGTGTAGTGCATAATCTTGTTAATACTAAAGCTGCCAGAGGAACATTTCCATTGTATATTATTGTCTTTATATGCAGCCCATATCAAACAGAGCCTGTCTGAATACCTCTGATTCAATTGCAGACGTCTGGCTCATTATTATTGCACACGGTGAGGCCAGACGGAGAATACTTAAGGGCCCTTCTCTGAGCTCTGTGTTTTCTGAGTTGATGAGTGTCTACAGTGCTGGGGCAGGTGCTGCTTATGGCTCAGGACAGGGAAAGAATAGGCTTATGTGCAGTATAAGCATCATTTAAATAAAAATTAAAATAAAAATACTGTTCGCCATAACTGACTGTCAGGCTTACTACTGACAACTTATCACTACTTTTACTTTTACCAAGAAAATATTTTTAAAGCTGAGACACCAAACTGTCCTTCTATATTGTAAAAACAACACTTTGTGACCACATTTACCACAAACCCATAAAAAGAGACCAGAATGCTGAGCAGACTGGCTGATGGTCGTCCACACACATGCATGTAAATGTAAATACTAACACTGTACCAAAAGGTTTGTGAGGTTACTTCCTTTTTTTTGTGGTTTGAAAATTGGGAAAACTTTACTCACTTTCACACATCAATGTATATCAGAATGAAAGTGAAGATTTAAAAATGCACTTCATGGCTAGTACTTTCATGTAGCAGTAGTAGTAGCAGCAGCAGTAGTAGTAGTTATAATAGTTGTAGTAGTAGTAATAGTAGTAGTAGTAGTAGTAGTAGTAGTAGTAGTAGTAGTAGTAGCAGCAGCAGCAGCAGCAGTAGTTATAATAGTTGTAGTTGTAGTAGTAATTTCATGTAGTAGTAGTAGCAGTAGCAGTAGTAACAGCAGCAAGCAGTAGTAGTAGTTGTAGTAGTAGTAGTAGTAGTAGTAGTAGTAGTAGTAGCAGCAGCAGCAGCAGTAGTAGTTATAATAGTTGTAGTAGTAGTAGTAATTTCATGTAGTAGTAGTAGCAGTAGTAGAAGTAGTAGTAGCAGCAGCAGCAGTAGTTATAATAGTTGTAGTTGTAGTAGTAATTTCATATAGTAGTAGTAGCAGTAGCAGTAGTAATAGCAGAAGCAGTAGTAGTAGTTATAATAGTTGTAGTAGTAGTAGTAGCAGTAGTAGCAGCAGCAGCAGCAGCAGCAGTAGTAGTAGCAATAGTTGTAGTAGTAATTTCATGTAGCAGTAGCAGCAGTAGTAGAAGTTGTAGTAGCAGCAGTAGCAGTAGTTATAATAGTTGTAGTAGTAGTAGTAATTTATGTAGTAGTAGTAGTAGTAGTAGTAGTAGTAGTAGTAGTAGTAGTAGTAGTAGTAGTAGTAGTAGTAGCAGTAGTAGTAGTAGCAGTAGTAGTTAGTAGTAGTTGTAGTAGTAGTAGTAGTTTAGTAGTAGTAGTAGTAGTAGCAGTAGTAGTAGTAGTAGCAGTAGTAGTTAGTAGTAGTTGTAGTAGTAGTAGTAGTAGTAGTAGTAGTAGTTGTAGTAGTAGTAGTAGTAGTAGTTGTAGTAGTAGTAGTAGTAGTAGTAGTAGTAGTAGTAGTAGTAGTAGTGTAGTAGTAGTAGTAGTAGTAGTAGTAGTAGTAGTAGTAGTAGTAGTAGTATAGTAGTAGTAGTAGTAGTAGTAGTAGTAGTAGTAGTAGTAGTAGTAGTAGTTGTAGTAGTAGTTGTAGTTGTAGTAGTGTAGTAGTAGTAGTAGTAGTAGTAGTAGTAGTAGTAGTAGTAGTAGTTAGTAGTAGTAGTAGTAGTAGTAGTAGTAGTAGTAGTAGTAGTAGTAGTAGTAGTAGTAGTAGTAGTAGTAGTAGTAGTAGTAGTAGTAGTAGTAGTAGTAGTAGTTGTAGTAGTAGTAGTAGTAGTAGTAGTAGTAGTAGTAGTAGTAGTAGTAGTAGTAGTAGTAGTAGTAGTAGTAGTAGTAGTAGTAGTAGTAGTAGTAGTAGTAGTAGTAGTAGTAGTAGTAGTAGTAGTAGTAGTAGTAGTAGTAGTAGTTGTAGTAGTAGTAGTAGTAGTAGTCATAGTTAGGGTGAGATTTTCAAAATAAAAATCTGGGACATTCCTGGTTTGGGTTGGTGAGTAATTAATAAAACTGAGAAACGAGTGCGTAATTAAGGAAAATTGTTATGCACTCGGCACTAATGTGTCAGTAAAGTCACTTTTTCTTTGTCTTTTGGTCATTTTTAAGCATACTTTCTGTATTTTACCAAAACAAATGACAATTTATGCCTCTTTTTACTGTTGGCAAGGATCACATTGGTCAAAAATGGGGACACTAGGGACATTTCTTGTATAAAATTGGGACAAATCACTGGTTTTGGATAAATCTGCTTGGCCAGGGGACACAGGATTCAAAACTGTGACTGTTCTGGGTAAATAGGGACGTCTGGTCACACTAGTTGAAGTAGTAGTAGTCGTAGCAGTAGTAACAGTAGGAGCAGCAGTAATAATGGTCATAGTAGTAGTAGTAGTAGTAGTAGTAGTAGTAGTAGTAGTAGTAGTAGTAGTAGTCATACCAGCAGCAGCAGCAGCAGCAGTAGTAGCAGAACTGTAGTAGTAGTAGCAGTATAGTTATACTTGCAATCGTAGCAGTAGTGACAGTAGGAGCAGCAGTAGTAGTGGTCATAGTAGTAGTAGTAGTAGTAGTAGTAGTAGTAGTAGTAGTAGTAGTTGTTGTAGTAGTAGTAGTTGTAGTAGTCATAGCAGCAGTAGTAGTAGCAGCGGCAGTAGCAGCAGTAGTAGCAGTAATATTTGCAGTAGCATCATCCAAGTTCACCTCAATCCTTCTTCTTGCTCAGAAATATTTTTGTAGTAGCTATGCATTTCTATAGCAGTGATTTGCAGTACTTTTCCACCTCTGTAACATCCTTCACTGTAGCCCAGGATAACCCACAGCCTTGACAGAGACACGCAGGCGCCACTCAGAATGCCAACACAACAAAACAAGCTAAGCCCCCTTCTGCTGCACGCTAACAGCTAATGTGTGTGATGTGATTGGTCAGGTAGACTAACTATCTGATATGGCAGGCTCGCAAACACTGTGTACTGAATTTATAATAGATTCGTGTCTGGTTTCGTGTGTACGGTGCACACTCAGATAGTCTCACAGGAAAAAAGCAGCAATTACAATACTAAAGTTGTCTTCGTATTGACCTTTTTACATTTGCTCTGTATGCTATTACACTCTATCATGAAAGGTCAGTGCTGGACGTGGTTAACATGCACAAGTGTATTTTTCCTATATTTCACCACCAGTTTTAGCCGGAGAGCTCCAACTGTAAAGCAAGATTCATTGTTACCTAATAGGGGATTTGAACTTACAATTACTCACTCAAGACATGAAGAATAATAGTAAAATGTGCATAAATTATATAGTTTAAATAGCCTGAATGTGTTTCCTCATGAGAAAAAAGGACTTGAGAGGTTTAAGTAGCCAGCCTGATTTTTCTACAGCAGATATGTTCCCAGGACTTCCCCCATCACATCAGTGTTTGGGGAGGGGGGCCCCTTGTGGACAAAGTATGCAACAACACTCAAAGATATGAATTCAGTAAAAGTAAGGACCAAAACATTTGAATGAATTAGCAAACATTTTTAAAACTACAACTACTACAGTCCACTTTCACCCTATTCGACCATTCTGTGTGAAATTATTTTGTTTGCAATGTAAAGGCATCCACACTTTCAGACACTTTCGAGTTAAGTTTTACAAGAAGCGTATTTCGTGTTGACATTTAATCTTGGGTGACTTTGACGGGTTTTTGTTTAGTTTTTTTGTGGAGGTGATTGTAAATGTCTCTAGGGTTGAACTAAATGCTGCCCCTTGTGGTTATTCAAACTCCTTTAATCCCAAAGGAAATCCATAAAAAAATAAAAATAAAAAAATCTAAAACATGATAAAATATCTTTATGGAGCTCAAAAATACTATATTATATTATATTTTGGTTTTGGCACATGTATAACAATTTATTCTAATAGGCTAACAGAAATAAATTGGTTTTATCTGAACTCTTGGCCCCTCTGTCCATCAGTTGCCAGCAGTTACATCATCTCTTCCTCCTTTGTGAACTCATCTTCCTCAGTACAAGAGAAGGTAGTTACATTTTGACACTCTCTGAGACTAGTCTTTTTGGCCAATTTACAATAAGAGCTGCAAAAGTGTCCAGCAGATCTTGAAATTCTAACTTAGTGCAGTAGCCCTGTCTGAGAGGCAACCAAGGAACAGTAGCCCAGAAAGTGTGTTTAACGATCCTATATTATGCATAACAGACTCTTGTGAGGTTTAAGACATGTTATAATGTTCCTTCTTCATCAGAAATACACCTGAAGCTGTGTTTTCAAGTTAACAGCTACATTTTATCTTTGATTCTGTAGAGATTGGCAATTCCAGGGCTGAAATCATCCAAATGATTCTAGTGGAAATGAATTTAAAAACACAGTCGGGCACACCCTGTATTACCACATGACATCACAAGTGTTTTTTGTTTGAGAGAAGAACTCCAGGTATGTTTATGACAAGTAATATGGGCACTTTAATACAAAATGGAGAAAGTAAACCCATAACTGTAACCCATCAAACTCCACCGTAACCTTAACCATAATGTGTGCACAATCCCTCAGTCGTCCAGGTAGAATCTATGGCAAAAGAAGAAATTCAATTTGTCGACTGTACATAAAGTTTATATTGGTCAAATGCATTTCACAGAGCTGCAAATCATTATAGTAGTAGTAGTAGTAGTAGTAGTAGTAGTAGTAGTAGTAGTAGTAGTAGTAGTAGTAGTAGTAGTAGTAGTAGTAGTAGTAGTAGTAGTAGTAGTAGTAGTAGTAGTAGTAGTAGTAGTAGTAGTAGTAGTAGTAGTAGTAGTAGTAGTAGTAGTAGTAGTAGTAGTAGTAGTAGTAGTAGTAGTAGTAGTAGTAGTAGTAGTAGTAGTAGTAGTAGTAGTAGTAGTAGTAGTAGTAGTAGTAGTAGTAGTAGTAGTAGTAGTAGTAGTAGAAGTAGTAGTAGTCATAGTTAGGTTGACCAAATTTTCAAAATAAAAAGCTGGGACATCCCTGGTTTGGGCTGGTTGGTAAATAGTAAAATTGTAAAAATGATTGTGTAATTAAGGAACAATTATTCACTTGGCACTAATGTGTATAGACACATTTTCTTTGTGTTTTGTTCATTTTTAAGCATCTTTCTGTATTTTGCCAAAACAAATGACAATTGATTCCTCTCTTTACTATTGGCAGGAATCAGAGTGGTCAAAAATAGGGACACCTGGGACATTTCTTGTATAAAACTGGGACAAACCCCTGGTGAAGAGGCGGGGTTCATATTAGAGTTATGGTTTAGATTAGGACCCAGATTTGAGATTATGGTTAAGGCAAAAGAAGAAATTCAATCAATTTGTTAACTGGACAAAAGTTTATTTTGGTTGAATATGTTTCAGAGCTCATCCAAGCTGCTTCTTCAGTTCTGAACTGAACTCAAATCTGGATCCTAATCTGAATCATAACTCTAATCTGAATCCCTCCTCTTCTCTCTCCTATAATGTGTGAGCTATAGTGATGTGAGAATGCCAGTCTGTATCATGGGGCTGTATTGTCCTTGTGTTTCTGTCGACGCTCTGGGGGGTTTTTCACTTCTGGATCAATGCACTGATCTGCTTCATACTGGACCCAGAGCCACTGCTGAGCCTCCTCTGCTACTGCTAACAAACTAACACATTAACAGGGTAAAAACTGTCAACAAAGGCTACATGTCTTCTGCACAGTCAATGTTTTGTGTGTAGAGCATGTGCCTGGAGATCCAGGGAAGTGATTTGTGAAGTGTATAGGACAGGTAAAGCTTTATTTGTCATGTTGTGCTGTACAATTGCCTAAATTACATGGGAACTTCATTTGGAGTTATTGAATATAAAGTGTTAACCCTACATAAATATACTATTGCCTTTTTCATTTATTTAGCTTATTAGACTTTTTTTTTTCCAGGGTGTTTAAGGGGCCCACATCCATCACACTTTTTTCTATGTTTTATGTTTTGTATCATTCACACATGTTTAACACAAACCCTGCAAATTTAGAATTTTTCTCTGACTGCAAACACTCTATTCCACCTTGTGATGTCATGTGATGTACAGAATATCCTCCACTGTGTTTCTAAACTCCACACAACTTCACTAGAATCATTTGGATGATTTCAGCCCATAAATTGCCTATCTCTACTGAGCAAGAAGTAAAAAAACAAAACAAAACGATAGCTGTTAACTTGAAAACTACTATTTCATGACATGGTGGAACAGAGCACTCTGAGCTTTGGAGATGTAGATAAACTAATAATAAAGAATTACTCAAATCTCATGTGTGAATGAAACAAAACAACTCCAGGTATGTTCATAAGGAGGTAACAACCTGGTAAAGCTCCCAGGAGTCAAATTTGTGTAATGTAGAAATTTAAATAGAGTTAACATAAAGAAAAGGGAAAAAAAAAAAAGTGTGTAAATTTGTAAGCTGACATGGGGAGAACTCAAACTCAAAGCAGAATTTCTTGGTTGTGAGACATTTTAGCACCTCAAAATCCAAGTTGCTTGCAGTGAAATGTGGGATCTCACCAGAGCACACATAAAAAAACACATAAATAACACAGATAAAGGCCCTACCCTGAGCCGTCTTACAAAAGGTCCTGCCCCATGAGCACATTACAAAGACAGAGTAGAGTAGATCACACATTAAACACGCCAGAAACCATTAGACGTCACAGTACCAGATGCAAAGTGGTTTAATGGACTGTTTGATTGATTTTAATGAGTTTCCATAAAACATATATACGACATTACATACATGACAGATTACAGCGTGGAGGAGGTGAGAACTGCATAGATGTCTGAGAGGTGTAAGGCTGTGGGCAGGTAATGAACCCTGTAGTTAGGCTGCCCTCTAGAGGCCACATAATATTACTATATCTAACAATATGCCAGTTGCAAATATATATATTTAAAAAAAAAAAAGAAAAAAGAATTATAATATCATACTTATATTCAAAGTTCAATAATTGTCACACCTAGTAAAGCAAGTTTTGTTTTAAGAGTAAAATCTTTATCTGTAACTGTATCTGTATCTGTATATGTATATATATATATATATGTATCTGTATATGCATAAAGTATTTTACTCATAAAAAAATATACCATTTTTCATTTGGATGCCATATAAGTTTATTTTCCACTTCAAATTCTACTGCACTTTTACTGTTTACAACTTATACATGTTATAACCAGTGTTGGGAAGTAAAGGAATATGTATTCTGAATGCAAATATTCAGTAACTATACTCTGGTACAGTTACTTTTACATGGTGGTACTTGATCATGCAATTTAGGCTTCACACTGCACAGAATCAGTGAGAAAAATATAAAACACTTGCTCTTATGGTGAGTGCAGGTGTGATTTTTCCTTCTCTGATCAGAGATAAATAAATGCAGAACAAATGGTATAAAAAATATAAAGCTGTTTTAATCCTATATTTACATCATAATGTAAATGCAACTTGATGTAAAAGTATTTTAAGTATTCAGGATACAGTACTCTGATTGGACCATGTATCAGCATACGTTACAAAATACCTTTTATTCAGGTATTCAGTATTCTGTAGCTCAATACATTTTCAAAGTTTTCCTCCCACCTCTCATTATAACAAAGTCAAAATTCCATCTCATTAGTTTTCCCTTCATTTTCAATAAGTGGAACAGCTTTGCCCAGTCACTGCAAATCCATATACTGTTCTGACTACGTCTATAAACCCAGAGATCATACAGTTTAATCTTTCATATGCCAAGTACGTAGATCCCTCATGTAAAGTGTGTACTGTGCATATTCAGTCCATTCCCACAGCTCCATCAGTTGTCTCTGTGATGGACACGTGCGCCTAGAGAAGTCCACACTATCATACATATTTATGGACACATATACAGTCCCTGGTGTTGTTGCTGTGCGCTGGCTGGATTGATCAGTTGCTGCGGTAATGGGGTTTGCCGTCTGTGGGTTCCACTACATTGGTTTTGCTTGATGGTACGTGTCAGCCGAGAGACATGGAACAAAATAGTTTTGAATGAGTGCTGGCAAATGGAATTCTTCCCCGTTTGGTGGACGCGACTTTAAATGGACCTTTATTGAGTGGCGTCTGAGATGACCAGACCAGACCTCCTCATCGATCTGCAATGAACTGAGGCGTGCATAAGCATTGTGGGTAAACACGACAGGATGCTTATATGGGAAAGCATGTTTAGTAATCAGAAAAAGTGATTCAAAGGGCCTATATTACACTATTTTCTGATCTCTGTAATGCTGTTCCTCATCACAAACATACCTGGAGTTGTGCAGTTTCACTCATGTTTAATACACTAATCCTGTATATTTAAGCTGTGGAAATGCTCTTGTGATGTCATGTGGTAACAGGAAGTGCTCCACTGTGTTTTCAAACTCCATACACCTTCAATAAGATTATTTGAATTATTTCAGCCCTGGAATTGCCAATCTCTATTAAACAAAAGGTAAAAGGAGCTGTGAACTTTGAAGTCATGACTCATGACATAAACAGACCTGTAAATCAGGGGTATATATATATATATATATATATATATATATATATATATATATATATATATATATATATATATATATATATATATATATATATATATAATAACTTCTCAGGGACAACAGAAATCCATCTTTCAAGTTTTACAGTTAATAGGGTCGGTGTTGTAGCCAGGTGCCTCCGCTCAATTTCATTTCTCTTCAGTGACTAGGTCAGGAATCAAAATACACTAGACAGTTTGCAAGAACCCTGGAAGTGTGAGTTCAGGCACCAACCAACCAGTGAAGAACCATACATTCTGTGTTGAAAACGATTCTCAAGATCGAGGATTTAAAGCAAGAACAAAGAGAATGTTTGGTGAATTTTATCAAGGGGAAAGACGTTATTGCCCTTCTTCCTACAGGATTTGGGAAAAGCTTAATATACCAGTTAGCCCCGTTAGCAGTACATAACATACGTTATGACAAAATAGCATTGATTAGTTAAATGAAAAAAGTACCTGCCTACCGTCGAGCGAACGAATTCTAATGCTGCGAGGTCAGACGGTTACTACAAAGTGAAACCGGCTGATGAATCAGTCTAATGGTGTTGGCTCAATGGTTAAAATGTTAACCAGAAAGTATGTGGTTTTATTCCAGCTACTTCAAGTAGTTGTTGTGTCCTTAAGCAAGACACTTTGCGTATGTATCAGTGTTGTCAGTCTACCTTAAGGCTGCTGTGCATACTGTATATCCCACCACCAATGAGGAGTGAATAGAGCGTGACATTATAAAGCAACTCTAAGTATCTGGAAAAGTACAATTAGGCAAATGCAATATTCTTTTTAAGATAGTGTATTTCAGCTCTACTAAATACCCCTCTTCATTCACATCGATTTAGGGATAATTATTTATTTCTTTTGCGTTAGAAGTACTGCGTTCTCTCACCTTCTGCTTCCTCTCCCTCTGTAATGACATTGTCTGTTGATCGATAACTATGGAGCAGAGTGGTCGAGATGAATAATGTGCTGAATTAGAATCCTTAACAGATATTGATTATGAACTTGTCCCTGCCCTTGAACTTGAACGACTCCTCTCATTGGTTTACACGCAGACACTGCTACCTGTGCTTCAAGACTCTTCTGTAAGGAGCTAACCACATGGAAATAATGTAGGAGGATGGATGATGTAGAATGGGGGGGGTAAAAATATTAACAATAGATAAACAAATAGTAACAGCATAATTTTTGATATACTATACAAAAATACATTTTTTAATTCCTAAATTAAATCATGTTAAATGTTATCTCATCTTTACCTCATCTTTATTATTAGTCACAACTTCACAGCTCAAAATGCTCTGTTCCACCTTGTGATTTCATGAAGCATGTCTTAAAATTAAAAGTTAAGTTACCTTTTACCTTTTGTTTAGTAGAGATTGGAAATTCCAGGGCTGTAATGATCTAAATTAGTTTAATGAAGGTCTATGGAGCTTTTGTGTGTTTTTTGCTCAGCCTAAATATGCAGAGTTTGTGTGTTAAACATGTGTGAATAAAACAAAACACAACTCCAGGTATGTTTTTGATGAGGAAACATTATACCATAGATGAGAAAACAGCACAATATGGACTCTTTAATAAATCCACACTATATCCACACTACCTACATAAAAACCACATGGACCACATATTGAGAATCACTGGTTAATTCATACAATTAGTGATGGCACAAGCTTGCACCAGCATTAGTGAATAAAGCTTGCCAAACTGCAGTGTTGTCCACAGTCTAACCTCATAATGTGTGATGATGTGCCAAAGACAAAGCTCGGAACATTTTGTAAATAAAACTCCTCTTAGTGTGTGACTGGTGAAATGTGTCCAGTGATGTGTGCACGTGTGTGTGTATGTGCAAGTGCATTTGTGTGTGTGCATGTGCGTCTCTCAGGATAAACAAGCCCACACACATCCATTACACCGCTCTCCACCGGACCTCAAATGCGTATTGACCAGCTGGGGACAAATGCGAACCATTTCCTTGTATGAATTGAAGCCATTTGTTACAGTTTAGGATTGATTCTTCGTCATGGCAACCACCAGCGTGTGGTCGTGAAATACGAAACTGCATTATCCCGACTGAAATCGATTAAATGAAAGAGAAAGTGGTGGGCTTTGACAGAGGGGGATGGCTTCATTGGGATGTGGCTCTGAATTTGAGACGGGACAATATCTGTCAGTGTCAAAACAAGTAAACACTGACTCCATCACCCCGTCACTAGCGCAGTGTGGTATTTTAATATATCTGCGGCACTTTGTTTTTTAACTCTATCATATCCTAGTTAGCTTAAACTTTTTAAAAATAGTTATTAGTACTTATTTTTGTAGTTAAATTTGATTGCATCTTTCTATTCTTCTGCTGTTAATTAATTTTATATTTTTTTTGCTAGAATTTCCCCAATGTGGGACAAATAAAGGTCCTCTTATCTTATTTGGAGTTCAGACTTTAAGCAGTATTTGCACAATGCCATTTGAATAATGATAATCACACAACCCTAATCTAATAGGACAGGACTGGTAGCTGTCCGTGGTCCTGAAAAGAAACATTATGGTTGACTGTGTCCATATTTGTCCTGTATGATCCTGCATTAGTCCTAGTCCAGGTTTAGTTTTGGGTATAATTCCATTTAGATTCAATTGTGTGTATATGAATGTATATGAATAGCAGTATTTCAGTACATCTCCCTGCATTTTATACATATTGAACATACTGTGCATGTTACAGTACAAGGTAAAGATGCAGACTATTCACTATAAAATCATAACACTCCGTTTGTACACTAAAATCTGCCAGAAATAAACAATATAAATATTGTAATGAGACAGCGTGACTAAGCAGATGTACTGAGCTAAACAAAAATCCTCCTCCCCAAAATCAAAGTGAAATAAGGAGCCTAAACCTCATGTGAAAATGGAGCAATAAGACCAAGAGTGTGTTTGTGTGTGGGAGGAAGTGAAAACCCTCCATCCTTCTGACAAAACATGTACGAGTGAGAGAGGATGAGGTGTTATTGTGTTCTGTCATGGAGCCAAACCTGAAAAACACAGGCTAAATATACACACAAACTCATCTCCCATTTTCTCTGCCGAAATTTTATGTCATCAAATAATACAAGGAACTAAACCAATGGCAAAAGCATAAGCATTACAAGTCGATTTGAATACACAAATCCTCCATATTTAAGATTTAGTTCTCTTAAACACCTTGTGATATCATGTGATAATACAAGAAGTGCTCCACTGTGTTTTTAAAATCCATGCATTCATTGAGATGATTTCAGCCTTGGAATTGCCCATGTCTGAACAAAAGATAAAAAGTAAAAGCTATTAACTTGAAAACTACCACTACATGACATCACAAGGTGAAACGGAGCATTAAACCTTAGAGATATAGACAGATTTATAATCCAGGATTACTCAAACATGTGTGAATGAAACAAAACAACCCAGGTATGTTTTTGAGAAGGTAACAGCATTTCTAAAGCTCAGTCAGTTTTATGGGACCTTTAATACAATTTATTATAATACTAAATTGCACATTTTTTGATCAAAATGTGCTGTACGAATTATCACTTTGTTCTGACTAGCACAACAACATGTCCTATCTTACAAGTACCACATATGTCTGGCAATGCTAAGAGCTTAAAATGCATATGACAGGTTTTTAGGCATTTCTAATATAGCTCTGGTAAATGTTTGTCATAATTTTACATGGCTCAAGGGACAGTTTCTGAAGAAAAGCTGAAGAAAAAAGTTTAAAAATACTGTAAGTACAGGTGAGTTACACGCTGGAGGGACAATGTCTCTCGGCTGGCCTTGGAACGCCTCAGGGTCCCCCTGGAAGAGCTGGAGGAAGTGTCCGGGGTGAAGGAAGTCTGGGAGTTTCTGCTTAGACTGCTGCTCCTACGACATGGTGCTGGATAAGCAGAAGAAAAAGGATGGATGGAGTTAAAAAAATAAAATAAAATCCCTTTATCTTTGTCATCAGTACACAGAATGCAAGGATAATTTACATCCAAATAACTTATCTGACAGTTTAAAAGTGTATTGTGCAACTTTTCTTGTGGAGGGTCTGTCATCTGCATGTCCAGAATGTAAATATTAATTGTATCTATCTGAAGGGAGACAACTATTGGCTACATTACAGGTCAGATCTATGGAAAGGCAACCCTATTCATAGAGACAAATACTATATTTTTGAGCGATAAAAATACCCATAATGAATAAATGCTAGATAGATGTGTTTTATGTCATACCATGAAAGATTTCAAGCAAAGTAATAATATAACCATGGAGATAAGCAGGTGACGGACCCTCCACCAGAAAAGTTGCGCAATGCACCTTTAAACATTTATTTGTAAATTAGTGGAGCTTGGGCCCTTATTTACAGTTTATTTGCTATCAAATGAACCCTATTTATGTTATACATGCTGCCTGTGACCAACCAGGAAGCACAATTATTAACTCCACAAAGATTGTAAAAGTTTGGAAAGATTGGTAGTCAATACCATATTACCTACCCACCTAATATTACCTACTTTAAAGTGAAACAGTCTAACCTATCATATATGCACTTTAAAGGTGTACTATGTAAGTTTATGGTTGGGGTCCGTCACCTGCTTGTTTCTGTGGATATGTCATTGCTCTGCCTGGAATGTTCCACAGTAAACATCTCTTCTTTTCTTTTATTCAATTACAGGTGGTTTTCCTGCTCAGAAATACCTAGGAAGAGGTGTTCTACCTGTGAACAGGGTTCACTCTCCACAGATCTGACATAGTCTAATGAAGATAGCCAGACCATTCCAGATAAAGTGATAATCTCCATGGAGAAAAAGCATGTGACGGACCCTCCACCAGAAAAGTTACGCAATGCGCCTTTAAACATTTGCTAAATACCCTCTAAACTGCAGAGTTTTATTTGATGAGACTATGGCTACATTTAATTGCACCCTCCTTTTTATCTTGTCTCTGTGTATGCGAACACTTCTAGCAGCAGTGGCCCCTGTAGACCCAGAATGGCGGGTATCGCAGCTGGAGCCCCAAATGTATTCTGTTCCTTCCATCCCCCGTCGCTATAGCTCTCCAACAAAGCAGGCCTGACACCACATCACTATTGCATTTAACAGAGGTTTGAGAAGCCATTACCTTGGCATGGACTAGACAGCTTTATTTAATCTGCCGGCCGCCCGAGCTGTCCCCTCTCCAGACTGGCACAGCACGCGCCTGTTCATTCAATCTGTAATGTCCTGGCATGAGGCGAGAATGTGATTATATCAAGAGGCCCAGAGAAAGCTGGCAAAGACCAAAGTTCAAATTCATGATTAGAATATAGCAGGTTTATATTATTTAGCATATTTTTCATTTATTTATTTAGTAATGCAGAGCAAAGGGTTCCACAGAGCCCCCAACAGCTCGAAACTCCATTTTCTTATTCGAGCCCGGGTAGTGGGGATTGCAGTCTAAGCAGGGACTCTAAGACTTCCCTCAACCCAGATACTTCCTCCAGCTCCTCCAGTGGGACCCTAACAGAGAGACAGTCCCTCCAGTGTGGCTTGGGTCTTCTCCAGGGCTTCCTCCTGCTGGGACATGCCAGAACAGATGTTTTGAGCTGTAACATATGAAAAGAGTATTTTAAAAGATCACTGTGTTATTTTTTTAGTGTCTCCATAGAGATAGAGTCGTTAGTTTGTCTCAAATATATGGCACAAACATATCTATTTTACATTCATTCATAAATCTTTTCATTGCTCACCTGGCTGCAACTTAGCCTTGTGGTATCACCTGCTTATCTCACCATAACACCATCCTGTGGAACAATTCAGGTAAAAGGACAGCATCTCCAAGGATACAAGCAGGTAGCACACTCTCCACTAGAAATGTTATATGATGCACATTCACCCTTGATACAGCAGTTGGCTCAGAACATTGTAAGAGCAAAAACTAATTTCCATTTTCTATATATACAGTAGTATTCTCGTTCACCTACACACATACATGCAGTGAATGAGCATTTGGATCTATTTAAAACCACTATTTGTTTTCTATAATCTAGATAAACTTTGACCATCCCTCATGTTGTATTTTACCTGCAATATATTTTCTCCACTATCACACTGTGCAGATGGAAGTATGCTCCAGCGTCGACAGGCTCGCTCCTCCAATGAATAGCATAGATATTATCAGTCCTATGCACTCGTCATATCTGACCCAGCCCTGGAGAGTGGCATTTTTAGTTTCAGATTTAAACAGGTTGGCAAATGCGAAGATGTCAGGCAGCACATGTTAGGTATGTATGGAAGGTCACGGGGTCAGCGGGCGGCGTGCAAAAGCAGGGATTGGGGGATAAGGCTGTGCGGTGCAGTCTGGAGCCAGAGTCAGGCTAAAAGGGAAAACTGCAGACAGTGAGAAGCAGAGGAGATTTAGCAGGCTTGTGTTAGGATTGAGGAGAAGCTGACCTGCTCCTTACACTAGTACATGCCACAACAATGGTAATCTGGTTGGGTGTGCTACAGGAAATACTGTCTGTACTAAAGCTCTATGTCCAGGTGTATTCATGTAATTCAATGTTGTACACAGTGTTGTATCTCTATACTGCACTTTTGAGCTCCAGTATCTTCTATGTTTACCACACTGAAGTCAGTCTCCCACAGTCTAGGATAGGATGCAATTCATTTGGTGAAGTTGTACTGACACTTTGATGCCAAATGTTGTAATGGTTAAAGGATTCACCCCAGGACTATATCTTGCTAAATATCAAAGTGAATATTTTTTTCATGTTATAAGACCAGAATGAAAATGTTTTTATTGACAAGTTAAAACCCTGCAATTTGAACGCAATTGCTGGATTTCGGATAACATCACAACATTCTACAGACCAATAATCATACAGAGCAGTTTTTTGTTGCAAAACAGTGAGTTCTAGGATCCAGTCAGTAACAGAAATTATCAGATTCAACATAGTGAATTTACCTTTTAAATCAGACCTGGGCATTGTCCAGCTCTAAGGCCACATGTGACCTTTTGGTTGACTCTGACCAGCCCCTTTAAGATCATTTGGAATTACAAAATAAACATATATTATACTTTTACCTCAAGCATCATCTAAAGCTGCACTGCTTTTATTTTAGAGGTGATTTTTTTGAATTTTTTTGTAAGGCAACCTCACTTTTTCATTGCATAGTCATAACATATAGTACTCTTACCAATCTTACCAACTTGTCAAAATAATGCTATTTACTGCTTTTTATAAAGAAATACTATTCATATTATGCAGATTTAAGTTAAGCATTTTGGGCCAACCCTCCACAATATTTTCTGTTTCTCATGTGGCCCCATGGAAAAAATAATTGGCCACCCCAGTTTTAGAAAGTATATATATATATATATATATATATATATATATATATATATATATATATATATATATATATATATATAAAATGCAATCAGTAGGAAAAACTGGATCTTGCCCTCCATCTGGCAGTATGACACCATGACACTTTAGAATCTGAAAATCCATCAACAGGATCACATGTTAATTATACACTACACCACCCAATGACGTGCAATGTAACTCACAGTGTTTCATCCAGTAATTGTATTGTACTTAGTGTTATAGATATTGGAAGATAGAGGACACAGGTATATTCTTATTACAGGTTTCTACGCAGTATGTTACAAGATGTTATTATTAGTTGTTATACAGTGCTTCATGTTGTAGTTAATGAGGAAGGTACAATGTATCATGTGTACTTTAAAATGAGTTACCTGCTATAGGCTACCATATTCAGGGGTTTCAGCTCCCTGTAGATTTGGACAAACATTTTTGATCCACAAAATTTGGACACAGTAGGTCACACATCACAATATAATAACAAAGTGCAACAGCATAAATGGTAATAATACATTCAAAATTAGTAGCAAAAATAACAAGAGGCTGGTATCAAATAAGGCATAATTATATAAATGTATATATACAATAAAAAAAATATGTGTAACACTGGGAGGACTTTTACCCATTCATAAGACAGAATCTTTTGTCAGGCCTTATTAGCATTTTATAATTCAATAAATGAAAGCTGGAACAATATATCTTGGAGCTCAATATTTATCACATATTTATATTTTCTTTGCAATAGTGAGGAGATTTGAACCATCTTTATGTAATATAATGAGCTCTGAGCTTTAGAGGGTTGAATAAATAACTTCTACGGGCAATTCTGCTATTATTTGTTGCAGCTCAGGACTTTTAATGATATTTAAAAACTGGTTTACTGAGATGATCCTGGTTTCAGTGGCTTTAAGCAGTAGCCACAAGCTCATTTATCACAATATATCTCTGTTTCAGTATATCATGCTTCCAAATTAGTTGTTATGACAGGCCTACATTTTGTTTTAAAGAGTTAAACACTATGGTAAAGTTATGGGAATGGTCCTTATTTCTCATCATTTTGAAACTCATATGAGGCTAGGTTAGAATGTCACGGTTGAATAAAAAACATCTTATTGAAATGTTGTTAAGTTTGTCCACTCCCGCAGTATAGCAAATATAATACATACTCAGACATATTTGGTTCTATCAGACTGTATTTGGATTCACGTGTCGTCACAGCAACACGGATGACCTGTTTCGTTGATAGACAGAATATAAATTGAAATTTTACATTGTCTTTTCTTTGAGAGCGTGATTTGAGAGCATGGCAGACGCTGACTCTGTATTATTTTCCATTGTTTCCGTGCGCAATATTTGCTTTGGCAGGTGTGTTGGAGAGATTTCAGTCGAGTTGTCCTGACGCCATTACGGCTCACATCTCTCCTCATTGTGGTTAGATTGCATTGCTTTGACACTGCAAATAGATAAAATAATAGCTGTTTGTTTTGGTCTTATCCCCTTAAAGTCACAGCTACTAAAGTTTGTGAGAGTTCGCCTTCTTCGACTTGTTTCCAAAATGTTTAAAGTCTATCTCTTCTCTGCTGCTATAGGCCTTAAAGTGCATGTGATAGATTTTCATGATTTTGACTTAATTTGCTGGGATTATAACTATTGTAAATGTAAATTATAGTTTTACACGAATCAATTAATGAAAGGTTGAAAAATATGTTGAAAATTATAACATCTAGTGTTCTAATTCTATTCTAAGCTTGGCACAATTTACAGAAAAGATTTTTTTTCTCATACTTTAATTCTCAAACATTATTTCAACAACATAAAGACATTTTCTTAGATTTCTATTTGTCATATAATCATTTCTAAGAGGAGTTTTGCAAATAACTGTTATAGTATAGTATGATGACCAGGAAGTACACTGTTAAATGTGAATCTTAAATTAATGAATGGGCCTTATTTATGAATCGTTTCTTAAAAATGTTTGCAAGAAGCCTTCAAGTACAAATTTATTCAAAAGAACGCTTCATGAATGAGGTCCAGTGATCTTAACCGTGTAGTTAGTGGTCAAAAATCACATAGGGGACAAATAAAGTGATACTGATTGACTGATGTAAACCTCTGAAGACATATTTACACCATGTTTGGACAGTTTTGACACTATACAGTATAACACTACTACTATACTGTAATTTCTGAATATTACATACAAGAAAAAAGCTGTTGCAGACTCAGGCATGTCTCCTTACTGCCTGTGTACAGTTGTGTTCAATGAGGATTTCCACAGTGTTTCACACCATGTATTATTTCTGCTCAGAGATAAAGATGCTAATTGTTTGTAGCTCTGGTGTATGTTAATGGGCTGGCTCTGAGCACTGGTTAACTGTATCTGTAATTACTGTGCTCATTATCCCCGGCTCCATTACTGTCTCCCCGCTGCAGCTGCGAGTGAGCTCCTTCAGCCTGTAGGGGGCAGTAGAGGAGCAGACATTGGTAACTGCAGGAGGGTGAAGGATGAGAACACAGCGCATCCTCAACACTGTAGAGCTACTTGTAATCTGGCTCAGATTTATGACGCTGGAAATCGGAACTGTCTCCCTCCAGCCACATGTCGTGAGATGAAATGAAACAGAAATTAAAGGTGGACTATGTAACTTTTATGGTTGTTTGTCTCCATGGAGATCTTATTGCTTTGCCTGGAATAGTGCTTTACATTGCTCAAAAATACCTTGAAAAACATGCTTGAGAGCTTGTGATCGGAGTCTCCTCTCCACAGATCTGACCTGTAACTTGATGTCGTTGTGATCTCAAATAGGCAAAATAAATTAAAAAAAATCTTCATGGAGACAAAAAGGTGGCCGACCCTGCACCAGAAAAGTTACATAGAGTATCTTTAAATAAACACAAGAATGGTTAGCAGAAAAAAGGAAAAAAGTGGAAAGAGTCTGAGATATTCAACAACTTTTAAGATGTCCGACTGAGCCCTCCGCATGAGGTGAGCTGATAACTACAAAGATGAACTGAATGAGCAGCTCCAGGATAGATGAAAGACACAAGGGAAAGTTCAAATTGGAAGTTAAAACAGGCCAACGAGAAAAAAATATGAACAGCCAATATAGATTGACTCTATCTAGTGCCTCATTCAACATGTACACCCCGTGGCTGCTCCCTCATTTCCATAAAAGTCTAGGCCTTCATCTGACAAGAGAGGAGAGAGAGAGGCGAGGAAGGAAGAAGGGAGAGGGACAAGGAGAGAGAGAGAGTAGAGGGAGAAAGACGAGAGGAGAGAGGGAGGAGAGACAGAGGGGGGGGAGAAAACACTTGCAGCTGCTTGAGGATAACAGAGCGTAGAGGGGGTTGCATCATGGGCCTGTTTCACACTCCTCTTTTGTTGCGTTCACATGACATATTCATTCAGCTCCGCACAAGACAAATACCTTTAACAATGTAATATCACCAAGAGGAGACAGCGCCATCAACAGAGGACTAAAGAAAGGCAGAGGGAGAAATGAAATACAGACTGGGCTGATTTGTGGTGTATTCATTGTTGACAGGCTCTGAGTTCAGTAAAAGTTTGGGTGTTGTCTTTGATTTTTGGACAGGCGATACGAGACAAAAATGTAATTGTGATCTGATCCCTGGTAATGTGATATTTTTGTGACACTTTTCAGCCCTCGCTCCTCCTATTGGTTACGTCGTGCTCTGAGTGGCAGGTGCATTTAACCAATCACGGTTAAGTGGACCCACATAAGCATAGCATAAATATTACACATAATTTATTCTTGTGTGCTTTAAGACATGTTAAAATGTTGTTACCTCATCAAAAACATACACAGTGGTGTGTTTTGTTTCATTCAGTAACCATGGTTTGTAAGTCTAGCTACATTCCCAAAGCTCAAAATGCTCTGTTCTACCTTGTGATGTCATGCAGTGGTAGTTTTCAAGTTAACAGCTACTTTTTAGTTCATTAGAGATTGCCAATTCCAGGGCAGAAATTATCCAGATGATTTTAATCTATGGAGTTTAAAAACATAGTGGAGCACTTCCTGTATTACCACATGACATCACAAGATAGGACAGGGTGTTTTCAGTTTGAGAGAAGAGCTCAGTCTAAATATGCAGGGTGTGAGTGTTAAACATGTGCAGTGTCGGGGAGTAACAGATTACATGTACCGTCGTTATGTAATCAGAGTACAAATTATGAGTAACTGTATTCAGTTACAGTTACTGTTTCAGTGAGTGGTAATTGGATTACAGTTAGTTTGTTGAAATAAATGGATTACATGGTGGTATGTTCCTGTTTTCACATTTTGGGCTAAACCAGGACTAAAACCAGGACTAAACTAGGACTAAACCAGGCCTAAAACAGGTCTAAACCAGGTCTAAACCATGACTAAACCAGGTCTAAAAGCAGGACTAAACAGGACTAAATTAGGAGTAAAACCAGGTCTAAACAATGTGACACCTAACAGTAGGTGGACATAATTTAAGGCAGCAGTGATCTCATATAGAAATAATTTCTCTAGCAATAATATTTTTAATAAGGTTAAGGAAAGACTGGACGTTTTATTGTCTTTTAGCATATAAAACATCTCATGTTACGATTTCCTAGTCTTTGCTTTTCTACAGCAAACAAATGCCTCTTCATGGAGATTTGGGCTCAACAGCCAATTTGAAGAGAACAAACAAGAATTTTCAGGATGTGGTTGCTACATTCATGTCGTTTTAAAAAGCATGACAATACATGTAATTAAAAGTAAGTAAAACTAACCTTCCCAACACTGAACATGTGTGATTGAAACAAAACACAACTACAGATACGTTTGTGACAAAGAAACAGCATTATAACTTACCTCTTAAAAGGTGCACTGTGCAACATTTCTGGAGGGGGAGCATAACCTGTGTGTTTCCATGGAGATGTTAATACTTTGGTTTAAAATTCCCACTGTATAATATTAAACTAATCTGACTTGCATTTATTCAACTACAGGTGCTTAAAAAAAACTAACCTGTAATTTGACTTGCAAGTCTTCATCAAAATTCATAATCTTATTGCCATACCGTGGAACATTCTAGCCGCATCTCCATGGAGACAAGCAGGTGACGAACCCCCAACACACAAATCACACAGTGCACCTTTAAAGGCAAACTAAAGGAAAATGACTAGTACATCATAAATATTGTGAAGTGAACTATCACTACCAAAGATATTGTGCCTTTAAGAACCATTTTCTTGCAGCAAAGTGTTTTCCCACAATCCCCAAAGATTGCCAACATCTGCTGAGCTGTCTTGTCTTTTTCCTCCAAGGACAGAAAATATTAGAAAGTATTAAAGTTTATGACAACATGAACATGGCACAAGTAGGACACCTAAAAAAAGTTGGAGTTGGAATGATTTGGGGAAAATTATGGGATAGAATCTGGCACCACCAGGCCAAGCTACAGTCCACCCCACTCACAGTAGAAATCATAGACTGCACACTGTATATATAAATGGATAGAGCTAAGTTCTGGTGCTAAGTGCCATGTTCTAAATAGAAAGTCAGCATGAGCACATGTCCGGCTCATAGACTGTATAAAAGAAGTGGACTAAGCGAGTGTGACGTCACCCACAGCGTTCAGTGCCGTCAAATGAAGCTTGCCATGCTAACAGTTACAGGAGTGAATCTGGAGCCAGGCTCTATATTATGAATAGGATTTTTTTGATGAAAAAAAAAAATAATCAGGATCATGTAGAGCGAATTAATACGAACATTTTAACACCAAAATGATGCGGCTCACTGCAGCAGTTACAGAGAGAGGGGTGACAAGATCCCAATGTAAGTGAATTGGAGCCAGGGTCAGAAGGATTCGGAAGAGCCTTCTGGTGAACTTCCTGTTTGGCACGTGGCGGCTAGTGAGTTAGCTATGTCCACTCATATATATAGTCTATTGGTCCAGCTCCACTGACTCTGGCTCCAGTTCATATTCTATTAAGAAACTGTCATCCCTCCCTCTGTAAATGCTTCAGGCTCCTCATTTTGGTCATAAATTGTCCAGGAAAAATACATAATGCAATTTTAAAGGGCTCATATTACACTATTTTCTGATCTATGTTATAATGTTGTTTCCTCATCACAAACAGACCTGGAGCTGTGTTTTATTGTGTGTCATTCACACATGTTTAACAAACCCTGCATATTTGAGATGTTCTCCTCTCAAACTGAAAGAAAATCTGTTGAACCTTGTGATGTCATGTGGCAATACAGGAAGTGCAGGAAGTGCTCCACTATGTTTTTAAACTCCATACACCTTCACTAGAATCATTTGGATCATTTCAACCCTGGAATTGCCAATTATTACTGAACAAAAGGTAAAAAAGGAGCTGTTAACTTGAAAACTAAGTGGGACAGAGTATTTTGAGCCTTGGAGATGTAAACAGACTAATAATGCAGGATTATTCAAACATGTGTGAATGAAACAAAACACAACTTCAAGCATGTTTTTGATGACGTAACAGTACAACATGACAACAGCTCACAACAGTCAATTTTCCGTAATACAGGACCTTTAAGCCTGGAAATGACACCATAAGCAATGACAAAGTGAACACATTGCCTTCAAGAATAATTTACTCCCATTTACCCATCATCTCCCCATCAAAGCCCTGGCTGCATATTTCTTTTTGTGACAGCAATCCCATTCCTTGTGTACAAAACAATCAGAAAAGTCAGCAGTTGAAAAATGTATGAGGACCTGCTCGGAAGATTTACAACTGTGGCGGGGCTCAAAGTTTGTGTGCACTGTCACTCGCCGTACGACCAAATCTGTCACAATGAAACATACCCACAGCCTTCTGCTACCACCAATTGTTTTGTGTCTTCTTGGAGATCAGACCATGACCTTAATGATCTGTGCGTACCGCTGCTAGCATCGGATTACACAGTCACTCAATCCCAGACGCTGAACTGCCCAATGCATGTTATATTCTGATGGTGAGCAGGAGTTGATACCCCATTTGCCCCCCTTTTGTCCTGTCTCCAGACTTGACGCCAGTAAAGATGTGATATAGGATTAAAAATAGCTTTATATTTGTTTCACTGTTTTTAAACCATTTCCTAGCAGTAACTGGAGATGGAAAAATCACACTTGCACTCACCTCAAGAGCAGAGTGGCCTATTTTTCTCATTGATTTGATTTTAGAGAAGTAACTGAAGAAGCCATTCTGAATACCACTAAATGAATAAGTAACTGTACCAGAAAACAAAATTAGTATTCAGAATATGTATTCTCGGTACATGTTCACATTCAGTTACCCAACACTGTCTATGGTATATTTTTCAAGATATTTTAAGCAAAGAAACAACTGTAATTAAATAAATGCACAGTGTACATTTATCCAACCTAGTCAATTTTATAGACATGATGGTTTCCAAAGTGCTGCATAAACAAATTAAGTTAGTAAAAGACTGTAAATAAAAACAATAAATAAAAAGCATTAGAATATTTAAAACTAAAAATGGTTAAAACTATCAAATCGAATTTAAATGACATAAAAAGAAATAAAAGGCTACTACTACAACATCCTAGACTCTGAACTGGCCCAATGCATGTTATATTTTGATTGTGGGCAGGAGTTGATATCTATTTGCCCCAGACTTGACGCCGGTCCCAGGACAGTCTGGGAGGAGGACAGGGGTAAGGGGGGGTGCAGGTTTCTCTATATAAGGGCTTTGGGCAACACACTGCAATGTGATCAGTCTTCCTCCAGCGCTCCACCGGACACTCGTCATGAAAACAAATGAACTCTCACCTCGTGTTGCTAAGGCTAGGAAGCGCTAGTTAGAGGCTACAAGTCATTGAAAGTGGCGAGGGGTTGTTACGGCGTCTTGAACACAGGTCCCTAAAGGCTGGATCAGATTGGAACACGGTGTAGATTTGGGTCTTGATAAGTGCGCTGTGGCTGTTGCCTGCAGATCACGTATAGAGATTGTCACAAATGACTTTTCATACTTGTCTCGAACTAGCGTCCTTCAGGCTTTGTTTTGGTCAGACTTCTATTGATCATGACTATGAGTACTGAGGGAAATGATATTATGGCAATCCATCTGAAACATGTTAAAACGCGTCTGTAAATCAAGTGGGTAATGGACAGTAAACTAGACCACCTGTTTGTCTCAGTGGAGATGTTATTTCTTTGCCCTGAATGTTCCACAGTACAGCATTAAAGGTTCTATATTACACAAAATTTACTCTAAAGAGCTTTAAGCCATGTTATCATGTTGTGTCATCAAAAACACACCTGGAGTTGTGTTTTGTTTCATTCACACGTGTTCATACATACTGTATGTCCAAAGCTCAAAATGCTCTGTTCTGCCTTGTGATGTCATGAAGTTGTAGTTGAAGTGAACAGCTCCTTTTACCTTTAGTTCGAGATTGTAAATTCCAGGGCTGAAATCATCCAAATGATTCTTGCAAAGGTGTATGGAGTTTAAAAACACTGAGTTTTGAGCACTTCCTCTATTACCACATGACATCACACCAGTGTTTTCAGTTTGAGAGAAGAACTCAGCCTAAAATATTTAGGCTATATTTATTCAGAGTTTGTGTGTGAATGTGTGAATGAAATAAAACACAACACAATATATTGTTGATGAGGAAAAAAAAAAAAAACATTATAACATAGATCAGAAAATAGCATAATATAGGCCCTTTAAACTTATCTATCTTGATGGAGACAAGCAGATGACACAGCCAGGTCAATTCTATGGAGAGGCAACATCTGATACTGGATTCATTAAATTTGGATAAGTTTAAAACAATACTGTGGTGACCATTCCCAGTAAAGAAACACCTGAGGTAGGTGACAGAACCCCCCTCCAGAAAAGTGGACCTTTAATGTCTTACCCCAAAAACTAGCAGGTACCTCAAGTACGATTAGCCTGTGGTTGTGATATGTTTTACTGCTGTCTGTCTAATTGCTTTTGGGTTGAATTAAGAGTTACATTTTTGCTCATAGACCATAATTAGTCCACACATTTTATTGAAAACTACCTCAACATGACTCCCTTGGGGCTGTGGTCTAAGATCTTTATAGCTGCCATTGGATTGCACTAAAATCTTGAACATAAAAAGTGAATGACCCCCACATCTGATCCGATTGTGTTGTGAAGCTGTTGGGTTACAGAAAGCAGTTAGTGTTATAGAGATCTGCTCACATGTCATATGGGCCAAACGCTGCATAAGCACTCTTCCTGAAAAAAGATCATAAACTACCAGTGGCCTATTGATTTCACTGTCTGTTGTGTTCAGCTCTGGCCAGTGGCTCTTGAACGCAGCCCAAACGCACTTCTGTCATCTTTATGTGTGCTTTAACTGTGCCCAAGAGGAGCTTTAAACATTACAAGTCCCTGGCTCTGCTCAAATTTGTCATGTTTTTTGGTTTTGTTTTGCTTATTTACTTGTATGATTTATATAGAGATCCTCTCCATGTTTACCAGCAGCGCAATATGGTCAAATCAATATATTGTACTAAATCAATGTCTGCAGTGCACGATATGAGGACAAAGAGTGTGGATGGGTTTTGGGTGACAGAAAACAGCCTGGGGCTGTTGTTTCATAAAAGATTTTTTAAGTTTTCACATTTTGACAAGTTATTGACCACTCCATGGTGCATTTCTTTCATTTTTCCAATATAATTTTGAGAGATTCTTGGTCAAAACAAATGATGTGTGATCTAGATGAGCGGTTCTCGACTTTTTGTTATAATTGTTTTCATTTACCCTTTCAAAATTGTTCTTGGATTTGTTTGTGCATGTTTGAGCAATCTTGAATTGTTAATTTCAAAATGGCATATTGCAGATCAACCTTCGCTTTCACCGCCACCTGCATACGCCTGCTCTGTATTTATTTTGTTCTCCAGTTTTATTTTCTCGATTGGTGATACATAGATTTCAGTAGCACTGAATAGTAATTTTGGTACACATGAAAAAAAATCTTATAGCATAATATGCAGATATCCATCGGAGGTGCAGACTCTTTGTTGTGATAACTTTCTGCTCCCATTGGGCAGTGCAGTTGTCTAACATGGAAGTCAGCAGCCTTGTTTATTTTATAAAGTTGTTTAAGTATTGATCAGTGAATCATTAAGTTACTTTGTGTATAAATTGTACTTTACAAATAACCTTCCCTTGCTTTGTCTAGTGTACTGGACATGCATCATCAATTCCACTTATTTTCTGTGTTGTGGGCTAAACAGACACTACATCACCTGGATATAGAAAAACTATAATCACCGCATTAGTATCACAACATAGTGCAGTGTTTCTTCTTTTAACCTTGTAATTCCCACAAAAGATTAGAAACTGTTACCATGGCAATATTAGCTCAAAACTCTACCAAACTCAAGCACTGATCGCAGCAGGTTCAAACGCGGGTTAATTGTGTGTGAGTGTGTAAATAAATGCAGACAGTTACCCATGTGACCCTGCATCGCCGCCCCTCTCTCCGTGATTGACTTCCTGGTTGAGCTTTGGGGTATTAGCCTGACCCCTGCTGTCGGTTACATCAGCTGTTTCTGTGTACCGCGCTGCTGTAATTACGGAGCGGACATCACAGCTCAATTTATCGAATACCCAAATAGCTGTCATAAAGCTATTAAATGACTGCACTTCATTTTCCCCTCGCAATCAAAACCTGTTAAGTTCTTCTAAATTACTATGTCATTGGCAATTTTAACCCACCAACCAGCAAAGTGCACCAGTCATTTCGTTTCATTACCAGCCATCAATACAGACCTATACCCTGCTATTACAAAGCGCTCAGAGCTATAAGTCTATCAGGGACATTTTAGTCATTAAGATTCTTTTGAGTACAGATGACATGTTAGGCTACTAATTTGACTAAAACATAGTTACCATAATTATTTTACTTTTTAATAAACAAAACACAACTCCAGGTATGTTTTTGAGGAAGTAACAATATTCTACATGTGAAAAATATCATATGCATTCTGAAAAATACAAAATAAACACAAATCACACACTATAGTCAGTTTCAAAAAGGCAAATTTCAAAACCTTAGCTGAAGTATCCGTTCCTGTTGAAGTGATTGTGAATGACGCCTGAAGCCTGAAATGACTGTGTGCGTTGTGTGGATTCATTACCAGATCTTTGCTGTAGATGTCTCTTTGACCCTTTTGTGAATTCTGTATGAGTAATGGATATGCTCTGGGCCCCATTTAGACAGCAGATAAGGTACTTAAAGGCCCCTGAGTGTCGACCGCTATCAGATTGTAATCCTTAGCTCCTCTCGTGGTGAGGATGCCCATAGGCTCCAACCTCCAACTGCACAGATGATGAAGACAGCAAAGAGACTGTGAAATGATCAGGGAGATTGAGCAGGCTTAGACGTGCTACGTACATGTGAGTTTACCATGACAACAGTAACAGCAAGTGGCCATTTTGTTGCAGCCACACTAATGTACAACAGGTATGTATAGAGATGTATCATTTTATGTTATGAAATGACTGAATGATAAGTTCCATCACAAAATATTTTTTTATTCTGTCAACTGGATAAAAGATTTTAAGAGTAAATAAATTTTGCGCCCATAAAAGTGGTTTCTTCAGTTCTGACAGGGTTCTGAGAATCACTGCCTTAAATATCTGTTTGAAGAAAGGAGCTAACTACACTGAAACACCTTAGTTGTTAATTAATAACAGAGCTCCTTACTGTACAGCCCACTGAAACACACTAAGAATGAACTATCAACTACACTAAGGAGTGAACTGTCACATTTTGCATAATCTTTCCAGCTCCTGTTCCCATACTCTAATGTTTTCTTTGCAAAGAAGTGTCTAATTAAATCTAACTTTGATAGCTCTCACAAAGCCTTTGGCTTATATTCACATACGCAGTCGACCCACTCTCGTTTCAAAGCTTTAAACAGTGACGCACACAGTTGTGTCTTCCGGGTTTGTGATCAATAAAATGTTTGAAGACGCTGACAGTGCACTGTGGTCTGATTTGGCCACAAAGTGTTGGCAATCAAACCAGAGCTATGATTAAGCAAAAGAAAGATAAAGGAAGTGTCCCTAATGGATCTGATTTTCACCATCTTAAAAACATGAAAAACAGAACTAGTCCATTTTACACTGTTTACAGCTGTCTAAACTTCACTTTCTTAACCCTCCTGTTGTCCTCGGGTCAAAATGACCGTACCACGTTAAAAACTAACAAAAATCATCTTAACGATAATTTTTTAACTTGAAATTTTATGACTTTTCCTAGATTGACCCAAACTTTAGGAAAAGTGAATTGTTGCCTTTATTCACATTATCATGTATGCTGTACAAAAAAATGTACAAAGGTCGTCTTCGGGTCAAAATGACCCAACAGTGAAATTCAGTTAAAATCACAGTCACAGAGTTATCTACACACCACAGAATGTGAGGGTTAGGGTTTTAGTTCTGTCTCAGATCAATCAGTAGCAGATGTAAACAAGACAAGACAGGTGGCCTTGGTAAATGGTCACATTTTTCTACATTGCTTTTCCACCTTTATGGCACTCAAAACGCTTTACAACAAGGAACCACTCACACATTCACACACCAGTGCACACAGACACTGTGGGCAAGGTGGGTTAAGTGTCTTGCCCAAGGACACAATGACAGCATTCATCTGTGGGAGCTGGAATCACATCAGCCAACCTGTGGGGTCAGTGGGTCTGACCGCTTAACCTATGATGTTTTATGTCGAGAGCTGGATTCGAACCACCAACCAGTGGGCGAATGCTCTACCAACTGAACTACTACTGCCGCCCTAGTGGACAGTGCCTTTGATCTGTGGATTTCCAGAAGTTATAAAGGTGCTGCAGATGACATTACCCCAAATTCTCTTTGTGCTGAATCCATGATGTCCAAAAGGCTCTAGAGCTGATTTTTCCAGATACCCAGCAAGACAACTCTGATTCAGACCAGAGGAGGCCCAGAGAGGAACCAGTGGATGCAAGTTGTGCTTGATGTGACAGAGGGACTGAGGGGTCACAATGTGACAATTTCTTCAGCTCTTATGACAGCAGCTCCTGAAGAGGAAGATCACCATGGTTGGCACAGTTTGAAAGAACAAACCTGAGCTCCCACCTGCACTGCTTGCAACAAAGGAGAGAGAGGTCTTCTCATCAACATTTGCCTTCACGCTCACCACCACCCTAGTTTCCTACATCCCAAAGAAAAATAAGAATGTAGTACTTCTGAGCACACTGCACACAGACACTGGCATAGCACTATGATCACAAGGACAGGAAGCCATCCATCATCCTAGACTACAACTGTAACAAAGGAGGTGTGGACAACCTGAATAAGGTGACTGGAACATACAGCTGCAGAAGGATGACTGCCCACTGGCCCCTGGTCATCTTCCACAACATCATTGATGATTCCTCCTACAATGCCTTTGTGATTTGGAGAGAGATCAACCCAACCTGGATGCCTCATGAGCAGAACAAGAGGAGGGTGTTCCTGGAGCAACTAGGAAAGGCATTTGTAACTCCACTCATTGAAAGAAGGACGCATGTCCCCTGCACAGAAGCCTCTGCAGCAGTTGTCAAAGCTATACAGAGTGCAGGAACTCCTGATCAACCTGAGGATCCAGCTGCCACAGCCGCTGGCCCAGCTGGGGCAAGTAAGAGGAAGAGATGTCAGTTCTGCCTGCCAAAGAAGGACTGTAAAACACATACTGTGTGCTGTAGGTGTAAGAAATATATCTGCAAGAGCTGTGCATTTGCGTACTGCTCTACATGTGCTAATTAGTTGAATGAGTTATTGTTTTTTTTGGATTGTATATTTTCTTACATTGTTCACTGGCAAAAAAAAACTAACAAAAAAACCCCCCTGAAGAATCTTATTCATTGGGATGAATAAAAACGCATTCAAAATTCCTTTTTGCACATTTCTTTTGTTTCTAAAGCTATAGAAATGCAGGTGAAAAGGGAAAACTCAAGTATTCACACATTTTGTGGTGAATGTTTCTTCAAGCTAAATAAAATTTGGTGTTTAAAATTCAATTAAACTGCTTATATTGGGAATTTAGTGAAGACGGGTCATTTTGACCCAGAGGACACGGGGTATACAGAATATGAGGACAACAGGAGGGTTAAGACATGGCACAGATTGGCAAAATCAGCCTCACTTCCATCAGTTGCCCCAGGGCAACTACAAGCTACAATAGTAGCTTACCACCACCACTGGGTATGGAGTGAATGAATAATGCTCTGTAAAGTGTCTTTGAGTGTCCAGAAAAGTGCTATATAAAACTGATGTATTATTATTATCATTATTATACTAAATATGCACAACAATGTATTTAAACACTTACTATGCTAACAACAAGAACAGTAACAATGACCAGCATTACTTCCTAGTTCAGCACAGAGCACTTTCATAATGATCCTTTCTTACCTGCTATAACAATATGTACTAGTACTGTGACAAAATGCTTTTTACTTTATAACACAAAAATTTGTAACGCCCTTTAAGTCCTCAATTCCCCAAACTCCACACAGAACTTTAGCGAGTGTACAAGCGACTGGTCCCTCATAGCCTGGACCCGGACCATTTCTTATGCATTTACGTATATTGACTGCACGCCTCACTTGAGACATTACTGAAGAGATATACTTCCACTTTTGCTTTATAATGTGAATATTTTTGTGCCAAGCCATGCACAAAGGGCCTGGAGCTCTGCAGTGTAAAAAGGCTCAACTCAAACAAATAGCTCTAGTTGTGTGGTTTTAAAAAGGGAATTTTAAGGGAACAAATGAGTGGGACAATGTCTGACCCCCTTCTGCTCTGTGTACACTGCAGACTGCTGTTTCACTGGTGTAATCAGCATGTTTACTGAACTGGCATAATTGATGTTTTGAAGATTTAGCATTAACAGCACAATCAAAACAATCAAGTACGGCACGCTTTAGTTCTTTTATTTGAGACGAAACTGAGACAACCTAAAAAACTTGGAATGACTTGTCAATATACAAAACAAGAACATTCATTTATGGTTTACAAAACATTAACTTCTTAAGTTTGTACAAGTAAGAGTGCATGCAGAAATGTAAAAATACTTACTGATATACCAAGAAATGATTGACCATAATGTAAACTAGCCAGAGTTGTCCTGTATGGAGTGCTCTATCACAAAATGAATCATAATGTCTTTAATTCAAAAGTATATATTTATGTAATTTATGTGGTTTCATCAATAACCCATGAAAGTGCCTATATTACGCTATTATCTGATCCATGTAATAATCTTGTTTCCTCAACAACAACAACAAAAAAGCTTGGAGTTGTGTTTCATTCAACATGTTTAACACACCCACTCGGTTCCACATTGTGATGTCACTTTGAAATACAGGAAGTGCTCCATTGTGTTTTTAAACTCCATACATCGCATCTAGAATCATTTGGATAATTTCAGCCCTGGAACTGCTGATCTCTACTAAACTAAAAAAAAAAAAAGTTAACTGTCAACTTAAAGACTACCACTTCATGACATCACAAGGTGGACCAGAGCATTTTGAGCTTTGGAGATGTAGACAGACTAATAATAAAAGGTTGTGAAAGAAATAAAACACAACTCCAGGTATGTTCTTGGAGGAGGTGATAACATTCTAGCATGACTTAAAGCTCACAAGAAAAAAAAAAAAGTGTAATGTAGCACTTTTAAAAGAAGAGATCACTTTATGCCAATTGGAATCTCAAATCAGAAATCTCACCATGAAATCCATTAAAATGAAATGCTCAAAACGCTTCAAAACACTACCTGAAAAAAGTCATAGTAACAATGTGATTCAGCTTTTGTGTACCGCTTTCCTTTTATCTTTTTATCTTTTTTGCCTTCAGGAAACAGTGTCCTTTTGTTGTAAACTAGAGTTACATCACCTCTCAGCTTCATAATATTTCTCTTTCTGCTTTGACACCTCCGTAGTTAGCATTTGTGTGCGTCTCGTGGCCTGTGAGTGAATGGGAGTGCGGGGGAGTACAGGTCAGTGCAAGTGTGCTAGCAGGTGCGCTCCTGTCAGGAGTTAATAGTGAGACTGCAGCTGTGTAACAGATTACAGCCCTGTGTCAGGTGCAGAGACAGGAGCGAGGTGAGCTGCGCATTCATCACCCTCCTGTCTCCCACTCAAGCACCCGCTCTCTGCATGGGCCAGGGCAGGGAGGGGCGCATGCTGGCTCCTCTATAGGATATAAGAATGTCTGCTGGTATAGGGGCATGTATAGTAATATAGTGTTACACAAGTTATATGATGTGTAAGGATGAGGACACACTATGGCAGTTGTGTCTAAGGCTTATTACCTGTCGGATTGACTTGTTGACCTGGTTTAAGATGTACTGGTGGATCGATATTTCTGTACAAAGACTTTTAATAAAAACTGGCAAGGACTTCACTGTCTTATCTGTCAGCACAACGAGCTTCACAGCGTAGTGCCATTATTCCACCCTAGAGACATGTTTTTTGCAAGTTTACTTTAAGTATATGGGTAATATGTTAAAAGTGCATTATTAACTTTTCTGGTAAGAGTCCAGCAACTGGTTGTTTCCATGGAGATATGCTAGGGAGATTGCTTTACCTAGAATTAAACAACAAGCAAGCATTTAACTTGCTTGTTGTTTAATTCTAGTTTTGTTTTTATTTTTATTTATTTTTTTACAATACAATAATACCTTGAAAAATATGTATGTTATTGTAAGCAGGCCATCTCTCCACAAACTGGACCTGTAAATTGGCTCAGTGCTTGTCTCCAAGTTTAATGTCAAACAAAAATTCTGGGCAAAGCAATCTCCATGGTGGCGGACCCTCCACCCAGAAAGTTACACAGTACACAGTAAATACGTATATAGACATATGGTTTGCAGCTAACCATCAAAGTTTGCCATATCTTTGCCTGGAATGTTCCACAATATGGCATTAAATTATCTGTCTCCACGAAGACAGGTAGGTGATGCCACAGGAGCGATCTTGGGAAATTCGACCCCAGAATGCACATCACGGGCGGCAGTAGCTCAGTTGGAAGAGTATTCACCCACTGATCTGAAGGTTGGTGGTTTGATTCCAGCTCTCGACATAAACATCACAGGTTGAGCGGTCAGATCCACTGACCCACAGGTTGGCTGATGTGATTCCAGCTCCCACAGATGAATGCTGTTGTTGTGTCCTTGGGCAAGACACTTAACCTACCTTGCCCACAGTGTCTGCGTACACTGGTGTGTGAATGGGTGAGTGGTTCTTTGTTGTAAAGTGTTTTGAGTGCCTTGAAGGTGGAAAAGCGCTATAGAAAAATGTGACCATTTACCATCAAAACCCCTATAATTTAATGAATGCAAGTTAAATATGTTTAATGCCATACTGTGGAACTTTCCAGAAAAACAATCACATTCTTTGGAGACAAGTAGGTGGTGAACACTAACCACACAAGTGATGTAGTGCATCTTTAATGACAGAAGTACTAGATTCTACTTCAGCACCATGGACAGTTCGCAGCTTGATCACAATAATGGAAACTTTGCAGCTTTACATGCATCATAATATTTTCCCCTTTTATTAACCTAACTATAATAAATGCTTTTGTTGGGCCTACTAATATATTTCTGGAAATAGTATTAAAGGTAGGTAGCCATATGGGTGACATTCTCATTTCTGAAAGTACTGAACTGGAGCTAGAATGAATACTCCCCGTGGGGTGGGAAAGCTGGGCCTAGAAATCATATTTTTGTCACCACCTCTTTTGTGCCTTTCTAACATGCTTTGTCTTTGTCTCCAGTCATTATAGTTTCAGAAGCGGTACACAGATGACTCCTGACGATCTTCATTCACATGTGCATAATACATTAGATTAGAGATAATTGAAAACATGTGTCCAACTGAGAAGAGATGCTCCTGAGGTCAGAGCTAAAGTGGTCCTGTTTAGCATGTGATTATTTATTGCAAACAGCAGCTAACCATCACAATAAAAAAGAAAACAAGATATTTGACCATAAAAGCTGAATATGAGCATCAGAATCAGTTCCACTTGATTTGAAATTTAAAAGTGCATTTTTGTAACTTTTCTGGTGGAAGGTCCGTCAAATGCTTTTCTTCATGGAGACCAAACCTGACTAAGTTACGGGTCAGATCTGTGGAGAGGCAACCCCACTCACAGTCAGAATGCCTGCTTTTCTAGGTATTTTCGAGCAATAAAAACCACCTGTAACTGAATAAATGTAATGTAGATCTGTTTAATGTCATATTGTGGAACATTTTTAAGCAGAGCAATGACATATCCACAGAAACCCATACACAGCGCACCTTTAACAACATGCAAGCTTTGTAATTCTGCTCTGCATCTACCAGCCCATACATATTAATAGAATTGATTAGTCAGTCTTGTTGCTACACATATGTACAATTTATACACGGTTAGCTCTGTGATTAACTACACAGGACACGAATCAATATTTCAAAATCAAGCTTACCCAACACGTAATTTCCTCTGCTTTATGAGGCAGAAATGATTGTAAATGGCCAATGTGTTGCCTGCATGGTTTAGTCCATTTTATAAAGACCCCGATTTGTTTTTATTTGAACGATGCATCTCAATTAGGCCAAGTCATATAAATCGCATTTCAATAGCACTACTCTGTCACTCTGGACAAGGTGTGAGCTGATTAACACCAAATAACTACACCAAAAAGATTGATCTCAGTGCAACTGTGGTGAGACAGGAATAGAAAAATGTGTTTGTATTTTTCAAGGAACAACAGAAGCGTGTGTGGGGAAAGTATGGTAGAGATAGAAGTCTTCTAATAAAACTTTATTTAAACTTGTAACATTATAATAATGTGAATAAGCAAAAAGAGTTGACTAACAATAATAATTAACAATTACAGGAATCTTTTGAGATATCTACAATAGTTTGTCAATATTGGTACTTTTACAGTATGTATGTGCATGAAGTAATAGAGTGTTTCTTAAACTTTTTTCTGGGGACCCATATATTAAAAGTCACAAACCTTTGCGACCCAAGTCAATAGACATTATTCATGAATCACAAAATAAAGGTGGATTTGACCATTACTGAACATTAATAAGGATATTTTATTGCTGATTGAGTGATCGTTTCTGTCACAACAATTAGTATTATTCAAGTTTTAAACAATGAAAAATAGTAATGGAACCAGCAATAAAAGGATCAATAAGTCGTCTATTTGGACATTAAATGTAGCCCATTTCTTTTTCTTTTCAACATTCAATTAAACCAGCAATATTGGAACAAAATACTGTATATTGCAGATCTACATGGAGATTGTGATAAGGTGACCCAAAAAAAAAAAAAACAAAAAAAAAACTAAAAAGACTAAACTAAACAAAAAAAAATAAAGATTTTTCATGGATTACAGATTATAGGCACTGTACATGAATTTTACTGTCTTATAAATGTGAAACTGAACAAGTTCATTTTAAATGCTTTGTGGTCCATAGTAACTCCTCAGTTACCTAGAGCCAAGCATCCAAATTATTCACCACAATTAGTTTATTAGGGCTTTTTACAACTTTCAGAGACCAGAGTAAAGTATACAGTAAAATTATTTTTGCCTCAAAAACTATTTATGCAATACATATTTACTGCGACATGACATATTTTGCTTGAATACATAAAAAAGGTGTAGTTATCAGTCTTGTGTGGCTATTATTCTTGGACAAATAGCTGTGAGTTGATTAACACCAAATAATGGCACCAAAAAGATTGATCTTGGTGCAACAGTGCCGAGACAGGAATAGAAAAATCAGTTCATATTTTTCTAGGAACAACAATAGAGCAATGCGCGAGAAACAGGCAGAGATATGATACCAGAGTCTTATAATGAAACTTTACTTTTCATTCGGCAGCCCATTTCGTCTGGCAGCCTCGGCGGTCCTGGGGGTACCCTGGATAAAGACGTTTCTCACACTGAATAAATGGAGCGCACAAAAGCCTGGTTTGGGCCATCACCTCCCCATACAACACAACAGGAGACCCACTGTTAACAGGACTCAAATCAAATGCCAGGATATTCCCAATTAGTAATTCAGTTCTGTGATGTGTTAAATTATTTGTTAATTTTCAGTTAAAGTGAGATATATTTTAGGAAAAACCTGAATTTGTCATTTAAAAATGTCTCTCATTATAATCACAATTAGTCATTTTGCATTTTGAGCTTTGGAGATGTAGACAGACTAATGAAAAAGGATTACTCAAACATATGTGAATGAAACAAATCAGAACCCTGGGTCTGTTTTCCATGAGGTAACAGTTGTAACATGGTTTAAAGCTAACAAGTGTCAGTTTTAAATAATAATCTGTTTTTGAATGTTGTGTATTTTGCATGATTAAAACAAGTAGCAAAATAATTAAAACAGCTCTGTCAAAAGGCTGCAAAAAGCTGATTACAAAAAAGTAATAATACAAACAATCTTGCCGTGTAGCCAAATAATACAATTTTTTGTACAGTTTAAATATTGGTACTATACCGACTTGTCAAAGCCTGATTCCGTCACATCTCAGAAGTTTTGATTGACTGATTGATTGACTGATTGATTGACTGATTGATTTTTATTTCGAGTTTGTGCCAAGAGAGAAACAATAATCATATATACTACATACACATTGTAAACAACAGGAAAAAAAGCAGGGTCCTGCCTGGTTAGTACTTGGATGGGAGACCACTGGGAAAATCCAGTCACAAAAACTGTCATTGTGTCCTTAGGCAAGGCTCTTCACCCACATTGCCTAGTATGAAAGTGGTGTGTGAGTGAGTGATGGTGGCGATGGTGGTGGTCGGAGGGGTCAATGGTGCAAAATGTCAGCCTCACTTCCGTCAGATTGCCCCAGGGCAGCTACAACAGTAACTTACCACCACCAGGATGAATGTGTAATCCTCTGTAAAACATCTCTGAGTGTGCAGAAAAGTGCGATATAAAATTGATGCATTATTATTACTGACCTCCCCAGTCCATCATATGGTAAAATACTCAGTTCATCATATCTGATAGAGACCAATTCAAATTGAGCACAGTGATCCATATCTGTATTTCACCTAGCATCTATTTCCTTTTCATTTTCAATACAATAATATCTCAAAGGTTACAATTAGTCAGCTGGACTTACAAATTTGATGAATCACCAATGGATTACACAGCCAATTATAATTACTGGTATGTAATATAAAAAAAAATTAAATAAAAAAAAATCACATAACAGCTGCCATATACATGATTGCAGCAACTAAAGAATAATCATTAAAGGTCATATATTAGGTGAGCTTGATTCTTGTGAGTTTTAAGCTATGTTATAATACTCTTACCTCCTCAAAAAAATACTCAGAGTTGTGTTTTGTTTCACACATGTTTGAGTAATTCTTTATTATTAGTCTGTCTAATTTCCAAAGCTCAAAATGTTCTGTTCCACCTTGTGATGTCATGAAGTGGTAGTTTTCAATTCAACAGCTTCATTGTATATTTAGTTCAGTAGAGATTTGCAATTCCAGGGTTGAAATCATCCAAATGATTCTAGTGAAGGTGTATGGACTTTAAAAACACAGCGGAGCACTTCCTATATTCCCACATGACATCACAAGGTGGAACAGAGTATTTTCAGTTTGAGAGAATAATTATGTATTAAAAGTGTGAATGGAACAAAACAAAACAAAACTCCAGTTACGTTTTTGACAAGGAAACAACGTTATAACATAGATCAGAAAATAGCAAAATATTTGCCCTTTAAGCTTTTTTTTTTCCTCAACAAAACCGAACTTAAAGCAATGAGGACTTTTGAGGATTACCAAGGTGCACAGTTCCGGAGTTCTGCGTTTCCAGTCGTGTGGGAGTACGGCTCGAGGAAAAGCATTTCGCTGATGATGGGGATCAAACAGGGAGATGAATTATTAATCGTAAGCGCTTTGTCCCCAATACCCCGAGGAAAACGCTACAGCTAACTACATCCACATCTCATTTATTTTATGGGAAACTTATTAAACTCTATACTTAAATCAAACTGTTGGTGCGCTAAAGAAAACAGGAGCGTAATGAATGTCGAGGCCCCTGCATCAGGAAATGGGTTTTCTAAGAGCACCAGAGATTTACAGCGATTGTATGTCTTTATCACTGCATTATAAAATGTGGCCCTAAATGAAGACATAACTTATTTCATGAAACAGTCACATGTCATTACTGTATCTGAAAACATGCCTGTGTATTCACGTTTACTTCACAGCTAAATGCAAAATGGTTTGAGTTGATTTAGTGTAGAATTTTAGAGGAATTCAAAATCATGCAAAATAATATTGTGGAATTTGAGTCATATTTAAAGGTCTTATAATTACACTAAATTGATTCTTGTGATCTTCAAGACATGTTTTAAATGTTGTCACCTCCTTAAAAACATACCGGGAGTTGTGTTTAGTTTCATTCACACATGTTTAAGTAATCCTGAGTTATTAGGCTGTTTACATCTCCAAAAGTCAAAATGCTCAAGTTATATTTACAAGTATATTTACAGCCTGTGGTCATGGGCTCTGGGTAATGACCGAAAGGATGAGATCATGGATACAAGTGGCCGAAATGAGTTTCCTCCTCAGGGTGGCTGGGTGCTCCCTTAGAGACAGGGTGAGGAGCTCGGAGTAGAGCCACTGCTCCTACAGAAGAGTCAGCTGAGGTGGCTCGAACATCTGTTCTGAATGCCTCTTTGGCACTTCCCTCGGGAGGTGTTCTGGGCATGTCCCACCGGAAGGAGGTCCCACGGAAGACCCAGGACACACTGGAGGGACTATGTTTCTCGGCTGGCCTGGGAACGCCTTGGAGTCCCCCTGGAGGAGCTGGAGGAAGTGTCCAGGTAAAGGAAGTCTGGGAGTCTCTGCTTAGACTGCTGCCCCTGTGACCTGGTCCCGGATAAGAGGAAGAAAATTGGGGGATCAATGAATGGATATCTTTACAAGTTAACAGCTACCTTTAACCTTTAGTTCAGTAGAGATTCGTAATTCCAAGGCTGATACTCTCCAAATAATCCCAGGAAAGGTGTATTCAGTTTAAAAACACAGTGGAGCACTTCCAGCATAACCACATGACATCACAACAGTTTTCAGTTCAATATACAGGGTTTCTGTGTTAAACATGTGTGAATGACGCAAAACACAACTCAACACAAAAATTATGTAATATGTGCCCCTTAATTTTTCATTTAGATCATAAAAATATAGTTTACTTATTATGAGAAACATAAAACAGGCGCATATTTACTGGAGATAATGTCAGTTGTCCTGGCAGCTGTGGGCGATGGGTCAAACACAGAAAACAAATACCCAGTGTTGAAAAGTAACTAAATATATGTACCAAAAATACATACTCAGAATTTAGACACAGACTTAAACTAACTTTACTGATCCACAAAATAAATTATCTGGACACAGTAGCTCACACATCACAATATATTCTAATAAAAAAGAGTAATTCAAATATATCTCAGCTATATACAAGAGCTCATAAGGAGAAAACAGTGCAAAGATGAAATAGTTATTGACATGACAGAAGAATACAGTTACTTTTCTAAATTAAAAGAAATATATCTCAGTATTTCATCATGCAATTTGGGCTTTGTACTGCAAACTCTTAGTGAGTTTAGTGAGGGTGTTTGCATTTTTTCCTTGTCATATTAGACATAAGTAAATGCATGGCAAACGTGGCAACAGATACAAAGCTGTTTTTAATACTATGTGGTATTTGTCTCACTATAATATAACCCAGCTTGATGTAAAAGTATTCCAAGTATTCAGAAAAATACATTTAATTCAGGTATTCAGTATTCTCTAACTAAATGCATTTTCAAAGTATTCTTTCCAAAACAGCAAATCCAAATACCTCCTCTTATTATTTTGAATGACATCTGTGCTCTCGTAATTCAGTAGTTTTCCCAAGATGTTTGCAGACTTTTTTTTTCTTCAAATCTGTTTGTTTTGTTGAGACAGAACCATACCCCGTCATTTGATGTAATCATGTAATTGTAGCTTACATTTTAACTCATCAAGCACAAACTTCCATATAACAACCATCATTTTGTCATTTCCATTTCCAATTAAGATGATGGTTTGTTTCTTGATGTTCTATTTACTGTATCGAAGGTTAAAGGGCCCATATTACACTATTTTCTCATCTATGTTCAAATACCTAGAGTTGTGTTTTGTTTCATTCACACATGTTTAACACACAGGCCCTGCATATTTAGACTGGGCTCTTCTCTCAAACTGAAAACACTCTGTTTCACCTCGTGATGTCATGCAGTAATACAGAAAGTGCTCCACTGTGTTTATAAACCATTGCAGGAGCATTTTGAGCTTTGGACAACATAACCCCAGGTATGTTTTTAATGAAGTAACATTATAACATGGCTTAAAGAGTTTTTGAGGGGGGAGGGTACTTGATCTTAAATTAAATCATTATTTTGCATTTTGTACATTGTAAACAGCCCTATTGATTTAAAACAACTTAATTATTGAAATGAGTCCATTGACTTTCTGTTCAAAACTGAAGACCTGAGAGGCTCCACCTCTTCATCCCGGCAATATGCTGTATCATGCATCGGATTTTCAATTATGTGTTTTTATTATATACGTAACATTTTTGAATCCTACATGTATGTTTTTTTGTTTGTTTGTTTTTATTATTTATTTTTTCTAAGCTGTCAGATATAAAAACAAACTAAACATCTAAAAAAGAATATAATTAAAATAAATCGTCGGAAGACCAGTGAACTTCATTGGGCACACAATACTATGGGAGGAGATAGGGGGTAGGTGAAAACAGGATTTTTCTTAGCACACAAGTCTCAAATGCAATGCTCAAACATGAATCTTTCGAAAATACAGCCCAAAACAAAATAACGATGACTGAAAACAGTAACATAACTGGTTGGTTGGTTAAAAGCTCATATATGTTATTTTCCCATAACATTTCCCCTCTAAGCGGCTACATTTCACTGAGGTGTCATCTTTGCCTATAAACCTGGTTCTGTCAGCGCTATTGAACGTCACTATAGTGTTGTGCACCTATCCTTGAGCTTCCTCGTATATGAACTACTTGCATCTAGTTTGCTCTCCACATTCATTAACATAACAGCCTTGAGAAAAACATTAGCATGAACCAATCACGGGCTCCCCCTTTGCTTGTGTTGATAAAAGCTGTTCTACATTACTGTCTGATGTAAACTTGCTGCAATCAATTTTCTGACTTCTTAATTTTTTTTTCACACTCTCTAAACTTTTTTTTTTCTCGCCCTGGGCACTTTTGCCAAGAAGGAAAGAAGACAAAACAATTCAAAGTCTTACACTCAGGGGGCGATCAAGTTATCTGTTAGCTGTCAGTGGAGAGAGAGGGGTACGGGGAAACAGGAAGTGCAGATTGGGGCTGGGCGGATAGGATTTGGAGATGCACATTGCTATAGTCATTGGACAGTGTTGTATTGATGAGCTGAAATGATTTATTCATTCCTAGTTGTGAAAAAGGCACCTTCAAAATGTAAAAATGAGGGAAGTAGTTGTGATAATGTTAAAAGATGTAATGACGGTTTTGAAAATTGACTTTGAAAATGAAATGTGTTTCTGATGGAGACATTACAATGTGTGATTTTGTAAAATAGCATTTTTCACATTAGGTTGTTAAAGAACGATGCTATTATGGGCCTGCTATTACTATTACGGACCTATTCATAGAGTGGCTATTTGAAGTAGGAGTGTGGTATGCCAGATGTCTGAGCATAGATCCTGATTTTGAATTTATTCCTTCTGAGAGTTCATTCTTCACTGTGATTGGTTAAATCCACTTGTCACTCACTCAAAGCATGAAAGAGGCTGGCCAATAGCAGGAGTAAGTGGGGAATCTCTGTGTGTCTGTGTTTATGTTATAAAGCTGTGAACAGAAAGTTAATGAATCCTAATATGGCAATTTCAACAAAGTATCAGATTGGCTGTGGCTGTGGTTACGTCAGCAAAATCATTTAATTTCTTTCTTTCCATATTTTTATTGACTAAAGGCCATCACATACTACAGAAGAATTTGCCCTATTTTGGCAGTGATTTGCTTCTACCTGAATTCAGAGAGGCATGACCTGACTTTTTGTCTTTGTGTGCGAGCTGCTGCGCTCCTAATGCTTGGTGTGACTCTGAGCTGCTCTATCATATCATAACCACCAAACCACAGTAACAGCCAAAGAAACAGAGCGTCAGGGGCAGAGGAGTGATGGACACAGAGGCGAAAAATAAAACTCGGGATATAGCGGATGATAATGACAATAATACTGAGAATAATGGTAATGGATAATGAGGAGGCTTTATTACTCCTGTTAGGAGCCATTTTTCTTTCATTTAGGCTGGGGTTAGTTTGGGTCACTGTTTGTCTGGGCACAGGGTGACCTATATTCGGCTTGGCCACAAGGGGGCAGGGTGGAGTCAAGCCCTATATAAATGCACAGGTGCCAGTGCACTGGGTGTATGGGTGACAGGAGGTCACACGGTTTTTACCGCTCTCTTTACGGCCGGTGGTCTAGTTTTCACTACTCAACTCTGTAATATTATCGAACATCTTTTATCCATTCTACTTCCTACTCCTTTCTGCTTTACGATCCAATCTGCCAATCGGGTAGCGCGTTAGGCCTGGATCCCCTGCACCCAGAGACGACAAAAGGTTAGGACTAAAATTGTCGTTACACAAGTAAAAACCCCGACCTTTTGGAAAAGAGAAAGCCACCTTTGGGAATACACTCCTGGAAAAGTTTGACGCACGCTACACTGAGCCGCGGCCTAGCTAACTCGTCTGCAGCAACAGTTGCTCTCGCCCATCTTCTCACTGCTGTAATTTCAAGTAAGTCCGAGGAAATATAAGATTGGAGGCACGACTATAGGAGACGTCTTTGGTGAGTGCAGTCATCCTTTTAGTTGTTATTCCGCGGACAGAGTTCGATGCGCCTATAGCCCTGTTCCAAGAGTTTACGTTAGCCTGCAAGCGGCTAATGATTTGTGGTGGTTTCTTGTTCATTCAGATTTCAAAGTGTGAAAATAAAGCAGAGATTTGTGTGTGAATACGTTTGTGTTTTGAGTCATTTTCGGAGCGCTCCGGCGTAAAGTTTGATAAAGCACAACGCAGCACGCTACTGTTTGTCCACAGTTGAAAATGAATGATACTTCTGATAAAAACGGTCACGTTGAAACTGAGCCCCTGTGCACACAAGGTGAAAAAAGACAAAGAAAATTGTCACTAAAAGGTACGGCATTAGCCGTTGAAAGGATTCAAAAGGAAAGAAATGATCTATTTAAGCGTGCGAGCAAAGCAAAGGATAAGATAACGGAGCTCTGGTCATCAAATGCGAATCTATACGAGGTTCATCAGCAATTAAAATGTTTCAATAAGTTATGTCAACATGCGTCTTCTCTTCACAACACATTATTAAAAGATTTCGATTTGCCTGATGATGAGCAACAAAAACAAGATGCTTGGTTCCAAGTTAAAAGTGCTGCCAATGACGCGTTTGTGCGTAAAGTGAATGAATGGTTGAATGAAAACGTAGCGCTGGCAAGAAACACAGACGGTGACGTCAATATAAATGAATGTGGGGATGACTTTATCGAAGAACTGGACGTGGCCACACAAGGTGTTATGAATGAAAATGGACACAATGCAGAGGCTGGGAAAAGTTATGTGGTTGCTGATCGCGTAAATCCTGAAGACAGCGCCTCCAACGTATCCAAGCGCTCTAAACACAGCCACAGGTCTGTGTCCAGCACGTCCTCTGCTCGTAGGCTAGCCATGGCCGATCAAGCAGCTTTAATGACAAAGGCCGCGGCTCTAAAAATGAAACATGAGTTGGAGGACCAAGAGGAGAGGCACAGATTGGAGGCCGAAAAAATAAGAAAGCAAAAGGAACAAATCGAGATGGATGCGGAAATAGCTGCCGCGGCAGCGCGGCTGAATATGTTAGAAGGCAGCTCTGTTGGAGGAAAATCTGTTACAAACGGAATGAATTCATACGTGAGCAAGGGAGTTAAAGAGCGACGACTTATTGAATTCAATCCTCTTGCAAATGAGTTTGTACCTAAACCATTTACTGCTGCTTTGCCGAACTCTGCGACTCCTACTTCTGCACCAGTGGTGAGACCTAAATTACTCAATACGGTAAAATCATGTACACCGTTGCCGCATGTGAACCAGCCTCACCACAGCGTCAAACATGATCTCCAACAGGTTTCACAAACAAGGTCGGCTACTTCAAGGATTCATAGCTTAAATGCTATGTCAAAGTTAAGTAACATTCCAGTTCACCCTCCAATATCACCATTAGAACTGCCTGGTTCACAAGCACAACGTCAGTTTATCATGCCGCAAGCTCCTATCGCCCCAGATAATGCCATCTGCACCATCATGCAAAGGCAGAATGAAATTACATCAATGCTAGTACAACAGCAGTTAGCAGCCACTCTGCCACAGCGGGACATTCCAATTTTTGAAGGCAATCCATTGCATTGCTCGTCCTTTATGAGGGCATTTGAACACTGTGTGGAGGAGAAGACTAGCAGCTATCAGGATTGTTTGTACTTTCTGGAACAATATACCAGAGGGCACCCAAGAGAGCTGGTGAGGAGCTGCATGCATATGCCATCACAGCTCGGTTATCAAAGGGCCAAAGAACTTTTAATGGAGCACTTTGGAAATGAGCACAAGGTTGCTACAGCATATATGGAAAAGGTGTTTAACTGGCCTATCATAAAAACGGAGGATGTTCAAGAACTGGAGAATTTCACACTGTTTCTAAGAGGATGCTGTAATGCAATGTCTGAGATACATTATATGGAGGAGCTGAATGTACCTTCACACATGAGGCAAGTGATCATGAAGTGGCCCTACAAGCTGCGTGAGAAATGGAGAAACACTGCTTGTGAGATACAGGAGCGGAAAGGCTTCAGAGCCACATTTACGGATATGGTGAACTTTCTTGAACGCCAAGTTAAGATCCTGTCTCATCCTCTGTTTGGAGATATCTCAGATAACTCACTCAGTTCAGCACCAAGGAATGTATATAAGAATAAGATCCAATCGAGGAGCAGTTTGAAAGGCAGCAGTTTTGCAACATCTATTGCAGCTACTGAGGGTGTTACATCTTCTTTTGCACAGTCTAAGTGTCCATCAGAAGCCTGTTTGTGTTGTGAACAACTCCATCTTGTGCTTAAGTGTCCAAAGCTCGAGAAGATGTCTCATAAGGAGAAAATTGAGATCCTCAAATCAAAGGGAGTGTGTTTTGGTTGCCTTAAGATTGGGCACATTAGCAGGGAGTGCAGACGCCGGCTTACCTGTGAAAAATGCAGTCTTAGACATCCCACCATTTTGCATTTAGACAGCAGAGAATATCAGGCCAAACCATCTGAAACGCCGGTGAGTAGCGCACTTGTGTTTCACCAAGCTGGTGCTTGTACTGGGGCCGGAGATCAGGAGTCTACTCTTTCCATTGTACCTGTCAAGCTCAAGTCCAAGAAAGGAGGTACAGTGTTGCAGACTTACGCCTTCCTAGATCCTGGGAGTACAGCCACTTTCACCACCAACAGAGTTATCCATCGGCTGAACTTGCAGGGCATAAAGACTAATATTTTGTTGCGCACCATGGGACAGGAGAAGCTGGTGCAGAGCAGCTGTGTTACTGGGCTGGAGATTGCTGAGCTGGAAGGAGATGACTTCATAGAGCTCCCTGAAGTCTACACACAAGATGCTATATACCGGTCTCAAGAAAGAACATCCCTCTGCAGAAGGACATTGAGAAATGGGAGCACTTTAAAGCTATTAAGATCCCAGAATTGGATGCTGAGGTGGAGCTTTTGATTGGCACGAATGCTGCAAAGCTCATGGAACCCTGGGAGATTATTAATAGCAAAAATGATGGCCCCTACGCGGTGAGGACTCTGCTGGGGTGGGTAATAAACGGACCATTAAGAGGGGAACATGCCGGTCAGAGAAGTTGTCCAGTTGTGTATGCCAACAGGACATCAATTGTCAAGCTGGAGGAACTGTTAATATCTCAGTACAATCAGGACTTCAATGAAAAGGCCCTGTTGGAGGAGCATGGAATGTCAGTAGAAGACAAAAGATTTATGGAGATCATGGACAATTCAGTGTGTGTTAAACAAGGACATTATTGTGTGGATTTACCCTTTAATAAGGATGATATCCATATGCCTAATAACCGGTGTATCGTGGAGCAGCGAATCCAGAGCCTCAAAAGGAAATTTGAAAGAAATAAGGATCTTAAGGAGGAATATGTGTCATTTATTACAGATCTTATTGACAAAGGTTATGCAGAGATGGTGCCTCATGACCAACTGGAACTAAAAGATGGAACTGTGTGGTATCTGCCTCATCACGGAGTCTACCACCCGAGGAAAGGGACATTGCGAGTGGTTTTCGACTGTGGAGCAAGCTATAAAGGGACCTCATTGAATAGCCAACTTATACAGGGTCCGGATCTCACAAATTCTCTTTTTGGTGTGCTGACTCGATTCCGTGAGGAGAAGGTTGCTCTGATGACTGACATACAGGCCATGTTCCATCAGGTGAAGGTGTCAGAGAAGCAGGTGGATTACCTTCGCTTTTTATGGTGGGAACATGGGGACATCTCAGCCAGTCCAGTAGATCACCGTATGACTGTGCACATTTTTGGAGCAGTCTCCTCTCCAAGTTGTGCCAACTATGCTCTGAGAAAGGTTGCTGCAGATCATATGGACAGTTTCAGCAAACAGGTGATCGAAACAATTTACTGTAACTTTTATGTGGACGACTGTCTTAAGTCTGTGGCCACGGAGCGAGAGGCGGTGCAGTTGGTGGCAGATCTTACCAACTTATGCTTAAAGGGAGGATTCCAGCTCCTGAAGTGGACCAGTAACAGTCGGTCAGTGCTGGCATCCATTCCAGAAGAGAAACGATCAAGGCCAATCAGAGAGCTTCACTTGGATCGAGACAGTTTGCCTGTGGAGAAAGCCTTGGGCCTGAGTTGGTGTGCAGAGAGCGATTCATTCACCTTTCAGCTTGCTGTGGAACCAAAACCTCACACCAGACGTGGGATTCTTTCTATGGTCAGTTCCATCTATGACCCCTTAGGCTTCCTGTCTCCATTCACTCTGTTGCCTAAACTGTTGCTGCAGGAAATGTGCAGGCACAATTTATCTTGGGATGATCCCATTCCACAATCAATGTCTCAGTGCTGGACAGCCTGGCTGCAGGATCTTCATAAAGTGGGAGAGTTCAAAGTGAGGCGTTGCATCAAGCCCAGTACTTTCAAAGGCCCCTTAGTGGCTCAGCTCCACCATTTTGCAGATGGCAGTGACCACGGATATGGGACAGTATCTTATTTGAGGCTACAGGATGAAAGTGGAAAGGTGCACCTGGCCTTCATGCTGGGAAAGGCTAGAGTGGCACCACTGAAACAGACTACAATTCCCCGTCTTGAACTTACAGCTGCCGTTCTGGCCGTTAGGGTGGATAGGATGCTACAAAGGGAGCTATCACTTCAGCTGACGAGTTCATGTTTTTGGACAGACAGTCAAACAGTGCTGAGATACATTAATAATAACTCTAAAAGATTTCACACCTTCGTGGCAAATAGAGTGGCCGCAATCAGGGAGGTGACAGATGTGGCTCAGTGGAGATATATTGGTTCAAAGTTCAATCCAGCTGACGAAGCCTCCAGAGGTCTAACAGCAGACAGCTTCATGGCCTGTCATAGGTGGATAAATGGCCCAGAATTCCTCAAGAGGCCCGAACAGGAGTGGCCAGAGCTCTTTGCACCCCAGCCTGTTTCACCTGAAGATCCAGAGGTGAAAAGGGACGTTCTGGTGAACACCATAGACACTAAAACAGAAGAACCCACTTCCAAGCTGGTGCATTATTTTTCAAGCTGGACCAAGCTAAAGACCTCAGTGGCTTGGTTTCTAAAGGTCAAGGACATCCTGTTGAGCTTAAGCAGAAAAAGGAAAGAACTGCTATCCTCTCTTGTCACTTCTGCTACTTCTATCGATATAGAGGAGGAAATGAAGCAGGCCAGAGCCGCTGTGCTTAAGCAAATGCTGTCAGTGCGCGATCTCTCCAGAGCAGAGGCTACTATTATCCATCATAGTCAGCATGCAACATTCAGAGAAGAAATCCGTGAGTTGCAGAGTGGAGCATCTGTTAAGAGCAAGAGTGACATCTATAGGCTTGATCCGGTGTTACACGATGGTTTATTGAGAGTGGGTGGTAGGCTCAGTCGCTCAGCCCTACCTGAAGAGCAGAAGCATCCCGTTATTCTTTCTAAAGGACAGCACGTTTCCAATCTCATCTTGCGGCATATACATCAGCAGTTAGGACATGCAGGAAGAAATCATATGCTTTCAGTCCTGAGACGGAAGTACTGGATCACTAATGCTAACTCGGCATGCCGAAAGATTATCTCTGAATGTGTTGTTTGCAGACGCTACAGAGGACAGCCCACGGAGCAGAAAATGGCCGACATGCCAGAGGAACGAATTTGTCCTGATCTACCACCTTTTACGAATGTGGGCGTGGACTATTTTGGGCCTATTGAGGTCAGGAGAGGCAGAGTGATGGTGAAGAGATATGGGGTCATTTTTACCTGCATGACCAGTCGAGCCGTACATTTTGAGGTGGCGCATTCTCTTACAACTGACTCCTGTATCAATGCCATTAGACGCTTTATCTGTCGTCGAGGTCCTGTGCGTCGGATGAGGTCAGACAATGGTACGAATTTTATCGGTGCGGAGCGTGAACTGAGGGCAGCTTTGGCAGCTGTAGACCATACAAAGATCCACCAGGCCTTAGTATCAAAGGAAATTGACTGGGTTTTTAACCCACCTGCTGCATCCCACCATGGAGGCGTGTGGGAGCGCCTCATTAGGATGGTCCGTAAGGTGCTTTTCTCAGTTTTACAACAGCAAACCTTAAATGACGAGAATCTGAATACTATCTTATGTGAAGTGGAAGCCATCCTCAATGACCGACCCATCACGAGAGTCTCAGAGGATGCGAATGACTTTGAGGCCCTTACCCCAAATCATATTCTGCTGTTCAAAGGGAATCCTGTTCTGCCCCCTGGTGACTTTCAGGAAAATGACAACTACATTAAAAAACGTTGGAGACAGGTGCAGTATCTCTCAGACTTGTTTTGGAAGAGATGGACAAGAGAGTATTTACCTCTGCTGCAAGAGAGACAAAGGTGGTCCAAGCCTCGGAGAAATTTTACAGCTGGCGACATCGTCGTTGTCATGGATCACACTGCCCCTCGTGGCTCCTGGATTTTGGGAAGAGTCATGAGAACTTATCCGGATAATAAGGGACTAGTGCGAGCCGTGCAGCTAAGAACTAAGAATGGACAGTTGGAGAGGCCCATATCTAAAATCTTCCTTCTCCAAGAAGCCCTTTGAAGAAGATTAAAAACTTTATAATGGGGCCCTGCACTTAATGGCTCTTTTCTGGGTGAATTGTGCGGTTACACAATTGGGGCCGGTGTGTAGGAGCCATTTTTCTTTCATTTAGGCTGGGGTTAGTTTGGGTCACTGTTTGTCTGGGCACAGGGTGACCTATATTCGGCTTGGCCACAAGGGGGCAGGGTGGAGTCAAGCCCTATATAAATGCACAGGTGCCAGTGCACTGGGTGTATGGGTGACAGGAGGTCACACGGTTTTTTACCGCTCTCTTTACGGCCGGTGGTCTAGTTTTCACTACTCAACTCTGTAATATTATCGAACATCTTTTATCCATTCTACTTCCTACTCCTTTCTGCTTTACGATCCAATCTGCCAATCGGGTAGCGCGTTAGGCCTGGATCCCCTGCACCCAGAGACGACAAAAGGTTAGGACTAAAATTGTCGTTACACTATTATTTAAAGTGCAGCATTTCATCCATATTATTCATAGAAATTGTCCTAGACAAATAATGACATCCAGTCCACAATCCCAGGCTATTAATTCAGTTTGAAGCGTTCCTTGAAAGTAAAAAGGTGAGAGTAGTTCCTCACGTGTGTCTGTTTACATCCACACACCGTGCAGGGTGAAGCTGCAGATTAGTGATAGTGACTCTACTTCCTATGTCTTGTATTCCTAACCTTCTGTGCATTAATAATCATGTTCTTGAAGTGTTGCACCACATTTCACAAATAATAATAACAACACAGTTTTCAATTCTGATCTTTGAACACTTAAGAGTCTCAAAGCGAGTGGTTTTACTGGAAACAGCTGACGTGGTCCGCAGCCATACCCCACTGCAGTCTTTGCGATCAGAGATTTCAGTCTCATAAGATTCTCCTCTTGTCTATGGTGTGGGCTTTTTTGCACGTATAAAAATCGTTTAAGACCAAAAAAATCCTATAGTGTGTGGTGGCCTTAATTTGAATTTAACCTTTAATTTAACCTTTAGAAAGTGCATGAGGTGAAATGAATGTGCCTGATGAGCCAGTCCCTTCTGTATTCTGTTTGAATCCACACGTGCCTCTCAAATGTGGAAGATATCTCCTTAAATTCTCATATCATTCTGAACAAAATATAACTTCTTTTACCTGAAATAAGTAATACTTTGATTCTCAAACAGTAAGCACTCTGCTCCACCTTGTGAAGTTATGTGGTGACACAGGAAGTGCTTCACTGTGTTTTTAAACTCCAAACACCTTCATTAAAATCATCTGAATGACTTCAGACCTAGAACAGTGAGTCCTAGCAGAGCTACAGGTAAAAGGTAGCTGTTAACTTCAAAACTTCCACTTGATGACATCACAAGGTGGAGCAGAGCATTCTGAGCTTTGGAAATGTAGACAGACTAATAATGCAGGAATACTCAAACATGTGTGAATGAAACTAAACACAACTCCTGGTATGGTTTTGAGGAGGTCACAACTTTCTAACATCACGTGTAATAGAAGACCTTTAACAAGAAGTGCAGAAACAAATCACTCAGGCACTTGTGTATTTAAAACTTTGCATTGGTACTCCCTGTGATTCATTGCTCCCGGATGCGCTATTAACTTAACTTATAGCCCTTCTCGACCGATATAATTTCCATTCACAAAAGCCATCTTTAATTGAAATCTGCATTTGTCATTGGGTCTGGTCGGCCTGCGGCGTCATACAAAAATGGCAGCGACTCGAGCTTTGAAATGATTATATAATTAGCCCTTAAAGAGGTGATGTATGCTGTTCTTGATTCTTCGGACAGTTGCATTCACACTTTCTATCACATTTTTCTATTAAGTGACACATTTTGTTCTTGCCGAGCACAGATAAGACTAATTGGACAGTCGGGGCTGTGGTGAATGGATGGTGTGGCTTCAGTTGCTTTTCATTCAAAACGTGGCATGAATTGATAAAGGTCTCTGTGCTGTTTGCCTCTGCTTTCTCGTGACCTTCACTAGAGGCGCCATAAAAACGATTTGTGTTGGTGCTACTTTCGATCTGTTCAAAAAGCTTTCGTTTGCATTGAGAGGCACTTATTCATTTGCAAAGAGAGAAAAAAAAATCAAATTGAATATCCAAATTGTGAAAGGTCCTACATGATATAAAATTGATTCTGGTGAGATTTGTGGCATGTTAGAATGTTGTTACCTCCTCAAAAAGATACCCTGAGTTGTGTTTTGTTTCATTCACACATGTTTAACACACAAATCCTTCATATTTACGCTCTAATCTTTTATCAAGCTAAAATGCTCTGTTTCATCTTGTGGTGTCATGTGGTAATACAGGAAGTGTTCCTCTGTGTTTTTAAAGTTGAACTATAAAACTTTGTGACTGGGGATGTGTCACCTGCTTGTTTCTATGGATATGTAATTCCACTCTGAGTCCTGCATGAGTCCATTTTTGGAGACTCACACCCGTCCGCACCCACGCAGTACAGAACAGCACCGGCCCATTAACCCATGATTGTTTCAAAGTTAAACCTGCATCTGCTTGGACCCATTAACATTCCACCCTTTACCTGCTGCCCATGCCCGTGGTAAATTACACATACATTAAAAGCACTTTAACTGAAGCAGCCATCAGAATACGAATTGAAAGTTACAACTTCAAGAATTACAATCATGAAATAAAACAAAACGATTACACTTCCTTCAGCACAAATACAAATTCAAAGACGCAACTCTACTGTCATCACTTCACAGGCATTATTTACTGAGCAGAAGAAACATTGATCGAGATGCCGGACTTTTGTGCCGCACAAGCCACGGACCCCAGGACTAAACAGGACTAACCAAGGACTAACCTAGGACTGATTCCAGGACCGAACCAGGAGGACTAAACCAAGACTGAACCAGAACTGAACCAGCACTCATTGTTGGGATGGGCTCGGTGGTGCACCCATGCAGACTGTCAGGTGGCCGCAGGTGAAAGGACTGGTGTAGAGCTCCGCGCTGCAGCCGTCGCCTGATTGTGCTTTGTGGACACCCTGCTCCACAGGCTCGGGGTTCTCTCTCTCTTAATTCCAAGATTAGTCCTGATTTAGACTTGTTTCAGTCCTTTTTTAGTCCTGGTTTAGTCCTGATTTAATCTTGACTCGCCCCTGTGTAATTACCTGCAGGTACCTGACCCGGTGCAGGACTCTGCCTCTGATGTTCCACAGACATTAAACACCACTCCCATACATTTTCTCAATTACAGGTGGTTTTATAGCTCAAAAAATGCCTAAAAAAACAAAACAGGCATTCTGACTAGTCCAAACGAAGTTCATTTGGTCTTCCGATAATTAATGTTAATAGTTTCTTTTTTTAGACAAAGAGTTTGTTTTCATACCTGACAGCTTCGACTGCTCACTAGCGGTCTACCTCAGAGTGGTCACGTAAGGTCACTGTGATGTATCCGGTCATCTGATTTATACAGGTTTTGGCGCTGGCACAGGATGACAGCACCATCTGCAATCCAGCTTCCTCAGGACAGTAATAACATAGGCATTCTGACTGTGAGTGGGGTCAACTCTCCACAGATCTGACCTGTAACTGGTCTGGTTTGATCTCCATGAACATAGAAGAAAGGTTTAATACCATACAGTGAAATATTCCACACAAAGCAATAACATCTGCATGAAGAATGGACATGTGTGAATAAAACAAAACACAACTCCAGGTATGTTTTTGAAGAGGTAACAACACATGAGTCAAGTTTATGTAATATAGAACCTTTAAAGACACTTCATCTTAAACCTCATCCACATATCCCAGAACAGCAAAACAAAATGTCAAGCCTCAAAACCATATTCTAAATTTGCAGCTAAAGTGGAGTTTGTGGACAGCTCTCTGGGTGTGCTGTTTCTACCTCCTCACACTTCAATGATAAGAGCAGCTACACGGCCGCGTCTGGAGTAATGTGAAAAGCCCACACTATCTTTATCTGCAGACACACTGGATAAGGCTCACCTCTGTCTGGCCCTTATCACGGCACTGAGAGGCCCATATGTCTTGTCCATGTGCGCGTTTACCCTGTGGTCGGCGAATCTCATATCTGAAAAATGTTCCTTGAGCCTGAGACATGTCCTGACTATGATAAATCCTTTAAAGTACAGCAAATACACAGGAAAGCGGTGCACAATACAACATGGATACCGCAGACCCAGTTCTGTGAAAATAAGATACATTGAAGCGGCGTGTTTTTTCAATTTGACAACCAGCCCAGGTCAGTGTGTGGGGTTTCTCTGTGTTTCTTGATCATTTCTCAGCTTTGAGCTCCTAGATAGTGAAGAAACACCTAGATTAAGGGTGTGTTCATACTCACGCACACAAAATTGGGACTAATTTTAGATCTAAACTTAGACTAAACCTGGACAAAGATAGGATCAAACCAGAATTACATCAGGACTAATCTAGGCTCAAACCAGGACAAAACTGAGATGCCCTAAATTAGCCAACTGCAAAGCATCTTAAAAATACTAAAATGAATGTTTAGTGTTTTGTAGTTATTAACAGATCTAAACTACAATTAAACCAGGATTAACCGTGCACAACCAGGACTAAACCAGGACTAAACCAGGACTAAACAAGAACCAAGATTTAAAGGGCCCATTACACTATTTTCTGATCTGTTATAATGTTGTTTCCTCATCAAAAACATACCTGGAGTTGTGTTTTGTTTCATTCACACGTTTAACACACAAACCCTCCATATTTAGGCTGAGTTCTTTTCTCAAACTTAAAACACCCTGTTCCACCTTGTGATGTCATGTGGTAATACAGGAAGTGCTCCGCTGTGTTTGCAAACTCCATATACCTTCAGTAGAATAATTTTCATAATCTCCAGTCTCTACTGAACAAAAGTTGCTGTTAATGTGAAAACTACCACTTTGTGACATCACAAGGTGGAATAGAGCATTTTGAGCTTTCGAGATGTAGACGATTACAACTCCAGGTATGTTTTTGATGAAATAACAGCAATATATGGCTCAAAATTCACAAGAATCAATTTTGTGTAATTTAGGACTTTTAACATGATGAGGCTGTAATACACATAAACACAATATCTGTTCTCTGAAAAACACCATATGCTTTAAATATCGTAGCAGTGATTAAGATGTAGAGGCACATCCAACTTGAGGCTAAGATAATGAATGAGTTCATCCAAAGGGTGATCAGACCAGAGGGACTTCTGTTCCTCAGCCCTGCCAGACAAAGAGGTGGACCGCAAAATGAACTTTTAACACTAATTAAACGTGCCATAGGATTTAGTGAGGAGCGCACAGGGTCAAGTGGGTTTCAGTGGGAATTATATGGGAATGTTATTGGAACTGATATATAAAAATGTTCACATGTATTATAACCAACTGGAAGTGTTCTGCACATACTGTATATCGACTGGTGAAATGTTCAGCAGTTACCATGGTGACACTATGCACACATACAAATTTTAAGATATTGTAAAAAGTCAAGAAAAAACTCTAAATGGATTTAAGTTATTTTCAAGGAGCGGTGATGAATACGAGCATTCATGGCCCTTTGTAGGTGTTCGATTTTCAACAAAAAAGGAGAGAGTAACTAACTAAAAAAACATTGGCTTGTGACTGCAATTTTATTTGTGAGAGACTTTGTAAGTGCACCAACCAGCTCACCTGTTGTAGCTCCCAACAAGTCAGCTCTTTCGGGTCAGGTTGTGTTAGAATAAAGCTCAAATTAAGTCTAATTTGAGCAGAGCAGTGCTTTCAGTTAGCTTCACACCCCCAGGGAATGTTACTCCTTTTTTTATAGAATACATTTTGTGATCCACACTACTACTTCACTCATCTCATCCTGACACTGAAGGGGTTAATCCAAGTGCAGCCAACAATAGCTCGTAAAACTGCACCTCCTGATATCCCTTATAACCTGCAGCACAAACTGAAATAAGGCCCAGGGAGGTGAGGTGGAGGAGAAGGACGAGGTGGTGCCCAGGGGAAGACTTGAGTTTTGTCTTGTGCTGGCAATAAGATGTGACCCTGTGGTTTGTGTGTGACATCTGTAGCCCTGTGTGAGAGTGAATGTGCGACCGGCCGAGAACAACAACGCAGGAAATGGGCTCTGCGTGTCGTCACTTATTGGGACGATCAGATGGAGAATCAGAGGGAGCTGTCTCCACTGATGGGTTTGCTATGAATAAAAATATGCAGTATTTCCCAGAGGTGGACTTGTGATTTTTCAAAACAATGTTATGAATGTTTATGTCAGAGTTTGGCTATATTATTATTATGACTATATTTCATTTTATTTTTTAGTAGTCAGTTCAAAGACTGCAGTTTAAAATAGCACAGTAAAAGGATGAAAATGACTTTGTAACTGAAATAAGTATTACTGCAATGTTACCAAGATTGATTTTATTTCATTTACATTTGGAAGTGAGTGTCCTGGTTTAGTTCTAGTCCAGGCTCAGATATGGCCCTAGTCTTACCTCGATATTAATTTCTCATATATTTTCTTTCAAATTACATAAAAAGTAAACAAGTTTTGACTCCAGTCTGCCATATTTTTGCCTAATGTGTTCCGTATGTGCAGATATGAAACATGTGAGTGCAGCTTTATAGGAGGGGCTCCGTTACATTGCAGAAAATTAGGCCGTAATTCTGCACCTGTTCCATGCACCAGACGTATGAGCAGCACGTTTGCACACCCAAACTGCACCACCACACTCATATAAGCACGTTTAAGTTATGAGTTTGCAACTAAATAATTTCATAATAAATCAGAATGACAGCAGACTAATGTATGCCCAGTCAATGGTCACCAAAAGGTCAATTATGAGTATATATTGTATAGTTTAGGACTCCATTACTCCACGGTCCAGCTCTCTCACTGCCGACAGTAAAACCAACTTTTATGACCGGCCAAATTGCTCCGACTGTATAAAGAAATGTGACTTAACAGCGTCTTTCAAGGAATCTTATTTGCACATTAATAATTGCGAGTGTTATTGGCCGAGCTCCCTGTCCCCACCTACAAATCATCCCTATGTGTTGAGAAGGGTAAAAAAGATGCACCAGTAGCAGAATGCAGATGGGCTTTCTGTTGCCAGAGCTATTAGGGCTGCTCTCCATTCTGTGCACACGAGTTGGGAACGCTGTAGCATGTTAATGTGGTCATCTCCAGCCCCAGCCCCCGGACACACAGACTCTACTGCTGCAGCCATCCAGGGAGCAGGGATCTTGTGTTTGTCAGTGGCATCCAGGATAGACTACAAGACTACGGGAGTGATGGTAAAGGAGCAGTGGGGATGTCCAACACATGTCCAGAGGGAGGCTGGTTTCTATGTGCTGTCTCGAGGGAGGAACGTATAGAGTATTAGCATGAGGTTAAAGGGTCCATATTACACTGGTTTCTGATGTGTTATAATGTTGTTTCCTTATCAAAAACAGACCTGGATTTGTGTTTTGTTTCATTGTTAAAGCTCACAATAGTTGATTTTATGTAATATAGGACCAAGCAAATTTTAAAGAGCCCATATAATGCTTAAGGATGCTGTATTTTCACTGTATTAAAACATGAAAAACATAACTAGTTTTGTAAATACATTTTATATTTTAAAGTATTTGCTGATAATGGATGCTTTTTTAGCTTTATTTAAACTGCTTCATATCATTTTCGTTCATGTTAGAAAAAGACATGATTTAAAAAAAGATAAATTAAATGATAAATACTAGGGGTACAGAACTAGTAACCTAGAGTGTGATAAACCCAAGAACCACAACCTCAATCAGCTAGCCTTGGTCTGGCCTGACACTTATCTGGAGCGAGGTCATTTACCGTGCCGTATCAGAGTACTAACATATGGTTCACTATTACCACTTAAAGAGTACACAACATTAGACTTAAATGGGCCCTATTCCCAGCTCTGGAACCGTGTGCAGATGGTTAGCATTAACAACAGTCACTAACAGGTGTATGTGTGACAGCCCCATGCTGCGCCCCCAACAGGAAGGAGGAGGGGCAGCCTATTCTGCACCAGCTCTCAATGACTAGCTCTGACACTTTATAGAGAAGAGCATATAGCGCCTAATCCTGTTACATCTTTGTGTCTTGCTCCCCTTTCTGAATGTGTCAAACATTATAAATAGTGTATTCAGGTTGTACAATGTGATGATGCCAAACAGTCAGAAGACAAGAGCCAGAGCTGTGCGCTGTCCTATATTGGTGGAATTTTCTGGATTGATGATATTCTCTATTGGAACATCCTCTGAGGTTGAATATAAAACAGATTTAAGCACACACTCTTCCTGTTTTATAAATGTACTGCAAACAGAAATCATGTTTTATTGCTACTTTCTAACACTGAAGAAGATATATGCACATAGATGTGTAGATAGATGTGCTCAGGCGGCAGTGGCCCAGTTGTTAGAGCGTTCGTCCGCTGGTCTGAAGGTTGAAGGTTTGAATCCCGCTCTCGATATAAACATCATGGGTTGAGGTGTCAGATCCACTGACCCACAGTTTGGCAGGTGTGATTCCAGCTGTCACAGATGAATGCTGTCGTGTGCCCTTGGGCAAGACACTTAACTCACCCACTCGCCCCCAGTGTCTGTGTACACTGGTGTGTGAATGGTTCCTTGTTGTAAAGTGCTTTGAGTGCCTTGAAGGTGGAAACGCACTGTAGAAAAAGGTGACCATTTACCATAGATGCCATGCCTCATCTCCAGAACTCACTCACTGAGCTGCAGAGGCTGCACTAGCAGTGGTTAATGATTGGCTGCATTTGCTGAAGTTTATTGGATTCAGATCAGAGAGAGAGTCTTTAAGGTTTAAATCAGTCATAATTTCAGTATTGAAACTGGAAACCCAAATGGGAAACTCATGAGAGGCTCATTCTGCTTTCTGATTGGATAATTGCCCTGAGAACCAAAACACCAAATTATAACACTTTTTTTTTTATGATTAAGATTAAATCTTCTCATGAAATATCACCTGTATGAGTCCATATAAGTTAGTTCATGATTTTTCATTGTGCATACATGTTATTATAAGAAACACAGTCCCATGTCTCCAGTAAGAAACCCTGAAAGTCAACACAAGGACAGTGTCTGAGCAGTGATGCCAGCTCAGTCGCTTTGTGTCACCTTCATCCAGTCCTTCTAATCACATTCATTACAGTCTAAAAATACGCTCATGTGTTTGGAGTCAGTTCCACGTCTGAAGATGTCTTAATACAACACTGTTTGACACAAATCCAGGCCTAATCCCTGTTCCTTTGAGAAGTCTGCAGTCATTTTTAGGATCATTCAGATATTTTTAAAGTACAAGCTGGAGAAAAAAATGCTATGTTTTATTGGAAGTATTCATGCTGTGCCAAGTTTCTGATGCCTGTGCTCTGTATTTGTTTATGTCTGGGAGTCAGATGTGTGATTTATAGTTGGATTGGTGGGGGCGGTAGCGAGGAGCTCAGTTCTGTTCTTCCTCTGCTGTTGTCGTGCGCTGTTGCTTCTCACTGCTGCTGTACACTCACCCCGATATGCACCCTCCGGCTCTCTCCTTTCATTATTTCTTTTGAAACTTTCATCTGAAGTCTCGGAGGGATTAGGCCTCTTGATTCCTGACACAGTCAATGAGGAACAAGGCTGGTATACAGAGGAGCAGGGCCCTCCCCCCTCCCCTCCCCTCCCATCTCTCTCTCACTCACTGGATAATGGTTTACACAACACTCTAAGCTCTGCCTCTTTTCAGGAGCTGTCATATCCTCTGTTCATTTAAATTGGCAGTTTGTCATGCAGAATATCTCGACACCTGAGTTACACCGGGTTTCCCAGTAAGCCACAGTCTAAAAATGTTGACAAGTTTATTTTCATGAATTCATAGCTCAAGGCAGACTTTTTGAGCATACAAAAATGACAAAAAACATGACAGTGCTTCTGAAATGTTGTTAAAAATCACCATTCATAATCAGACTGGCCTCCCCTGTTGTATACTCATATATCAACTTTAGATGTAGTCTACGTCACTGTTGTCAGATACTGTTTCAGCTTTAGTCTCACAGAAGAAAACAGGTGAGACTGAACAGAAGCCAGGTGAGGGGAGAGGGGAGGGGAAAAGAGAGTACAAGTTTCACATCTGCCATCCACTAACAAACAAACTTGTGTATAGTGTAGGGATGGGCATGATTAGCCGACTAATCCATAACTGATCATTAAGAATTTCGTCAATTACTTTCATTTTTAATCGACAAACTGAATGTTGGCTGTTGTGCATAGAGACGAAGCTACGTCTGACAGCGCAGACACTGGAGTTGCAGACTCATATTCCCACGTTTCAGCTCTGGCACCTCCTTGGAGATCACTGTACCACTCAGTGAGTCTGTTGCACATCTGTATCCTGGTTTCGTCATGGTGCATGTATACGCAGTATCCCGCTTACTGCAACATAAAGAGTTGCGCTAAACCTGCACACGTATGATCTCTGAAAACATGAACCATCTCCAACGCGATATACACACAGAACAGACTCACCATCAGTATCAACATTCCTCTGTCACAGAAAGAACACCTATATTCCACTGAGTAGTGTCCTTTAATCTGACAGAAGCTAAACTGCATCAGTGCACAAGAGCTGTTTTTTTTTTCTCGCTTAGATAATGCAAATTAGTCATGCGGTTTTAAGTTTCATTTCTTGACTTGCGCAAAACATTATCATCTCAAACGGGCTGATGTGACTAGTGGTTCTGGTTTATATGTTGTAAAGTTGAGTTTATTTATGCAGATTAGTAACACTATTAAATATGATACTTTTAATATAAAAACGTTAATGATTAATCGAAAATCGATCGTTAATTCTCCCAACGATAAAGAACATTTCTTTGAATGCCCATCCCTAGTATAGTGGCTTTAAGGCACTATTGAATAAGCACAGATGATGACAGCTAGTGGACCATAGACTGCATAAAGAAGTGGACTAAGAGAGTGTGTCATCACCCATAGTGTTTCACTACACTTTATTAATGGACAAAAAGGCTTCACTTAATAATTCCAAACAAGAAATGTTGCTTTATTTGGTTCTCATTGTTAACCAACTCTTATGAGATATAGAGGAAATGAAGGCCTTCTTTAGATATGTTACCATGAATCATCATTGGCACAACAGCAAATACACAAGCAGCCATTTTCCTTTTTCTAAAACATATTTTTTCATATTCATTGCACTGATCATTGAAACTGTACAAGCAGGTTTCTTGGAGGTTTTCTTCTCTCTTTTACAGCAGGTTTCCTCAAATGCTCCATAGAAACAAGTCTTTTTTACCTTGTCCAAAACCCATAGCTGGCGAGTGACAACTAAACACGCAAGGACGAACAAGGCAACAAGATAAATGAATATATGTGCAATGGGCATACTTTTGACCCAAAACTTCAGGCTTGTTTGCAGTATTTCATGATTATAGCCGTGTTGAAACTGTGACTCCAAGGTAACAGACACATCGATCTGCCCTTGTTTAAATGGAGGTGCCTGGGCTGCGTCACAATTTTACCCAAACTGCTCTTGAGCTGTGAAATGTTGCAATCCTCGTCCGTCCTGGTGTAAAAGCCTCACTTATTAAAGAGTGTGTACGGGAGGGCCCCTCTGGGAGTTCTCTGTAATGACGCGCTCCTCTTGCTTTCTTCCTCTTTCTGAGCGTACACTCCTGTCAGCACTTTCTTTACTTTGCTCTTTGCTCTGGAGCAGGTGGAGCTAATCTATCTCTCTTGCCCTTCAGTTATGGTTTACTGTCCGGGGGAGTGGATGCTGGTGTCTCCAATAATCCCTTAATTAGGCGATGATGGACTGTGTATTTAGTATGCAAAGCTGCAGATCGGCACCAGCGTCCAGTGCTTTCCTATACAAGGCCAGCGCTAATGATCTCAGCAAGTGGCAGCAATCCATTGGAGCTCGGGCTGTACGGAGCATTCGTCTTGTGGGTGATCCGAGTGATAAATGACCCTGGTCCCGAAGCCCTGGCAGATCCCACCTTAATTATGCTGCAAGGAGCATACCTGGGGGATGTCTTCTATGGCTTTAGCTGT